>NC_088230.1:26415994-26725681 GCF_036934945.1 Oncorhynchus masou masou | reverse complement strand
CAGGAATCAGGTTCGGGATAGGTTCATCCTTAATACAATCTTGCAACGAGTTTGAACAAAACTAACAGATACTTACAGTTGTTAGCTACAGACTGTATTTTTCTCATCCATGTCTGGTCTGCAGTTACCTGAAAGACAGTATGGTAAAACATTTTTTTACCATTAACTATATTGTGCAAGGATGTTCAACTGTATCATGATCAATTATGCCAATTGTATTTCAGAAGTCAGATCCGACAGGGTTGTCAATCTTACAGGAATCAGGTTCGGGATAGGTTCATCCTTAATACAATCTTTGCAAAAAACTAGGAGTAGACAACAGATTCTTACAGGCGTTACAGGAAGCCATGTTCTGGTGTAGAGGATTCCATTTCTGGTCTGCATATCTGAAAAACGGTAAGATGAACAGTTTCACATTAAACCCTGGTGCATGTTCAACTGTGGTATCAGAAATCTGCAAATGGTATTTCAGAAGTCAGATCCGACAGGGTTGTCAATCTTACAGGAATCAGGTTCGGGATAGGTTCATCCTTAATACAATCTTGCAACGAGTTTGAACAAAGCTAACATATACTTACAGCTAGCTACAAGATGTACTTTCCCCATCCATTCTGGTCTGCAGTTCCCTGAAAGACAGTATGGTAAAACATTTTTTTACCATTAACTATATTGTGCAAGGATGTTCAAATGTATCATGATCAATTATGCCAATTGTATTTCAGAAGTCAGATCCGACAGGGTTGTCAATCTTACAGGAATCAGGTTCGGGATAGGTTCATCCTTAATACAATCTTGCAACGAGTTTGAACAAAACTAACAGATACTTACAGTTGTTAGCTACAGACTGTATTTTTCTCATCCATGTCTGGTCTGCAGTTACCTGAAAGACAGTATGGTAAAACATTTTTTTACCATTAACTATATTGTGCAAGGATGTTCAAATGTATCATGATCAATTATGCCAATTGTATTTCAGAAGTCAGATCCGACAGGGTTGTCAATCTTACAGGAATCAGGTTCGGGATAGGTTCATCCTTAATACAATCTTTGCAAAAAACTAGGAGTAGACAACAGATTCTTACAGGCGTTACAGGAAGCCATGTTCTGGTGTAGAGGATTCCATTTCTGGTTTGCATATCTGAAAAACGGTAAGATGAACAGTTTCACATTAAACCCTGGTGCATGTTCAACTGTGGTATCAGAAATCTGCAAATGGTATTTCAGAAGTCAGATCCGACAGGGTTGTCAATCTTACAGGAATCAGGTTCGGGATAGGTTCATCCTTAATACAATCTTGCAACGAGTTTGAACAAAACTAACAGATACTTACAGTTGTTAGCTACAGACTGTATTTTTCTCATCCATGTCTGGTCTGCAGTTACCTGAAAGACAGTATGGTAAAAAAAGTTTTTACCATTAACTATGTTGTGCAAGGATGTTCAAATGTATCATGATCAATTATGCCAATTGTATTTCAGAAGTCAAATCCGACAGGGTTGTCAATCTTACAGGAATCAGGTTCGGGATAGGTTCATCCTTAATACAATCTTGCAACGAGTTTGAACAAAGCTAACATATACTTACAGCTAGCTACAAGATGTACTTTCCCCATCCATTCTGGTCTGCAGTTCCCTGAAAGACAGTAGTCAAAATATTAACATGAAGTTTGTGCATGCACGTTCAAATGTATCATGATCAATTATGCTAATTGTATTTTAGGAGTCAGATCCGACAGGGTTGTCAATCTTACAGGAATCAGGTTCGGGATAGGTTCATCCTTAATACAATCTTGCAACGAGTTTGAACAAAACTAACAGATACTTACAGTTGTTAGCTACAGACTGTATTTTTCTCATCCATGTCTGGTCTGCAGTTACCTGAAAGACAGTATGGTAAAACATTTTTTTACCATTAACTATATTGTGCAAGGATGTTCATATGTATCATGATCAATTATGCCAATTGTATTTCAGAAGTCAGATCCGACAGGGTTGTCAATCTTACAGGAATCAGGTTCGGGATAGGTTCATCCTTAATACAATCTTGCAACGAGTTTGAACAAAACTAACAGATACTTACAGCTAGTTACAAGATGTACTTTCCCCATCCATTCTGGTCTGCAGTTCCCTGAAAGACAGTACAGTCAAAATATGAACATGAAGTTTGTGCATGCACGTTCAAATGTATCATGATCAATTATGCTAATTGTATTTCAGAAGTCAGATCCGACAGGGTTGTCAATCTTACAGGAATCAGGTTCGGGATAGGTTCATCCTTAATACAATCTTACAACGAGTTTGAACAAAACTAACAGATACTTACAGTTGTTAGCTACAGACTGTATTTTTCTCATCCATGTCTGGTCTGCAGTTACCTGAAAGACAGTATGGTAAAACATTTTTTTACCATTAACTATATTGTGCATGGATGTTCAAATGTATCATGATCAATTATGCCAATTGTATTTCAGAAGTCAGATCCGACAGGGTTGTCAATCTTACAGGAATCAGGTTCGGGATAGGTTCATCCTTAATACAATCTTTGCAAAAAACTAGGAGTAGACAACAGATTCTTACAGGCGTTACAGGAAGCCATGTTCTGGTGTAGAGGATTCCATTTCTGGTCTGCATATCTGAAAAACGGTAAGATGAACAGTTTCACATTAAACCCTGGTGCATGTTCAACTGTGGTATCAGAAATCTGCAAATGGTATTTCAGAAGTCAGATCCGACAGGGTTGTCAATCTTACAGGAATCAGGTTCGGGATAGGTTCATCCTTAATACAATCTTACAACGAGTTTGAACAAAGCTAACAGATACTTACAGTTGTTAGCTACAGACTGTATTTTCCTCATCCATGTCTGGTCTGCAGTTCCCTGAAAGACAGTAGTCAAAATATTAACATGACGTTTGTGCATGCACGTTCAAATGTATCATGATCAATTATGCTAATTGTATTTTAGGAGTCAGATCCGACAGGGTTGTCAATCTTACAGGAATCAGGTTCGGGATAGGTTCATCCTTAATACAATCTTGCAACGAGTTTGAACAAAACTAACAGATACTTACAGTTGTTAGCTACAGACTGTATTTTTCTCATCCATGTCTGGTCTGCAGTTACCTGAAAGACAGTATGGTAAAACATTTTTTTACCATTAACTATATTGTGCAAGGATGTTCAACTGTATCATGATCAATTATGCCAATTGTATTTCAGAAGTCAGATCCGACAGGGTTGTCAATCTTACAGGAATCAGGTTCGGGATAGGTTCATCCTTAATACAATCTTTGCAAAAAACTAGGAGTAGACAACAGATTCTTACAGGCGTTACAGGAAGCCATGTTCTGGTGTAGAGGATTCCATTTCTGGTCTGCATATCTGAAAAACGGTAAGATGAACAGTTTCACATTAAACCCTGGTGCATGTTCAACTGTGGTATCAGAAATCTGCAAATGGTATTTCAGAAGTCAGATCCGACAGGGTTGTCAATCTTACAGGAATCAGGTTCGGGATAGGTTCATCCTTAATACAATCTTGCAACGAGTTTGAACAAAGCTAACATATACTTACAGCTAGCTACAAGATGTACTTTCCCCATCCATTCTGGTCTGCAGTTCCCTGAAAGACAGTATGGTAAAACATTTTTTTACCATTAACTATATTGTGCAAGGATGTTCAAATGTATCATGATCAATTATGCCAATTGTATTTCAGAAGTCAGATCCGACAGGGTTGTCAATCTTACAGGAATCAGGTTCGGGATAGGTTCATCCTTAATACAATCTTGCAACGAGTTTGAACAAAACTAACAGATACTTACAGTTGTTAGCTACAGACTGTATTTTTCTCATCCATGTCTGGTCTGCAGTTACCTGAAAGACAGTATGGTAAAACATTTTTTTACCATTAACTATATTGTGCAAGGATGTTCAAATGTATCATGATCAATTATGCCAATTGTATTTCAGAAGTCAGATCCGACAGGGTTGTCAATCTTACAGGAATCAGGTTCGGGATAGGTTCATCCTTAATACAATCTTTGCAAAAAACTAGGAGTAGACAACAGATTCTTACAGGCGTTACAGGAAGCCATGTTCTGGTGTAGAGGATTCCATTTCTGGTTTGCATATCTGAAAAACGGTAAGATGAACAGTTTCACATTAAACCCTGGTGCATGTTCAACTGTGGTATCAGAAATCTGCAAATGGTATTTCAGAAGTCAGATCCGACAGGGTTGTCAATCTTACAGGAATCAGGTTCGGGATAGGTTCATCCTTAATACAATCTTGCAACGAGTTTGAACAAAACTAACAGATACTTACAGTTGTTAGCTACAGACTGTATTTTTCTCATCCATGTCTGGTCTGCAGTTACCTGAAAGACAGTATGGTAAAAAAGTTTTTACCATTAACTATGTTGTGCAAGGATGTTCAAATGTATCATGATCAATTATGCCAATTGTATTTCAGAAGTCAAATCCGACAGGGTTGTCAATCTTACAGGAATCAGGTTCGGGATAGGTTCATCCTTAATACAATCTTGCAACGAGTTTGAACAAAGCTAACATATACTTACAGCTAGCTACAAGATGTACTTTCCCCATCCATTCTGGTCTGCAGTTCCCTGAAAGACAGTAGTCAAAATATTAACATGAAGTTTGTGCATGCACGTTCAAATGTATCATGATCAATTATGCTAATTGTATTTTAGGAGTCAGATCCGACAGGGTTGTCAATCTTACAGGAATCAGGTTCGGGATAGGTTCATCCTTAATACAATCTTGCAACGAGTTTGAACAAAACTAACAGATACTTACAGTTGTTAGCTACAGACTGTATTTTTCTCATCCATGTCTGGTCTGCAGTTACCTGAAAGACAGTATGGTAAAACATTTTTTTACCATTAACTATATTGTGCAAGGATGTTCATATGTATCATGATCAATTATGCCAATTGTATTTCAGAAGTCAGATCCGACAGGGTTGTCAATCTTACAGGAATCAGGTTCGGGATAGGTTCATCCTTAATACAATCTTGCAACGAGTTTGAACAAAACTAACAGATACTTACAGCTAGTTACAAGATGTACTTTCCCCATCCATTCTGGTCTGCAGTTCCCTGAAAGACAGTACAGTCAAAATATGAACATGAAGTTTGTGCATGCACGTTCAAATGTATCATGATCAATTATGCTAATTGTATTTCAGAAGTCAGATCCGACAGGGTTGTCAATCTTACAGGAATCAGGTTCGGGATAGGTTCATCCTTAATACAATCTTACAACGAGTTTGAACAAAACTAACAGATACTTACAGTTGTTAGCTACAGACTGTATTTTTCTCATCCATGTCTGGTCTGCAGTTACCTGAAAGACAGTATGGTAAAACATTTTTTTACCATTAACTATATTGTGCATGGATGTTCAAATGTATCATGATCAATTATGCCAATTGTATTTCAGAAGTCAGATCCGACAGGGTTGTCAATCTTACAGGAATCAGGTTCGGGATAGGTTCATCCTTAATACAATCTTTGCAAAAAACTAGGAGTAGACAACAGATTCTTACAGGCGTTACAGGAAGCCATGTTCTGGTGTAGAGGATTCCATTTCTGGTCTGCATATCTGAAAAACGGTAAGATGAACAGTTTCACATTAAACCCTGGTGCATGTTCAACTGTGGTATCAGAAATCTGCAAATGGTATTTCAGAAGTCAGATCCGACAGGGTTGTCAGTCTTACAGGAATCAGGTTCGGGATAGGTTCATCCTTAATACAATCTTACAACGAGTTTGAACTAAGCTAACAGATACTTACAGTTGTTAGCTACAGACTGTATTTTCCTCATCCATGTCTGGTCTGCAGTTCCCTGAAAGACAGTAGTCAAAATATTAACATGACGTTTGTGCATGCACGTTCAAATGTATCATGATCAATTATGCTAATTGTATTTTAGGAGTCAGATCCGACAGGGTTGTCAATCTTACAGGAATCAGGTTCGGGATAGGTTCATCCTTAATACAATCTTGCAACGAGTTTGAACAAAACTAACAGATACTTACAGTTGTTAGCTACAGACTGTATTTTTCTCATCCATGTCTGGTCTGCAGTTACCTGAAAGACAGTATGGTAAAACATTTTTTTACCATTAACTATATTGTGCAAGGATGTTCAACTGTATCATGATCAATTATGCCAATTGTATTTCAGAAGTCAGATCCGACAGGGTTGTCAATCTTACAGGAATCAGGTTCGGGATAGGTTCATCCTTAATACAATCTTTGCAAAAAACTAGGAGTAGACAACGGATTCTTACAGGCGTTACAGGAAGCCATGTTCTGGTGTAGAGGATTCCATTTCTGGTCTGCATATCTGAAAAACGGTAAGATGAACAGTTTCACATTAAACCCTGGTGCATGTTCAACTGTGGTATCAGAAATCTGCAAATGGTATTTCAGAAGTCAGATCCGACAGGGTTGTCAATCTTACAGGAATCAGGTTCGGGATAGGTTCATCCTTAATACAATCTTGCAACGAGTTTGAACAAAGCTAACATATACTTACAGCTAGCTACAAGATGTACTTTCCCCATCCATTCTGGTCTGCAGTTCCCTGAAAGACAGTATGGTAAAACATTTTTTTACCATTAACTATATTGTGCAAGGATGTTCAAATGTATCATGATCAATTATGCCAATTGTATTTCAGAAGTCAGATCCGACAGGGTTGTCAATCTTACAGGAATCAGGTTCGGGATAGGTTCATCCTTAATACAATCTTGCAACGAGTTTGAACAAAACTAACAGATACTTACAGTTGTTAGCTACAGACTGTATTTTCCTCAGCCATGTCTGGTCTGCAGTTCCCTGAAAGACAGTAGTCAAAATATTAACATGACGTTTGTGCATGCACGTTCAAATGTATCATGATCAATTATGCTAATTGTATTTTAGGAGTCAGATCCGACAGGGTTGTCAATCTTACAGGAATCAGGTTCGGGATAGGTTCATCCTTAATACAATCTTGCAACGAGTTTGAACAAAACTAACAGATACTTACAGTTGTTAGCTACAGACTGTATTTTTCTCATCCATGTCTGGTCTGCAGTTACCTGAAAGACAGTATGGTAAAACATTTTTTTACCATTAACTATATTGTGCAAGGATGTTCAACTGTATCATGATCAATTATGCCAATTGTATTTCAGAAGTCAGATCCGACAGGGTTGTCAATCTTACAGGAATCAGGTTCGGGATAGGTTCATCCTTAATACAATCTTGCAACGAGTTTGAACAAAACTAACAGATACTTACAGCTAGCTACAAGATGTACTTTCCCCATCCATTCTGGTCTGCAGTTCCCTGAAAGACAGTACAGTCAAAATATTAACATGAAGTTTGTGCATGCACGTTCAAATGTATCATGATCAATTATGCTAATTGTATATCAGAAGTCAGATCCAACAGGGTTGTCAATCTTACAGGAATCAGGTTCGGGATAGGTTCATCCTTAATACAATCTTTGCAAAAAACTAGGAGTAGACAACAGATTCTTACAGGCGTTACAGGAAGCCATGTTCTCGTGTAGAGGATTCCATTTCTGGTCTGCATATCTGAAAAACGGTAAGATGAACAGTTTCACATTAAACCCTGGTGCATGTTCAACTGTGGTATCAGAAATCTGCAAATGGTATTTCAGAAGTCAGATCCGACAGGGTTGTCAATCTTACAGGAATCAGGTTCGGGATAGGTTCATCCTTAATACAATCTTGCAACGAGTTTGAACAAAACTAACAGATACTTACAGTTGTTAGCTACAGACTGTATTTTTCTCATCCATGTCTGGTCTGCAGTTACCTGAAAGACAGTATGGTAAAAAATTTTTTACCATTAACTATATTGTGCATGGATGTTCAAATGTATCATGATCAATTATGCCAATTGTATTTCAGAAGTCAGATCCGACAGGGTTGTCAATCTTACAGGAATCAGGTTCGGGATAGGTTCATCCTTAATACAATCTTACAACGAGTTTTGAACAAAACTAACAGATACTTACAGTTGTTAGCTACAGACTGTATTTTTCTCATCCATGTCTGGTCTGCAGTTACCTGAAAGACAGTATGGTAAAACATTTTTTTACCATTAACTATATTGTGCATGGATGTTCAAATGTATCATGATCAATTATGCCAATTGTATTTCAGAAGTCAGATCCGACAGGGTTGTCAATCTTACAGGAATCAGGTTCGGGATAGGTTCATCCTTAATACAATCTTTGCAAAAAACTAGGAGTAGACAACAGATTCTTACAGGCGTTACAGGAAGCCATGTTCTGGTGTAGAGGATTCCATTTCTGGTCTGCATATCTGAAAAACGGTAAGATGAACAGTTTCACATTAAACCCTGGTGCATGTTCAACTGTGGTATCAGAAATCTGTAAATGGTATTTCAGAAGTCAGATCCGACAGGGTTGTCAATCTTACAGGAATCAGGTTCGGGATAGGTTCATCCTTAATACAATCTTACAACGAGTTTGAACAAAGCTAACAGATACTTACAGTTGTTAGCTACAGACTGTATTTTCCTCATCCATGTCTGGTCTGCAGTTCCCTGAAAGACAGTAGTCAAAATATTAACATGACGTTTGTGCATGCACGTTCAAATGTATCATGATCAATTATGCTAATTGTATTTTAGGAGTCAGATCCGACAGGGTTGTCAATCTTACAGGAATCAGGTTCGGGATAGGTTCATCCTTAATACAATCTTTGCAAAAAACTAGGAGTAGACAACAGATTCTTACAGGCGTTACAGGAAGCCATGTTCTCGTGTAGAGGATTCCATTTCTGGTCTGCATATCTGAAAAACGGTAAGATGAACAGTTTCACATTAAACCCTGGTGCATGTTCAACTGTGGTATCAGAAATCTGCAAATGGTATTTCAGAAGTCAGATCCGACAGGGTTGTCAATCTTACAGGAATCAGGTTCGGGATAGGTTCATCCTTAATACAATCTTTGCAAAAAACTAGGAGTAGACAACAGATTCTTACAGGCGTTACAGGAAGCCATGTTCTCGTGTAGAGGATTCCATTTCTGGTCTGCATATCTGAAAAACGGTAAGATGAACAGTTTCACATTAAACCCTGGTGCATGTTCAACTGTGGTATCAGAAATCTGCAAATGGTATTTCAGAAGTCAGATCCGACAGGGTTGTCAATCTTACAGGAATCAGGTTCGGGATAGGTTCATCCTTAATACAATCTTGCAACGAGTTTGAACAAAACTAACAGATACTTACAGCTAGCTACAAGATGTACTTTCCCCATCCATTCTGGTCTGCAGTTCCCTGAAAGACAGTACAGTCAAAATATTAACATGAAGTTTGTGCATGCACGTTCAAATGTATCATGATCAATTATGCTAATTGTATTTCAGAAGTCAGATCCGACAGGGTTGTCAATCTTACAGGAATCAGGTTCGGGATAGGTTCATCCTTAATACAATCTTGCAACAACTATTGTGCATGGATGTGTAGTGCAATTCTTAAGTATTCAGACACAGTGACTTTTTCTACATTCGGTTAGGGTCCAGTATTATTCTGAAAAGCATAAAATAATCTACACACAATACCCCATAATGACAAAGCAAAAACAGGTTTTATTTTAACTTGGTAAAAAATAAATAAATTTAAAAACCCTGAAATATCTAATTTACATAAGTAATCCAACCCTTAGATTATTTTATTTCACCATTATTTAAGCAGGTAGACTAGTTGAGAACAATTTCTCATTTACAACTGCGACCTGGCCAAGATAAAAGCAAAGCAGTGCTACACAAACAACACAAGAGTAACACATGGAATAAACAAACATACAGTCAATAATATAATAGAAAAAGTCTATATACATTGTGGGCAAATGAGGTAGGATAAGGGAGGTAGGCAATAAATAGGCCGTTGTTGGGAAATAATTACAATTTAGCAATTAAACACTGGAGTGATAGATGTGCAGAAGATAAATGTGCAAGTGGAGATACTGGGGTGCAAAGGAGCAAAATAAATAACATTATGGGGAAGAGGTAGCTTGGATGGGCTATTTACAGATGGGCTATGTACAGTTGCAGTGATCTGTGAGCTGCTCTGACAGCTGGTGCTTAAATTTAGTGAGGCAGATATGAGTCTCCAGCTTCAGTGATTTTTGCATTTTCCAGTCATTGGCAGCAGAGAACTGGAAGGAAAGGCAGCCAAAGGAGGAATTGGCTTTGGGGGTGACTAGTGAAATATACCTACTGGAGCACGTGCTACGGGTGGGTGCTGCTATGGTGACAAATTTATTTATTTATTTTTATTTCACCTTTATTTAACCAGGTAGGCAAGTTGAGAACAAGTTCTCATTTACAATTGCGACCTGGCCAAGATAAAGCAAAGCAGTTCAACACATACAACGACACAGAGTTACACATGGAGCAAAACAAACATACAGTCAATAATACAGTATAAACAAGTCTATATACGATGTGAGCAAATGAAGTGAGATAAGGGAGGTAAAGGCAAAAAAAGGTCATGGTGGCAAAGTAAATACAATATAGCAAGTAAAACACTGGAATGGTAGATTTGCAATGGAAGAATGTGCAAAGTAGAAATAAAAATAATGGGGTGCAAAGGAGCAAAATAAATAAATTAAATACAGTAGGGAAAGAGGTAGTTGTTTGGGCTAAAATATAGGTGGGCTATGTACAGGTGCAGTAATCTGTGAGCTGCTCTGACAGTTGGTGCTTAAAGCTAGTGAGGGAGATAAGTGTTTCCAGTTTCAGTGCTTTTTGTAGTTTGTTCCAGTCATTGGCAGCAGAGAACTGGAAGGAGAGGCGGCCAAAGAAAGAATTGGTTTTGGGGGTGACTAGAGAGATATACCTGCTGGAGCGTGTGCTACAGGTGGGAGATGCTATGGTGACCAGCGAGCTGATATAAGGGGGGACTTTACCTAGCAGGGTCTTGTAGATGACATGGAGCCAGTGGGTTTGGCGACGAGTATGAAGCAAGGGCCAGCCAACGAGAGCGTACAGATCGCAATGGTGGGTAGTATATGGGGCTTTGGTGACAAAACGGACGGCACTGTGATAGACTGCCTCCAATTCGCTGAGTAGAGTGTTGGAGGCTAATTTGTAAATTACATCGCCGAAGTCAAGGATCGGTAGGATAGTCAGTTTTTTTTTTTTTGCCAGCATGAGTGAAGGATGCTTTGTTGCGAAATAGGGAGCCGATTCTAGATTTAATTTTGGATTGGAGATGCGTAATGTGAGTCTGGAAGGAGAGTTTACAGTCTAACCAGACTACTAGGTATTTGTAGATGTCCACATATTCTAAGTCAGAAACGTCCAGAGTAGTGATGCTGGACGGGCGGGCAGATGCTGGTAGAGATCGGTTGAAGAGCATGCATTTAGTTTTACTTGCATTTCAGAACCGTTGGAGGCCACGGAATGAGAGTTGTATGGCGTTGAAGCTCGTCTGGAGGTTAGGTAACAGTGTCCAAAGAAGGGCCAGAAGTATACAGAATGGTGTCGTCCGCATAGAGGTGGATCAGAGAATCACCAGCTGCAAGAGCGACATCATTGATGTATACAGAGAAGAGAGTCGAGAATTGAACCCTGTGGCACCCCCATAGAGAGACTGCCAGAGGTCCGGACAACAGGCCCTCCAATTTGACACACTGAACTCTGTCTGAGAAGTAGTTGGTGAACCAGGCGAGGCAAGTCATTTGAGAAACCAAGGCTGTTGAGTCATCCGATAAGAATGTGTTGATTGAGTCGAAAGCCTTGGCCAGGTTGATGAATATAGCTGAACAGTATTGTACTTTGTTGAAGTACCTTTGGCAGCAATTACAGCCTTGAGTCTTCTTGGGTATAATGCTACAAGCTTGGCACCTGTATTTGGAGAGTTTTCCCATTATTCTCTGCAGATCATCTCAAGCTCTGTCAGGTTGGATGGGGAGCATCGATGCACAGCTATTTTCGGGTCTTTCCAGAGATGTTCGATCGGGTTCCCGTCCGTGCTCTGGCTGGGCCACTCAAGGACATTCAGAAACTTCCACTGAAGCCACTGCTGTGTTGTTTTGGCTGTTATGGTTGTTGTCCTGTTGGAAGGTGAACCTTTGCCTCAGTCTGAGCTCCTGAGCGCTCTGAAGCAGGTTGTCATCAAGTATCTCTCTGTACTTTGTTCTGCTCATCTTTCCCTTGATCCTGACTAGTCTCCCAGTCCCTGCCGCTGAAAAACATCCCCACATGTTGCTGCCACCACCATGCTTCACCGTAGGGATGATGCCAGGTTTCCTCCAGACATTACTCTTGGCATTCAGGCCAAAGAGTTCAGTCTTGGTTTCGTCAGACCAAATAATCTTGTTTCTTATGGTCTGATAGTCCTTTAAGTGCCTTTTAGCAAACTCCAAACTGGCTGTCATGTGCCTTTTACTGAGGATGGGCTTCCATCTGGCAACTCTACAACAAAGGCCTGATTGGTGGAGTGCTGCAGAGGTTGTCCTTCTCGAAGGTTCTCCCATATCTCCAGAGGAACTCTGGATCTCTGTCAGAGTGACCATAAGGTTCTTACTCACCTCCCTGACCAAGGCCATTCTCCCCCGATTGCTCAGTATGGCCAGGCAGCCAGCTCGAGGAAGAGTCTCGGCGGTTTCAAACTTATTCCATTTAAGAATGATGGAGGCCACTGTGTTCTTGGGGACCTTCAATGCTGAATACATTTTTGTGTACCCTTCACCAGATCTGTGCCTCGACACAATCCTGTCTTCGAGCTCTACAGACAATTCTTCCAACCTCACGGCTTGTTTTTACTCTGACATGCACTGTCAACTGTGGGACATTATACAGACAGATGTGTGACTTTCCAAATCATGTAGAAACATCAAGGACGATCAATGGAAAAAGGATGCACCTGAGCTCAATTTCGAGTCTCATAGCAAAGGGTCAGAATACTTATGTAAACAATTTCATTTTTAAAATTAATACATTTGCAAAAATGTCAAAAAACCTGTTCTTGCTTTGTCATTACGGGGTAGTGTGTGTAGATTGAGTTTTATTTATTCTAAAATGGATTTTAAAAATGAGACTACCGTAACAAAATGGGGGGGAAATGAAGGGGTCTGAACAATTTCCGGGAATGCACTGTACGTAATTGTAATGCATATATAATTGCAATTAGTAATAATATTAGCTAGCAACAATATATAAATACTCTATTTTCATATTTTACAAACTGAAGGTTGACAATGTTTTTAAAAAGACAGGTAAAATATAAAAAATGAAATAAATTTAAAGTTATGTAAACTGATGTACAATATTCATTCGTATTACAGGTATTTTTCAACCATTTCAAAATTATGCCAAAGTTAGAATACCTTTTAATTGTTTAAATATTGTATTCAATAGTGGTATTGCTTTCCACCCTCTTATGCTTCATTCAACGCAGTTAGGTCAGCATTTTTTAAATCATAATTTAACACCATCAAATGTTATGCATATTTTTGTACTAACGTGTAGAGATAGAAGGGGTCGACTAAAAATAATGTTGACAAAATTCTATTGTTATTCTTGTTTGGAAAAATGGGGTGCAAATAAAGCACTGGTTCTGAAAATGACACATTTCACGCAATCATTGTTTTATATTGACTTAAATAAAACAATGAATATGATAAGAGTAAGCCAAATTTGAGGTCTTAGACATTTGCAGCTAGTTGTGCGTCTCTAACAGGGTGGAAATACCTCAAGGTCCATGTGTGAACAATCCGCCTATAAATATTAGGATTCAGGTGCTTGACCAATGTTTTTCTTAAAGTCAAACATGGCCTTTTTGTGATCGAATACTAAGAAAAGAAAACAAATATGAACTTTTACCCCAAAAGTTACGAGGACCAAAAGACAATGGAATGCCCACTGACCACAAATTATTATGTATACACTTGAATTCCATTTTGGCACTAGAATGCATGTTTGACTCATATTGATGCCACACAGGCCGTTTTCAAAACGTTAAATTGCTTTTAGGAGCAGTCGCTCTTTTTTAATACAATCTTGAACAAAACTAGCAGCTGTTAAAATACAGTATATTCTTACAGGTTTACTTGTTTTTGAATACAAACTTTAATGTTATGCCACACAATTTCACAAAACTAACAGCAGTTAAATTGACTTACAGGAGTTGCATTTTTTCCCCCACATTCTGCAGTCCCCTGAAACACATTAAGACAAGAATAGCCTGTTAACATGTACATTTATTGTGCATGTTCAAATATAACATAGCTAGCTAATGTAATGTAAATTGTATTTCAGTAGTCAGATACGACAGTGTTGTCGAATTTCAGAAGTCAGATTCGTCAGTGTCTACAATTTTGCACAAACCCAGCAGCAGTTAATTCATACAGCTGGTAGTTTTTCCTTCGAGCTAATGTTTCTGGGTTGCAAAAGGTGGGTGCTTGGAGCGCAAGCAAACTTCGCTAACACGCGGTGCTCTACTTATGCTTAACATTATTTCACTTTTTTTTAAAAGTGATGATTCACAACTAATGTCAATGGCCATCTGTCGTGCTATCTAGGTTATAACTGCAGATGTATTGCTTATAGTCTTACTTCCAGTGAACTTCGCCAGCAAGTTAACTCTGTTAACAAGTTGGAAATTGCAGATAAAAGAGATCCCGTAAGCGTTTCGTGAAGTACTTATATTCAAATTCATCACACGATTCAAAACAGCCGATTCAAGCATTGGCGAAAGTGCCATTGAAATCGCGTTTTTCTCGCTCCAAAGGCGCTGATTGGCTCCATTCGGATTTGTCGCCGTGCTTACTGATGACGTACCAGCTAAACGCGCAATTTGAAATGTACCAGCTAAACGCGCAATTTGAAATGTACCAGCTAATCTAACTAGCCAGCTGTGAATGAATCGAGCGGAGCCATTTAATTTTTTTTTTTAGCCAATTAATTAATTAAACTTGCTTGTAAATTGCTCGTATTTGTATTGTTAAAACCATGGATGTTGGTTCACATTTACAGTAAGTTCCGATTTTAGTTAGCGAACTAGCTATGCGTTAACTGTTGATTTCCCCAACCAACTAACGCAAATTATTGACAATAAGATAACTACCTAACTAAGTAATGATTTCTCCCAAAATGTGTGAATAATATTACATTTGATAGTTATAGATGTTTCTTTGATACAAGGGTTGTAAACAAATGTTTTGGTTTTACAGGAGTTTTGAGCAAAGCTTAAACAACTATACCGGAGACGACCCACTCGATCCATGGGACAGGTAACTTGTCAATGCAACGTGTGTAACCTTTATTTAATTAGAACATCTTCTTACTTACAATGACAGCCTGCCGGGGAACAGTGTTCAGGGACAGAACAACAGATTTTTAACTTTTCAGCTCGGGGTTTCGATCTAGCAACCTTTAGTTATTGGCCCTTCAGGGGGGGACAATGAATGGTTATTCATCTGGCATTGATTTGACATTTTCGCATGCATATCGCACTTGGTTTTAGAGGAATATAACATTGCAAAAAAAAACTAAATCGAAGTACTGATGAAGCAAGCAATTGATTGTGATTAGTCATCTATGTTTTTTTTGTCCAGCTTAAATTTGTTGGTGTATAACTCTTTACCATTTACATTATTTCAGGTTTATAAAATATCTAGAGAAGAGACTACCTGCTGAAGACTCCAAAGCGATGTCTCTTGTGCTAGATCGTCTAGTACAAAGATTTCTCCAAGAAGAGCGTTATACCAATGACATCCGATACGTAAACTACTGCATTAAATGTGCAAGTTATTACAATGAGCCCATCAAACTATACAGCCACATATACAGTAAGGGCATTGGCACTAGAGATGCAGTCCTCTATGTGGCGTGGGCTCAACAGTTTGAGCAGCAGGGCCTGCTTCAACAGGCTGACGCTGTGTACCAGAGAGCCATTGAAAACCAAGCTAAGCCAACTGACACTGTCCTTCAGCAATACAGGTAACTTGAAGTATTGTGTTTACCTTTCCATGTTGATGTTTCTATTGTTGATACATTTTAATGTATTCACAGAATGTTCCAAACCAGGACTTCTGGAAGTGGGGCAGGGGCTTCAGGTGAGACGTTTGTGTGCATTTCTTCCTTCTGTACCAGATCTTTGGCTGTGGAAATTATCAAAGGAAACTAATGTATCCACTATCTAACCTGTGTTTATGAAAACAGAAGCTGTACGGAATCCTCTTCATAATTCCAACTTGGTAAATCAGCTGCATACCCACAGAGTGCCCAGCCCACAGTGCAAGTTGAGTTACTAACAGTTTTTGTCGCTTCAAACTTGGTATACATTGGTTAGTGGCCGTTTCTTATGTGTTGTTCATAGAAAGTGATCAATATGATATTTTTTTTTGCCACAGGACCCAGAACGTCTGTTCCAACTCCCTACAGACAGAACTGTTTGCATGTAAGTCACTAGACAGAATACCAATTCTTCTTATTGTCCTTTATTTTCGGAACGTTACATTATATTACCTCTAATGAAATTACTCTACCACAGAATCTCCCGGTCTGAAAATGTGGTGGTAAATAAACCCAATCAAGGCCCGGTTGTGAGCCTGCAGACAGTGTCGATGTACCGTACGGAAGACCTCGTCTGCGATGGGTCTGAACTATGCTTCGAGGAGGTCAGAGCCAGACGATACTTTGTGAGACGCAAGCAAGAGAAGAAACGGAGAGAGTTTGGTAGGATCATATGACTTCTTAACCCAGCGCTGTTCCATCACACTCCTCTAAAGAGAAGAAATGTATGGCTGGATTTTAGTGTAGTCAAAGACATTGATATGAACAGGCCACATTATATCCTTTAGACACCCTTCATCTAAATCAAATGCATTAACAACTGGTTGCATAGCTCACTACCACAGGGTTAATTGTGGGTTTTGACCAACGTTTTCTTTGTGTTCTGTTACCAGAGGAACGTCAGAGTTTGGTTAGAGAGCAGGAGGAGGAGGTAATGAGGATGAACCGGCTGTTGGAGGAACTGGAGAGTAATCTCTGTGTGAGCTCTACAGACCAGGTAAGCCTCGCCAGTGTTCTACCAGTGCAGCAGGTGAGAGAAAACACATTGCCTTTTTATCTTTAGTCGTTTCTGTTATAGTTTCCCTCGTACACTTAAAAAACAAACATTGGTATACACTTCTGTTTCAGACACTGTGCACACCTGCAACAGACCTGAATCCTGAGTTCCTCCAACATTCCTTAAGGCAACCTCTACTCTCGAGCAACCTCGGCATCAAACTCACTCCAGGCTTTAGACTGAACAGTGGACAGGACCCCAGACGAGGCATGGTTAGGGAATCTGAGACACGCCTTCAGTGCGACAATCTCAGGGCTCCCATGACAGACACTCTGTGCTCACAGAGATCTGTTTCCTCATCTGGACAGTTGGAGGAGGTAAACACCTCCCATAGATGCTCCCTCCACATGCCAGAAGCAGCAATGGGTCTCTTGTGTGAATGTACAAAAGCTCCAAAACCATTTGCAGTCGCTTCCCAGGCATATTCTCTACAAGCTTCTCTAGTTCAGCCCCAACCAGAACAAAACTCTAAGCCATTTGGGTCGGCCCCACAGAAGCCAGCAGCCTACAGATCTGACGTGCAGCTTGGTGGAGTTCCAAATCAGGATGGTCACTCTCACCTCAGCAGCATTTTCCAGCAGCACAACGGCAGCGATCATCAGTAAGTGATAATGAGTCATCATGTCCAGATTGGTTCTGGTTTTTCAGATGTGTAATTGTTCCCAACCAGACTTAATTACATATCTTATGCTGCAGCTTAGTCAGAGTGAAACGCCTCAGAGATTAAGCTAATTAATTTGTTTTTAATTAATTTGCCGCTCATCATCTCCAAGCTAATCTCTTCTTTGTTTTTTCTAGTGAGGTGTCTGTCAGTGAAGCTCCTGAGTCGGAGGTGAAATTAGATGGTGAGTAAAGGATCGTAACCTGGGCCCGTTATCCCCTTCATTGGAATCCGCATGGGAATTAAAAGATTGTTTAATCACACCGTCCCTCACTCGCTCCTATTCTCTCTGGCAGTGTCACAGGGAGGGGCTGGAAACGTGTCCCATATCACTCCTAACACTTCTCTGGGACTGGGGCAAGCCACCCCGTCCAGGGTGCTCCCATCCCCCACAGTCAACACACGGGAGGCACTTGGTGATCAATGCATACTTTTATTGATGACTCAGTCATAAACCATGTTGTGTTTACATATTGGTGATTTAGATGTCTAAAATGCAGAAAAACCACTGTGGTACTATCTACTACACCCAGTCCCTTTTTTTGGTGGATATATTCTAATGTATTACCATACCTGTGTATGGGAAAGACGCTACAACCAATGGAGTCCTCACCGTATCTCACCGCTCTTTACCCTCACCTCCAGATGCTATCATGGACATGTTCCAGGCTCCAACCCTCCTGCAGGAGGACCAGTTCTGCAGCATGCCAATGCATCCACATCAGGCAGAGAACAGCTTTGATGCTGGCTACCAGAGAACGGGTAATTCAATTCCCATCTGATTGGAACTTCTCAAAATCTTTGTTTCAGACTGTAGGTCAAAGTGCATGTAAAAAAATCGCATCACATTTTACAGTAAAACAGATAAATAAAACGAGAGATAAAAGCGGCACATAATGGCGGGTCGCCCTTTTTGATTTTACATACAGTGATTTAAATGGTCTTTCTATAAATGTTTTTGTTGTATTATGTAATGGAGGCGACGCCTCATTCAGCAAGCCCCGCAATGCAGTCCCCTTCGCCATCTTTCAGGATGAGAATGACATAAAGGAGAAATGCAGGTGAAGCATTGCATTTATTCGCCTGCATCCCTTTCTCTTTGCCGTCTCTTTAATTCAACAAAGGACATTTTATTAACCATGCATTATTGTTCTTCTCCTGCTCCATTTAGTGCTGCTATGGTGGACAATGCAAAGCCACCAAGGGCCCTAGCAGAAATCCCTGTATCTAAACCAAAGAAACAAAATGTAAGTGCACAATTACATGGTGACTTACCCATGTTGATTCAACAAGGACTCAATGTTGTTGATGGTTGGGTTATTTTAAGTTGAGTACACAATGCAAACCTTTATCGTTTCGTGTGTTTGCTCGTTTACAATTTTTTTAAATCAGGAATCCCCTTCGGAATTGATACCAGATGAGAGCACTATGTGGGAAGCACGCTACAACTCCCTGGCCGCCTGCCCCAACAGCACCAGAGACTTTTCACTGTCGGCTCACCTGGTCTCCACTCCCTTCCAAAACAAAGCTCCTTACTCCTGGGACTTTGATCAGGATCACGGTAGCCCTCTGTCTGAGCTTATACAGGATGCATCCCAATGGGTACCATAGGGCTCTGGTCAAAAGTAGTGCACTATATAGGGGAATAGGGTGCCATTTGGCAGTTCAGAAATCAAATTCCCTCACCTGGCAAAACGTGTCTGTAGTTCAGAACAACAATGCTGTCTATAGCAAGTACTTTACTTTTTTTTTCTTTTTTTCTCCCTCTAGAAAATGATCTACCCAGAGGCTTTGGGGGTCTAGAAGAAGTCCCTTTCCTACGACAGCCCACAAAACTCAGGTACTTAACAGTAACCCCTATTGTAGACTACCGGTAACTGCAGTGTACTGTATGTGTTCACGTTGAATGTTTGTTGGTCCACGTTTTTGATGTGTAGTCAAGAGTGAGGGTCAAACCATTGTCGTTGCCTCCATGGCGGCGATAATGACCTCCTTCCTCAGCCCTATCATAGAGCAGAGCCCACCTGATGGGCTACCTGAGACTGGCACGGAGTGCTGTATGAGAGCTCAGGGCTTTGCTGAGCAGGGAACCATCGTGGGAGAAGGGCTAGCCCTGGCCCAGCGAAGCCTGGCTACCTGCTCCATGACTGAAGTGCAGCATCATGCCCCGACCGCACTGTCCTTCAGAGACCAGACTGCCCCCCTGACCCATGCTGAGGTGGCAGTGGCCAAAAGCCCTCCTTCCAAGGCCTCAAAGCCAGAATGGGATGTCTATGTGAGCCCAGAGCAGTCCTCAAAGCCAGCTTTTCCTCTCCCACAGCGTGCACCTGTGGCAGAAGCATTCATTTCAAAGAGCCAGGTCTATGCCCTCAAATCCAACTTTGATGTTCCAACTTGTCCAGAGAAAGCCCCAACGGCTGCCTTCGATATCCCCATGAGTCCGCAGTGTGCACCCAAGTCAGACTGGTTAGTGGTCAAAAGCCCAGAGGTTGTGGTTGAACCTGACTTGGATGCCTTCATGAGTGCCCGTCAGGGTCAGAGAACAGTCGGCATCCTTCTGGAGACCGTGGACATCCCCATGAGTCCAGATCCACCTAAGTTTGGCTCAGATGTGCCCATGAGTCCATTCCAGTCGTCATCAAAGTTCAGAATGGATATTCCTATGAGCCCAACTCCAGAGGTGAGGTTTGGCATGGATATTCTTACGAGCCCAGACCAAGGTTCAAAGGTGAACATGGATGTTCCCATAAGTCCAGCAGCTCAAGGGGCAGCGGCTGTAGAGCTGGTCTCCGACCCCTGGGATGAGGAGCTGATTTCCTCCCTGCTCTCCAAGCTGTCCACACCACTCACCTCACAGCCTAACTTCATCACCTGGCAATGCAAAGTCCCCAGCATTGCACCCAAGATGACCATCAAGATCGGTAAGAAAGTCGTCTATCTTTGTGTGTTTACAAGCAGTGACATTTAAAAAAAATAATAATAATAATCGCCCCCCCAAAAATGACATCTGAAAATGGCTTTGATGGTCGTCACACAGGTGAAGGCTCCTTACGGGTTGACTGTGTACTCGGACAGGGTGCCTTTGCCACAGTCTACCAGGCAACTGACCTTAACACCTCGGAGAAGATGATTTTAAAGGTAAGATGGATCTTGACTTTATATTAATTTAAAACTGTTGTTGACTCCCCTGACCCTTCAATGAAATTAGTAGTAATTATTTTGCCTCTGCCATTACTAAGGCCAGAGAACATGGCATGTTTTTATGGAGCTGGCCCTCACAATGAATGCGCTCCTATTGGGTGATTAATTCTCAATGCTTGAATGTGTCTTTCTTGATCTATAGGTGCAGAAACCAGCCAATCCGTGGGAGTTTTACATTAACTCTCAGTTGAATGCCCGGCTGCAGCCCAGCGTGCGCCACCTCTTTAATAACATCCACTCTGCCCACCTCTTCCAGAACGGTAGTGTGCTATTGGGCGAGCTCTACAACTGTGGCACCCTATTGGTGGGTAGTAACCCCTCTTCATCAGCCACCAGACTTTGTCAATCAATTAAAGATCAAGGATACTTCCCAGTTATATCCCTTTCTTCCCAAAGTGTGTAATGTTTCACTTCCATTCACTGATTTGAAAGGACTGGTATAAAAATATAGTGGAAACTCACTCTAGCCCATGCCTGTATCAATCTAATGCTTTTAGATTTGTGGGAAGTAGTGAACGAGTTTACACTATAGGAGAAAGGAGATTCTATTGGGATGCACCCAAGGAGAGGCCACAGCAGAGCACTGAAAGGAGTTAAACGGGTTTTATTATTCCCCTCTAGAATGCTGTAAACCTGTACAAGAACCTTAGTGACAAGGTGATTCCCCAGCCTCTGGTGATCTACTTCACTGTCTGCATCCTGCACATGGTGGAACAGCTGCACAATATCCACATCGTTCACGCTGACATCAAACCAGACAACTTCCTGCTGGGAGAGAGGTAGTGACGTCCCTGAGTGTGTAAAGGAGACTGATAGGAATCCTGTATCAAACACTAAACTTAATCTGTTCAACTGTGTCATTTCAGTGAGGAACATCTTTTTTTATTTTTGAGTATTTTCCTTCCAATCATTTAGTAGTGGGTGGATGCAGTACTCTACCAGGGATTTCCAATGTCTCCTCTTAACTGTTTTAATTGTTTGCCTGTTGTTCTTTAGGTTCCTGGAGAAAAGGTCTTTTGACCAAGATTATCTGGATCATGGCCTCTCCCTAATTGACCTGGGTCAGAGCATTGACATGACTCTGTTCCCAGAGGGCACGGCTTTCAACGCCAAGTGTATGACCTCTGGCTTCCAGTGTACAGAGATGCAGAGTGGGAAACCATGGAACTACCAGGTAAAGAATGCTTGTTTGTGTGCGTGCTCCTGTAATGATGGTGGATATCTGATAATACCTGTTGAGGATATTAAGTTTCTTTGTTTTAGACGGACTACTTTGGTATAGCTGGAACGGTGTACTGCATGATTTTTGGAACATACATGCAAGTGACACAGGAGGGTGGCGTGTGGAAGACAAATGCAGTATTTAGAAGGTAACCCTTTTAGTAGGAGTTTTTTTTTTTTCACAACCCACAACTTATTTTTTTGCTCTCAAACTCATTGACTATATTTGTTGTGATTTTGAAAACATCTTTCCACTCCACCGCAAATAGTTAAAATTCACACTATATTACCTTTCCCCTTGTCTGTCTGTCTCCAGAAATCCCCACAGTGATCTGTGGACCGAGTTCTTCCACACTCTGCTGAATGTACCTGACTGCAGCTCCCTGCCCTGCCTGCGGAGCCTGCGCAGTAGACTGAGCACTGTGCTCCAACAGAACTACAGCAACAAGCTGCCATCACTGAAGACCCGCCTGGTTATCCAGCTGTTAGAGAGCAGGATGACACGGAGATAGAACTCCCTGAGAAGCTTTCTACTCCTGGGTCCTGTTCAGTAGGTATACAATTAAAGAAAGCGGTCTGAAACTGGAACTTGGGAGATACTATCTGGACTTTATGAACACCCCAAATGAACAGGACCCTGGATGGATACTACTGCAATGTCAAATTTCTAGTCCATTTGTAAATACAAAAGATTGCCCTTAAATCGGGTCCGGTCACTGTGATAACCTTTTATGCATTTTAATGTTTTTTAGTGATAAACATTTGCCCATTTAAATAACAGAACTTGTGAGGTTGGTGATGTTATGGTGTACATAAATTTGTAAAGAATAAATAAAAATTTAAACATTTCTGTCTTGCAAGTGTAGTTTATCATGGCCTTTGAATTTCTTTTGGCTCTAACTTCATGCAGAAATATGTCACTAGGTGTCACCCTTGTTCAAGAAGTTGAGCAACATGCTCTAGTTTGTGAATTTAGTGTGTAATTTTAAGGACAGTATTTGATATTAACACAGTATATAGTTGTGTATTCCCTTGATACTACAATGCAAGATGTTTCAGTACCTATTGCCAGATGTTTGATAGTAGCTAGGTTAATGCACCAGCAGAATATAGCAATCAAAAATAACTTTTCATCCAGAACAACAGATCAAAACAAATTAAGGAGGTGATGTACGAAATTAGCACAAAATACTTGACTGATTCCAAGCGTTGGAGCAATTCAGTTTCGAGTCATACCAAAGACTTAAAATGGAACCCGATGCCTCTGCTTGGCGCTCGGCATTAAGGACATGGATTGGGTGATGAACCCCTGTGATAGGCTAGTGTCCTGTGATCTGTTCTGGTTTGGACTTTCTTACAATTCAGTTTGGATCCAGGCTACATATGTAATTACCACAATCTGTGCCTCTACAATACAGTTCCCTCAGAGGTGCCTCTAGTTTTGCCACTGTCTATTCCATTGCTAGGCACCCTGTTTGACTCCCACTTTAACAGCTCTGCCCTCTGATGTCCTCAGCATTATTAATGAGCTTCTTTGTTTGGTCACAGTTTTTCTGTCCCCAATGGTACCCTATTCCCTCTATGGCACCCTATTCCCTTGTGGGCCCTGGTCAAAAGTAGTGCATGGGAGAGGGAATGGGGTGCCTTTTGGGACATCGGCATTGTCGATCAGAAGCCTGTGATATGAAAAGAGAGCAGGGCGCAGCAGAGATTTGAGATTTCCCCGCAGCTGGAACAGTGATGATGAAACAGACCAGACTTTTAGGGTGGACGATAGAGTAAACCTCTCAAAGGGTGTTAACGATAGAAGCTGTTTTTCCTTTACCATCCCCTCAGGCGAGAGTGATATCAGAGACCATCAATACGAGCCTGGCTGACACGACCCATGTGACCACAGTAAGAAATCGAGAGCTGGTGTCAGCCAGACGACAAAACAGGTGGTCTTCAATCAACCCCTGAGTAACTGCACTTTGAAAGTAATCCTCAATATAAATATCTGGCTTTTATGCTGTGGCTCATCGTGAGGTGTTTTTTCATAGTTCTCAAAGCAAAATATATTTGTTGAATAGATATAGGCTAGGAAAAGGAAAAGGGTCGGGTGTGACTGGTCATTTAAAAATCCACCAAAAGCTTCTGAGAGGGAAATGTATCACTATATTCAGGCCACTGATCTGACACCTTGTAATGAGAACCAAGACACCCTAATGAATAGGGAGGATTTACTAATAGAACAAACCTCATAACATTGAATATGAATCAAGGCAATTACTTTTTTATTTGGTGTATTCCGGTGTGTGAGATATTAAATGTCACAAACTGAAAATTGAGTTTGTAGTTGTGTGGTAGCCTTAACATGCACTGTTTACGATAACACAATTTACTAGCTATCTGCTATCTGCTTTTTTATTTATTTTTATATTGAGTGAGATATCCATGGGGTATATCGTCACATTAAGGACACTTCATTACTTTCCTATATAAATCCCCCCAAAAAATAACTCTGAGGTGACTAATTCAGACTGAACAGTTTGATTATTTCACAAATCCAATCTGATGCTTGCAGGTGATTATTATTTGTTATAAGAAGCTTCCATGAGGAGAACAGCCAGAAAACCTGTTCATACTACAAGCGTCAATGTCAGTCATCTGTCTTTTTGACTAGAGCCCATTATCCCCTTATATTCAGGTTAGTTGAAAGTTCATTGCTGTGACAGCAGCAGTAACAGCCCATCCATAAGGTGCCATGCACAGTGGTGAGAGAAACCACTGGTCTTCAGCAGTCCCAGTTGGGCTCTCAGCAGCCATCTAAACACCCATTTAACCCTGCAGAGCTCCACCTTGTGGAGTGCAGCAGGCATCATCCTGTCTGACAGTGTCAGCTCGTTGTCTGCCAGAGAAGAAGCTGTAATTGTGACACGGCTGGGGAGGTCAAATAAAAATGTATTTGTCACCTACTTTGTAAAAAACAGGTGTGGACTAACAGTAAAATGCTTACATACTGACTCTCCCCAATAATGGAGAGAGCAATAGAATAGAGAAATAATAGAAAAGTGAAAAACATAATGACAGGTACACATTGAGTACCAATAACTTGGCTATATACACGGGGGTACGAGATAGTTAACAATAGCAGCATATGCGATGTGTCAAGTGCAAAAAAGGGTCAATACATACAGCCCAGGTTGCTTTTTGGTTAACTATTTAAATAGATATTTAGCTGTCTTATGGCTTAAGTAAAAGATGTTCAGGGTCCTGTTGGTTTCAGACGCATGCCGTGCGGTAGCAGAGAACAGTCTATGACTTGTGGCTGGAGTCTTTGACCATTTTTAGGGTCTTTCACTGACACCGCCTGGTATAGAGGTCCTGGATGGCAGGGTGTTCCGCCCCAGTGATGTATTAGGCCATCCGCACCACCCCCTGTAGCGCCTATCGGTCGGAGGCAAAGCAGTTGCCATAAAAAGCGGTGATGCAGCCAGGGGCCCTGGTTAAAAAGTAGCGCACTATAAAACAAATAGGGTGCAATTTTGGGATGCATCCTGACTATTTATAGTAACACCCCAATTATAGTGTTCAGGTATAATTTAGCATGTGCTCCTCTCTTCCTTCCTGTATTGCTCCATGTGCCTGACATGTGGTATAATGTAGGGCTATGCATCAGTGCGTGGGAGTATAGCTCTGTATCTCTGCTCTCCCCGTCTCCAAGGTAGTCTCGCTTTCTTCTGACATCTAGAGGAATCAGCAAGCATAGATAGACTGAAAAATAGCACAGGGGAATGAATCTACAAGTGTCATTCCCATAGGCTAACTGGGAAAAGGCCTCTGCAATGGAAATGTAAGCAGCAGTAATACTTCAAGAGGCACCACCTCAGACCAAAATAGCTCAACATGTCAGTTTGTTACTGTAAAGTGTATTATAGCATCAACATCCCTGCCATTTTACCACCATTCAGCTGTGTTTCGCTTGTGTCTGTTCTAAGACACGTTTTGACATCGTCTATTTTAAACAGTGCACCATGATATTTACTTTTTTTCTGTAGCCTAAACTATGCATGTTGTATTTAAAACAAACCAAAATTAATAAGCCCAAACCAATAGGCATACCAAATGTATTCATTAGGAACAGACACATACTGTACTCATAGAACAAACAGAGTCAAATCATGTGAAATGCAAAACAATGTATTTGGTAGAAAGAATACATACTATTCACTTCTGAATACATCTTTAGTTAAAATATGCAGAAATAAAATGAGAGGGAAGCCTAATCAAAGGAGGCAGAGGGAGCCCGCTGGAGCTTTGGTCCTCAGTTTTGGATGATACTGCAGAATCAGCTGGTCCGGATACCACCTTGGCTGTGGCTGAGCTAGGTTTCACCTCGTGCTGTTGTGGAGCCAGCAGGGTCTTGAGCTCCACGAAGCCTCCTTCCAAACCATTCATCAGCACCTGCTGTTTAATGAGGGCAGGATGGGGTTGTGAGACAGTAGCTGTGTGGGTCGAGGTCTCTAGAGCCAGGCTGTGTGAGCTTTGCGCGTGGGCCGAGGCGGTGGTCACTCCCTGGGTGTGGGCCGAGGGGGCCGAGGCGGTGGTCACTCCCTGGGTGTGGGCCGAGGGGGCCGAGGCGGTGGTCACTCCCTGGGTGTGGGCCGAGGGGGCCGAGGCGGTGGTCACTCCCTGGGAGTGGGCCAAGGGGGCCGAGGCGGTGGTCACTCCCTGGGTGTGGGCCGAGGGGGCCGAGGCGGTGGTCACTCCCTGGGAGTGGGCCGAGGGGGCCGAGGCGGTGGTCACTCCCTCGGTGTGGGCCGAGGGGGCCGAGGCGGTGGTCACTCCCTGGGTGTGGGCCGAGGGGGTCGAGGCGGTGGTCACTCCCTGGGTGTGGGCCGAGGGGGCCGAGGCGGTGGTCACTCCCTGGGTGTGGGCCGAGGGGGTCGAGGCGGTGGTCACTCCCTGGGTGTGGGCCGAGGGGGCCGAGGCGGTGGTCACTCCCTGCCTCTGAAGGTGCTCCATGTGTTTCATGATCAGGTTGTCCTCCAGGTGCCTGAGCTCCTCCTGGCCCATGAACAACACCTTATCCCGCCGTCTGAGTGGGGCAGTGCGTTTCAGAACAACAGCGGGGGCTCCTGCCACCTGGGTGGGTTTCCTAGTTGGCTGGCTGGTTGCCAAAGCAAGGGCGGAGTGGTATGACTGGGCCACCATGCTGGGAAAGTGTTTGAGCTTCACCTCCATACACTTACTCCTCACCTTCTCCTCCAGCCAGCATCTCTCCGGGGTCAAGATCCTCACAGGGGATGTCTGATTCAGAGAGTGTCTGGTCTGGGAGGGTTTGGTAGCGTGGGTCTCGGCTGGCTGGAGCACGGTGCTGGTGGTAGTCTTCTCCACAGGTCTGGTGGCTGGTGAGCTGTCCTTCGCTACGGCTGCAGTAGCCTGCGGCTCCTCCGCTGGCTTTGTAGTCTTATTCTTCAACCTGAACTCTGTGTTGCGGTGCGCTCGTCCAGAGAACACCGCCTGATGGTCGGTCACATTGCCCATAATCTTCCTGTCACCTGCGCTGCCGGAGGTAGGGAGCTGCTGGAGCGCAAGGTTGCCCACGTACCTGGTGACCAGCTTGGGGAAGCCCCAGAGGAGCTGGCTCTGCTTGCGGCAAACATGAGACTCAAGCTTCTCTCGGACCTCCTGGCAAATGAAGGGGATCCTGGCACCCTGAGCGTACATCATGATGGACTTGGATTTACCCTCTAACCCTGGAGACTGGCATGGAGCCTTGGATGGAGATGGAGGGTTGGCACCCTGAGGGCAGAAAGCTGGAACACTGGCAGTTTTCCTGGTGATCTTTGATCCTTTCTTGGCCTGAGAGGTGGTAGTGGTGGTGGTAGTGGTGGTGGTCGGGGTGGACGCAGAGGTGGAGGTTGAGCTGGTGGTGCCTCCCCTCTTCGGTCTCTCTGGGATCAGCCACCTAACGATGGAGATCATCAGCACGGCAATCCTCCAGCGCTTGCGGGCCACCTTAGATTATAGATTAAATTGGATGAATTCAACTCCAAGGAGGAAATTAGACAGACAAACACCTAACCAGCAACTCATCAACTAGACATTTAATAGAAGTGGATGCCTCAAATGACACTCTATATCTTATATAGTGCACTATGTAGGAAATAGGGTCAGTAAAAATGATTTTTTTTTACAGACCTTATGTGTCACGTTGAGTTCCAAGTGTCTGCGGTGCCAGCGGCACAGGACGGCAGGGTCTCCATTCCGCGGCACAACCTCAAACAGCTGTCTCACCATTTGAATATGTCTCACAGTCGGAGTCCTGGAGAGGTCTGTGCGGCCGGTAGCTCTGTCTTTACAGCCAGTGACAGTAGAAGCAGCAGCAACAGGCACAGCGACAGGAGAGTCCAGTTTGGCCCCCATCAGAGTCCAGTTTAGCCTCCAACCAATAGCAGTACGCTGACGAGGGCAGGGCTGGTATTTAAGAGGTTGAGGGGAGCCAGAAGGAGTCACATACCTAGAGGAGCTGCAGGAGGAGCTACAGGAGGCGCGTGTGGAGCCATGGTGACTGTCCTTAACATCACCACCTCCTGGTAGCTTGAGGCAGGGCTTAGCCAGTGGGCTGGGACTACTTGAAGAACAGCGACTATCTGGACCACCGCCTTTCAGGAATTTAAACCTGTCAGGTTGATGCCGTTTCCGCCGTTTATTGCAGGTTCGGCATGTGCTGCAGTCACTAAATCTGGAGGATCTAGAAGATCTAGAATGTGATCTAGAATGTGATCTAGAAGATGATCTGGATGAGCATGAGTCAAAGCACGATTGGGGGTCAGAGCAGGATTCCAGGTCCACCTCAGAGGTGAGGTCCTCCATATGTAACGTTAGTTCCTCCAGTCGTTGGAGGTAGCTGTAGTAGAGATGAACTCCCTCTGTGAAGTTATTGACCAGCGCTCTGCAAAAGAACATTTAAGACTGGGTTAAAATTAAGTTACATATGGGTAAAGACTGGGTAAAAATTAAGCCCCAAAAATTAAGCCATTTTCATGATTTTTACAAAGGTTTTAACCACATGAAAGATCTCCTTGAAATCCCAATGAATTATGAAGGATGAAACTTACTGGTCAATGTCGCCGAAGACATCATCCTGTTAAAAAAAACAAAAAAATGTGTATACGATAAGGATTTTGAAATATATATAAATTGTAAATTCTGTACAATGACACATTGCAAACAATGGCAAAATTAGGAAGTTAAGATGGCCGACCTTCAGCACCACTGAATGGAGAGCACTCGTGTATACTGTATATACAGTAGCAGTCAAAAATTTGGACACACCTAACCTTTATTTTTACTAAAGTCTACATTGTAGAATAATAGTGAAGACATCAAAATGATTAAATAACACATATGGAATCATGTAGTAACCAAAAAAGTGTAAAACAAATAAACATTTATTTTCAGATTCTTCTAAGTAGCCACCCTTTGTCTTGATGACAGTTTTGCACACTCTTGGAATTCTCTCAACCAGCTTCATGAGGTAGTCACCTGGAATGCATTTCAATTAACAGGTGTGCCTTGTTAAACATTAATTTGTGAAATTTCTTTCCTTCTTAATGCATTTGAGCTAATCAGTTGTGTTGTAACAAGGTAGGGGTGGTATACAGAAGATAGACCTATTTGGTAAAATACCAAGTCCCATATTATGACAAGAACAGCTCAAATAAGCTAAGAGAAATGGCAGTCCATCACTACTTTAAAACATGAAGGTCAGTCAATCCAGAACATTTCAAGAACTTTCTTCAAGTGCAGTCGTATAAACCATAATGCGCTATGATGAAACTGGCTGTGAATGTGGACCGCCACAGGAAGGGAAGACCCAGAGTTACCTCTGCTGCAAAGGATAACTTCATTAGAGTTAGTTGCACCTCAGATTGCAGCCTAAATAAATGTTTTCACAAGTAACAGACACATCTCAACATCAACTGTTCAGAGGAGACTGCGTGAATCAGGCCTTCATGGTCAAATTGCAGCAAAGAAACCAATAAAGAACACCAATAATAAGAAGAGACTTGCTTGGGCCAAGAAACATGAGCAATGGACATTAGACTGGTGGAAATTTGTCCTTTGGTCTGATGAGTCCAAATGAAGGCACGCCCCAGAGGTGCCATCACTATTATAAACTGGTCACCAACCTAATTAGAGCAGTAAAAATAAATGCCCGTGGTCTGATGGTGGTCTATATGGTCTGATATACCTACTAAGGCTTTCAGCCAATCAGAATTCAGGGCTCCAACCACCTGCTTTATAAATAGTGGTAGTCACTCTGCAGTGCTGAATGGACAGCGCCACTGTCTAGCCAGCTATAGAGTTTTAATGTTTGTGGGAAGTGGGGCAGTTTGTGGCAGACCCATGTATTTAGAGAGTTGGGCCAATGCGGTTCCTGCATAATGGAGCATTTACATAACACTTCAACATTCTATGGCAGCAATGTTAGCTCCCCATTACAATTATATGGGGGATATTTAAAAAAAACCTGTGTAACTGAATGTCTAGAATATTAAAAATTCTCTAAATATATAGCCCTGGTTTGTGGGCAGTTTGTCACACCCTGACAATTTGTCACACACGAGTCAAACACAATTAGACTATGTAAAGAAGTAACTTCTCCCTACTGGTGGCGCGCACTTACATCGTCCTTACACAAATGGATGGCCCAGAACAGGAGCAGGAGAATGGAGAGGAGAATCAGGAAAAGGTGAAGCCCGATGACCCCGTCAGAACCGAACTCCTCCTCGGATACTTGTAGGAGCCTGGGCACACAGAGGCCCATGTAACTTACTGCAGTGGCAAACATGTTAACATCTTCCTTCTTCAGTCACACATCGCCATGATGACCACCCTAACGTTATTTAATGCTCTACCGCGAAACCACGAATGTAGCTTCGATCCATTTCTGTTCTGGTGGTTGCGCGCTCCAAGAGCAAACGTGGGTTAAAGCCACATTACACTGTTACTGCTCTGCCTGATTGATAAAGTGTATCTGACGGTTACAGGTTGTTGTGAACCATATAAGCTGCATGTGTGCGTCACGCTATTATGACTCAATCATGGTGTGTATTGCGTCACGCAATCAAAGTAAACAGTTGCGAGGTACCACGAAGCATCCTTAATCGAAATCTCTATGGCCCAATATGCCTCAAAGACAAATTCACGTGCTGTGTCCCTCTATATGCCACTCTAATTAACCCGATGGACAATGTATGTCATACCCTAAGAACACACAGCAATAGTCTATATATTTTTGTCGTGGGGTTTGAGAATTCTACAAGTTAAAGCAAAACATCACCAACCTAGAATGTTTTTTTTCAGCTTGGGGTTTGCTAGGCTACCCAGTCTGATTGGGAAGATTGTTGATATAGGTCGTCTCCCACAGGCCACACATTGTTTTATTGGACCCTCGTTGCTTTTCAAAACCCTTCAAACAACTGCAGAAATATTTTCATATTCATGCTTCCTAACTTACTAGAGAGGTGTGTTTAGGTCACAATCGTATTTGTTCCACCTCTGCATTTCATTTCCAAACTAATAATCTCTTTCAATAGTTTGTTTACCACCCCGCTGCGATCACAAAACAGATTGAGAAGCTGCTCACACCTGATTTGCAATGCAGAATGTAAAGTCTGCCGTTAAAACTAAGTGGGCTGAGGGGTTTGTTTGGGTAATGAGTAAATATAGAGGTGAGGTGCCACAGAATATTAATTAAATGTTATGATATCATCCCCAATGTCATTTAAAGAATGACACAGTTGTGTCAAGTTCTCTGGATGTCCTTTGGGTGGTGGTGCTTTCAAGAAGCATTTCTCTACGGCTGGACATACTCTCCACATGGCAACCCCAACCAACCCTGGCCAACAGCTCTGCACCCCCCCAATAAATGACTGGAACGAATTGTAAAAAATAACTGACGTTGGAGACTTATATCTCCCTCACTAACTTTAAGCGTCAGCTGTCAGAGCAGCTTACCGATCGCTGCAGATATAAGCCCATCTGTAAATAGCCCATCCATCCAACTACCAACCTCATCCCCATATTTGTTTTTGTTTTTCTGCTCTTTTGCACACCAGTATTTCTACTTGCACATCCTCATATGCACATATATCTCTCCAGTGTAAATTGCTCAATTGTAATTACTTCGCCACATTTGGCCTATTTACTACCTTACCTCCTTACTTTCTTTGCACACACTGTGTACAGATTTTCCATTGTGTTATTGACTGTACGCTTGTTTATCCCATGTGTATCTCTGTATTGTTGTTTTTGTCGCACTGCTTTGCTTTATCTTGGCCAGGTCGCAGTTGTAAATGATACTTTTTTCTCAACTGGCCTACCTGGTTAAATAAAGGTGAAATAAAAAAATAAATACAAATAAAAACTGTTGAGTGAGAAAACCCCAGCAGCATTGCAGTTCTTGACACACTCAAGCCAGATACCTGCTACCATACCCCGTTCAGAGCCACTTAAATCTTTTGTCTTGCCTATTCACCCTCTGAATGGCACACATACACAATCCATGTGTCAATGCTTAAAAATCCTTTAACCCGTCTCCTCCCCTTCATCTACACTGATTGAAGTAACATCAATAAGGGATCATAGCTTTCACCTTGATTCACCTGGTCAGTCTACTGTATGTCATGGAAAGAGCAGGTGTTCCTAATGTTTTGTATTAATGGAATACAATTGGTCCCTTCAAATAAATAAATGGTAATGCATTGCTTGAGATTAACAACTTTTTATATCACAGCAACACATGTGTTATTAATCTCTCAACAACCTTCATGAAATGATCAAATGATACAGGTTTAACCAAGATAAATGTTATTGGAATATCATGCTTGAAACTGAATATCGTGCTTGAAACGGTGAAGTGGGTCAGAGGTGAAGTATCAGTGAAGTGGGTGAGGGTAGTCAAATTCTGTTCTAAAGGTCATGACCTTAATAGTTTTGTGTTACAGAGGGGAAACTAACTAAAAAGAGGAGAAACTAACTAAAAACTATTTTTTTGTGCTATCCCAAATGGCACACTATTCCCTATATAGTGCATTACTTTTGACCAGAGCCCTGACATGCTGCGAGGATACTTTTTTTTTTTTTAAACCTCAGAGAGCTTTCCATTATACTGTCTGTGGCACTTCCCACTTCCCAACAAATATTAATACTCCACATTCCCATTAGAATGGAGACCTACATTTAGCATTGTATTTATGGACTATAGAGTTGAATGTCGATAAATACATTAAAGTGCAAATGTAACAAAAAGTCAAACATGCCCAAGCTCACTTTAACCTTTTGCTCTAAGAGCAGATGCAGACTGATTATAGTAGAAGCCTACTGTATGCAGGAACCAAACCTGAGGCTGTTTGAGCTGCAGAATCACAGCAAAGAAATCTCCCTCTTGTACATTACATGCAATGCCTTCTGCATATGGAGAATCTAGAACTCTATTTTACACTGAAGGGAAGTGAGTTATTTGTCATAATGAGTTGACTAAGGTCAAGCAAGAACTTTTCAGCTTGCCTGTTTTCCAAATTGTTTGTGAACTAGTGTGCACCATGAAGCGTTTGCATATCTATTCCCCAAACACTTCTGTCTTCAGGCTTGTTCTGCTTCGTCACCTATGAGTCTGAGGCAGTGGAGGCTCCTCAGGGGAGGAAGGGGAGGACTTGACCTCAATACAAAACCTAGGATGCTCATGGTTCTCAACCCCTTCCATAGACTTATACAGTAATTATGACAACGTCCTCCATCCTATCAGAGCTCTTGCAGCATGAACACATGTTGTATACCCAATCAAACGATCAGAAAATGAATCTAGTACTGAAAGCATAAGCTACAGCTAGCTAGTACTGCAGAGCACAATATGTGGTGAGTAGTTGACTCAAAGAGAGAGAAAGACAATAGTTTAAACAAATTCATTTCTTCAAAAATGAAAGAGAAGCAAGAGAGAGATTTTGTAATTTATTTTCATTTTCACTTACTTAGCTAGCAAATGCAGCTAGCTAGTTTAGCCTACTCAAACACCCTGCTCAAACAGAGGGGTGCTATGTTAGCTAGCTGGCTATATCCAACACAACACTGGTACTCTTCCAAGTCAATGTAAGCTTTTGGTTTTACTAATTTATTGCCACCGGGGCCCACCGGTGTAACTGCTAAACTGCTTACTGACTGTACACTGTACTGCATGATTGCAGCAGGTTTACTAACGCCTGAGTTCTATTAGCTATGCTGACTATGTTGTTACTTTAGCTAATATGGTAACAACGATGTAGGCTGTGTGTTGCTAGCTCACATAAGTTGCTTGCTCACATCAAATTTCTCAAACTAAATACATACTGCAATTCCAACCACAAATTCTCTCAGCTTCAATTATAAGCTTAAAAAATACAACAGCTTTCTTAGCTACAGCTAAATGTTTGTTTTTGACTTTGTTTGACTTTGTTTTGATTAATTCTAATTATATTTTCGAGGTTTGGCATGTTGTAATGGCATTATTTATGTTTAACAACCAATAAGTGCTCATGCACAAAATCCAGCTGCAGATTGAACTTTGATTTTAAGCCTTAAATTACAACAAGGGATTTGTTTCGATGTAAAATGATTGGATGATGGATCATGACCCTTTAAAGCTATTGTTGGAACAATGACAAAGCAGGCACTCTGCCTCTGTTTTGGTAAATAGCTGAGGTATAGGCCTGAAGAAATGTAACCACTCTTAAATTCATAGACAGAGTGGATGCAAGGACTGACGATCATCATTTACAGTTTTAACCATGTTTGAGGCTATACAGTGTTTGTTTACATTGACGTTGTTTTACAAACCTAAAACAAGCTTCTATTTTGGGTTCTGATGGGATATGCCAGTTGAACTTTGCTCATGGGGCATTTATAAGTGATATTCTTCAAGAATCAATGGGTATCATCATTTTTTATTTAAAAAAATGGATGTAGCAGCTAATGATTCTTGCGTGACCATTCGTGCTCATTAGCCCCCAAGGCCCAAGCCACCAACGCAAAGCATGACATCAGTCACCACACTTGACTGGATCACCAAAAGGAAAGCCTAACCAAAACGGACACTTTTAAAATGTACACTGCAGGTCTCAAACAGTAATAGAGTAAACAAATATGACAGTTGGGACCTAATGTCGGAGAAAAAAAGCATAATTAAATTGTTGCCAGCAGCACAGTTACAGTCACCAACGCTCTGGATAACATGAAAACAGCCTAATCAGCTCTGCTAGTGCAAGTAAAGTTGTCAGAGTGAGGTGTTCTCTCATTTGTGTCTGGAAGTAGATAGCAAGCTTGCCAACATTAGCCAGTTAGCTTGGGTGCTTGACAGCCGTTGTGTTGTCAGAACGCTCAGATCAACCATATTCCTCAGCCAGAGCGTCCAATGTGCGCTCTTAACGCTCCAAGAGTGAAACACTCATAATTTACAAACGGACAATCTGACAACTCTAGGAATTTACGAACGGCCAGAGCGCACTCTGGCACTCCAGATTGAATTTACAAACACACCCTTGATCATTTAATATATCCCCGGGCTTTTGCTTGAGTCTCTCATCATCTCTGGAATGAGCTACCTCAATCTAGGCTAGGGTCTTGGCTCAAACACATCTTGAAGACAGGACAACTCGTTTGCTGTACTGTGACTGTAATGTTTGTGTTGCTCAGTTGTACTTGACATTATCGTGTAGGATATAGGCCTACTACATGAGTGTGTTTCATGTTGTGGGTTAAAAAAAGGGTTCATGTTAGACCTGTCAAATCATTGAATTCCCAAGGGAAAGCAAGTTCCACGATCCCAGGGGAAATTTGGGACAAAGTTCACCCATCATTTTTAATATCAGCATCCTGATACCAAACTAGTTTAAGAGGATAAACAACACAGTTTTATTATCAGATTATGTGATAGCTACTGCACTGTCGGTTCTCAAAAATGAAATTGCATTGAATCAAATATTTTTTTTCAAAAGATAGTAAAACATTTTAGAGCCACAACATCAAATGGCATAGTAACGGTCATACTGTTAATGTCTGTTTGGGGACATTATTCTTTGCTCTTGGAGGAGAACTTGAAGTCAGAATTGGAAGGAAACTCATGGAAGTGGGCTGCAAAGAGGCTGTTAATATCATTGATCCATAACGCCTTTCTACTGCCAATTTCTGAATGGATAATTTAACACAGGCTAATTCAATTTTGGACAAAACCCCATATCTGGATGAGCCAATTATTCAGTGTTGTTAAATTCAGGATCTTTACTCATTTGGCTCTGTAAGACAGTATTTTATTACATAAATCTAAATCCTTTGTGTGATTGCCTCATTTTGTCCTCACAAGCTCTGGAATCAAGGATAATTCATGGGGGTTTGAATAAACAGAATGAGTGTAAAATCCAGCAGAAACCAGACAAAAAGATGGAGGGAAAATGAGAAATGTTAAACTTGCATACATTTTACATATGGGTGGTCCCAGGAATCAAACCCACTATCATGGTTTTGCAAGCGCCATGCTCTACCTATTGAGCTACAGAGGACCGCAATACCACTGTTTAGAACTTCCTTTCTTTGCTTCTTTTTCCTCTAAATACCATGTGGTGTTGTATGCATCAAACCACACATCTCTGTATTGTTATAGAAAGTATATATGTGCAAAGCTATAGGGACAGTGTCCAGTAGAACAAATGTAAAGCCAATAGATTCAACCTCTAAATGAGACTTAAATCTTTCTTCGAAGATGACGCACAATTCAGTGTCATCAGCAGCGTTTACACAGCCAGCCCAATTTCTATAATTTGCCCAATTATTACACAACCAGCCTAAAAGCATCTTAAAGCTAAGTTCATCGTTAGAATTGGCTCGCAAGGTGTTGTTTGGAGTCTGTGCAGATCGATCTCGACAAACCATTTCTGTATGGCGCTCGCTTTGTGCACAGGGACACTGTCATGCTTCCCCAAACTATAGGCACAAATAATTGTCTAGAATGTCATTGTATGCTGTAGTGTTAAGATTTCCCTTCACGGGAACTAAGGGTCCGAGCCTGAACCATGAAAAACAGCCCAAGTCCATTATTCCTCCTCCACCAAACTTTATGGTTGGAACTATTGATTCGGGCTGGTAAAATTCTTCTGGTATCCGCCAAACCCAGATTCATCCATCGGACTGCCAGATGGTGAAGCATAATTCATCTCTTCAGATGAATATCCAATGCTCCAGAGTCCAATGACGGCAGGCTTTACACCACACCAACCAAAGCTTGACATTGCGCATGGTGATCTTATGCTTGTTCAGCCATAGAAACCCATTTCATGAAGCACCCGACAAACAGTTTTTGTGCTGATATTGCTTCCGGAGACAGTCTGGAACTCGGTAGTGAGTGTTGCAACCGAGGACAGACGATTTTTACATGCTACGCGCTTCAGCACTTGGCGGTCCAGTTCTGTGAGCTTGTGTGGCCTACCACTTTGCTTTTGAGCCATTGTTGCTCCTAGACATTTCCACTTCACAAAAACAGCACTTACAGTGCAGCTCTAGCGGGGCAGAAATGTAATGAACTGACTTGTTGAAAAGTTGGCATCCAATGACGGTGCCACGTTGAAAGTTACTGAGCTCTTCAGTAAGGCCATTCTTCTGACAATGTTTGTCTATGGAGATTGCATGGCTGTGTGCTCGATTTTATACACCTGTCAGCAACGGGTGTGGTTGAAATAGCCAAATACACAAATTTGAAGGGGTTTCCACATACTTTTGTATATATAGTCTGTTTAATTTTGGGAAAGGAGCTTTTGAAATTCACTTTTTTACTTGTGGTTGGATGTTTAGGAATTATTTAGTGTGTGAACTGAAAAATAATGCTCAAGAATATTTTTGAATACATCTCTGCGTAGGTAGATTTTAAAGAGAGACTTCTAAAACAATGATCACTGAGAACTTGTTATTCTATTGCCTCTCACACCTTTCAGTTTGTAAATAACACAACATATACAGTGCCTTGCGAAAGTATTCGGCCCCCTTGAACTTTGCGACCTTTTGCCACATTTCAGGCTTCAAACATAAAGATATAAAACTGTATTTTTTTGTGAAGAATCAACAACAAGTGGGAAACAATCATGAAATGGAACGACATTTATTGGATATTTCAAACTTTTTTGACAAATCAAAAACTGAAAAATTGGGTGTGCAAAATTATTCAGCCCCCTTAAGTTAATACTTTGTAGCGCCACCTTTTGCTGCGATTACAGCTGTAAGTCGCTTGGGGTATGTCTCTATCAGTTTTGCACATCGAGAGACTGGAATGTTTTCCCATTCCTCCTTGCAAAACAGCTCGAGCTCAGTGAGGTTGGATGGAGAGCATTTGTGAACAGCAGTTTTCAGTTCTTTCCACAGATTCTCGATTGGATTCAGGTCTGGACTTTGACTTGGCCATTCTAACACCTGGATATGTTTATTTTTGAACCATTCCATTGTAGATTTTGCTTTATGTTTTGGATCATTGTCTTGTTGGAAGACAAATCTCCGTCCCAGTCGCAGGTCTTTTGCAGACTCCATCAGGTTTTCTTCCAGAATGGTCCTGTATTTGGCTCCATCCATCTTCCCATCAATTTTAACCATCTTCCCTGTCCCTGCTGAAGAAAAGCAGGCCCAAACCATGATGCTGCCACCACCATGTTTGACAGTGGGTATGGTGTGTTCAGCGTGATGAGCTGTGTTGCTTTTACGCCAAACATAACGTTTTGCATTGTTGCCAAAAAGTTCAATTTTGGTTTCATCTGACCAGAGCACCTTCTTCCACATGTTTGGTGTGTCTCCCAGGTGGCGTGTGGCAAACTTTAAACAACACTTTTTATGGATATCTTTAAGAAATGGCTTTCTTCTTGCCACTCTTCCATAAAGGCCAGATTTGTGCAATATACGACTGATTGTTGTCCTATGGACAGAGTCTCCCACCTCAGCTGTAGATCTCTGCAGTTCATCCAGAGTGATCATGGGCCTCTTGGCTGCATCTCTGATCAGTCTTCTCCTTGTATGAGCTGAAAGTTTAGAGGGACGGCCTGGTCTTGGTAGATTTGCAGTGGTCTGATACTCCTTCCATTTCAATATTATTGCTTGCACAGTGCTCCTTGTGATATTTAAAGCTTGGGAAATCTTTTTGTATCCACATCCGGCTTTAAACTTCTTCACAACAGTATCTCGGACCTGCCTGGTGTGTTCCTTGTTCTTCATGATGCTCTCTGCGCTTTTAACGGACCTCTGAGACTATCACAGTGCAGGTGCATTTATACGGAGACTTGATTACACACAGGTGGATTGTATTTATCATCATTAGTCATTTAGGTCAACATTGGATCATTCAGAGATCCTCACTGAACTTCTGGAGAGAGTTTGCTGCACTGAAAGTAAAGGGGCTGAATAATTTTGCACACCCAATTTTTCAGTTTTTGATTTGTCAAAAAAGTTTGAAATATCCAATAAATGTCGTTCCACTTCATGATTGTGTCCCACTTGTTGTTGATTCTTCACAAAAAAATACAGTTTTATATCTTTATGTTTGAAGCCTGAAATGTGGCAAAAGGTCGCAAAGTTCAAGGGGGCCGAATAGTTTCGCAAGGCACTGTATATTACCAATATTTACATAAATGAATCCACTGAACTGAAAATGGACATGGCATTTTTCCTCTTTTGCGCTGGTTGACTTACAGAAATGTCTATATTTAGCTGACTGTTGACTCCCTCTCCAGGTCCCCTGAGACAGAGCCTAATCAGCCCGATGGAGCATTCCTCAGAGATGCAGCCCATATGGCCCTGGTCAAAATAAGTGCACTACGTAAAGTGCACTATATAGGGAATAAGTTGTCATTTGAGACACACACGGTATGAAAACTACACAAAGATGACAGACTAGGCCTCTAATTACCTTCTTAGGCACGTCATCACTGTAACAGTGGGTGTGACCACCTTTAGCTGTGGCAGCCTGGCAGACTCCCATCTCTGGGCACAGCCAGAGGTCTAAGATACTGTATGTCAGACATGTGATTCAGAAATGAACTTGCCCTGCCTCCTGCCTGGCCTTCTGTGGCCGCTTTCAGTGATGACGGATCCGGGAGCAGACAGAGTCCCAGTCACAGGACTGCTGCCAGTTTGGAACATTAGCTGCAGTGGACATAAACTCAACACCTTTAATAAGCAGGGGCTATTGCTGTTCCCTGACGGGCGCTGTCTTAGCTAGTTACTGTTAGCACGTTATCACATTCTCGCTGTAGTCACAAGTTCCTCTCTACTCTGAGGTCACATTATCCAAACATAATATGAAAAACATATCCCTAAGGAATGTTTTCATCTTCAATGCAGTGAAGATGAAAGGTTTGTGCCTAACAATGCTTATGCAGAACCACATATTTAGATCTAAATTCATGGCTCTGTGCCTATGGAATGTTTCAAAATGCTAAATGTGAGGATCCACTTTCTGAAACCACATTTCATCCCCCATTATTCTGCTCAGACAGTAATGATGAAATGTCTTCCTTTTCTGCTTTGTTAAGAAAAATAGTTGCACCCCCCCAACAAAAAAATATATATTTGTCACAAGAACTTAGCTCCCTGTTACACAGAAAATACACAAGCCCTAAAGTAATATTCCAGAAAATCTTCCAAACTGGAAGTCTTCCGACTAGCTTTGAAAGACACTGCCATGCAATATCAAAGAGCCCTCACTGCTGCTCGATGAGCCTAGTTTTCCAACCTAATTGAGGATAATCTTTTTGATACTGTTGCAAAGATAACTAAAAAGCAACATTCTCCAAGAGAGGATGGCTTTCACTTCAGCAGTGATGAATTCAGGAAAGTGATGAAAAATCATGATTATTAGAAAGCAAATTAAAGACTTCTCTTTGAATCTGCATATTTCTCCAAAGCTCAGATGTCCTGAGTCTGCACAGAACTGCCAGGACCTAGGATTAATGAAGACACCCTAGGTTTTTAATCGTGTATCTCTTGACACATTCATAAAAATATTGATGGACTCTAAACCTTCCAGCTGCATACTGGAGCTATTCCAACTAAGCTACTGAATGAGTTACTTCCTGTGCTTGGCCCTCCTATGTTAAACATAATAAACGGCTCCCTATCCTCCGTATGTGTACCAAACTCACTAAAAGTGCCAGTAATAAAGCCTCTCTAGAAAAAGCTAAATCTTGATCCGGAAATGTTAAAAACTATTGGCCTATATCAAATCTCCCAATCCTCTCAAAAATGTTATAAAAATAAGTTATGCAGCAACTCACTGCCTTCCCGAAGACAAATATTATATATGAAACGCATCAGTCTGGTTTTAGACCCCATCATAGTACTTAGACTGCACTCGGGAAGGTGGTAAATTACCTTTTAATGGCATCAGACCAAGGCTCTGCATCTGTCCTCCTGCTCCTAGACCTTAGTGAAGCTTTTTACATCATTGATCACCACATTATTTTGGAGAAATTTGGAACCCTAATTGGTCTACACGGACAAGTTCGTGCCTGGTTTAGATCTGATCTGTCGGAAATATATCAGTCTCTTTGGATGGTTTGTTTTGATGTTCCTCATTCCTCGTTTTAGGACCACTTATTTTCACGATATATTCTACCTCTTGGTGATGTCATTCAGAAACCATGTTTACTATCACTGCTATGAGGACGACATACAGCTAAATTTCAATTAAACATGTTGAAGTCCCAAAATATGCCTACCCTGTAATCCTGTGTTTCAGACATAAGAAAGTGGATGGTGGCAAATGTTTTACTTTTAAACTTGGACAAAACAGGGATGCTCGTTCTAGGTCCCAAAAAAACAAAAAGATCTGCTGTTTGATCTGACAATTAATCTTGATATCAAGGCACAAGGCGAGACCCAGATGCAGACACAGGAGGCAGATGATTGAAGTCTTACAATGTTTAATAATCCAAAGGGGTAGGCAAGAGACTAGTCGTGGACAGGCAAAAGGTCAAAACCAGTTCAGAGTCCAGGAGGTACAGAGTGGAAGACAGGGGCGTGGTCAAGGCACGCAGAATGGTCAGGCAGGCCGGTACAGAATCCAGAAACAGGCAGGGGTCAAAACCGGGAGGACTAGAAAAAGGAGAATAGCAAAAGGAGTACGGGAAAAACACGCTGGTTGACTTGACTAAACATACAAGAGAGACAGGAAACACAGTGATAAATACACTGGGGAAAATAAGCGACACCTGGAGGAGGTGGAGGAACAGGAACAGGTGAAACAGATCAGGGCGTGACACTTGATGGTTGTACAGTCGTCTCAAATAAAATCGTGAAGGACCTCCGTGTTACTCAAGACACTGACCCTGATAATCTGATGTCTAGAAATCCCATGTACAGTACATGAAGGTAAATTAATCTGACATCACAGTGGACTGGTTATAAACAGTGAGGATGAACTCATCCGCACCTCATCTTGTTCAGCAGTAGCCATTTATTGCGGGCTTTGTCCCAAATGGAACCCATTTCCTGGTGCTATATCCTATTAAGAAAAAAAGGTGCAGATCTAGAACCAAAAAGGGTTCTTCGTCTGTCCCCACAGGAGGGGTTCTACCAAAAGGGTTCTCATATGAGGACAGCCACAGGACCCTTTTTTCTAGAGTATGTTTTTGACAGGGCCCTGGTCAAAAGTAGGGCACTAAAAAAAGGAATAGGGTGCCATTTGGGGTTCAAGCCAGTGTCATGGCACTCAGCCTCCTGTCCTGTCCATCCTGACCAAGGCTCTCGCTCACTCATCATTGCTGCAGAGCTTCCATCCAACAGCACAGTCAGCAACTTTAGTGAGGTGCCTTCAGAAGTATTTATACCCAATGACTTCTTCCACATTTTGTTGTGTTACAGCCTGAATTCAACATTTCTATGTCTCACCCATCAAACAATACCTCAATGCTAAAATGAAAAATGTTTTTAGAAATATTTGAATATTTATTGAAAATTAAAAAATATATATATTTGACCTTCATTTAACTAAGCAAGTCAGTTAAGAACACATTTTTATTTTCAATGACAGCCTAAAAACAGTGGGTTAACTGCCTTGTTCATAGACAAGATTTTTAACTTGTCAGCTCGGGGATTCGATCTTGCAACCTTTCGGTTAATAGTAACCAGAAACCTTGGATTGATGGCAGCATTCGCGTGAAACTGAAAGCGCGGACCACTGCTTTCAATCAGGGCAAGGTGTCTGGTAACATGACTGAATACAAACAATGCAGCTATTCCCTCCGTAAGGCTATCAAACAAGCTAAGCGTCAGTACAGAGACAAAGTAGAATCCCAATTCAACGGCTCAGACACAAGAGGCATGTGGCAGGGTCTACAGTCAATCACGGACTACAGGAAGAAATCCAGCCCAGTCACGGACCAGGATGTCTTGCTCCCAGGCAGACTAAATAACTTTTTTGCCCGCTTTGAGGACAATACAGTGCCACTGACACTGCCTGCAACGGAAAAATGGAAAAATGCAGTCTCTCCTTCACTGCAGCCGAGGTGAGTAAAACATTTAAATGTGTTAACCCTCGCAAGGCTGCAGGCCCAGACGGCATCCCCAGCCGCGCCCTCAGAGCATGCGCAGACCAGCTGGCTGGTGTGTTTACGGACATATTCAATCAATCCCTATATCAGTCTGCTGTTCCCACATGCTTCAAGAGGGCCACCATTGTTCCTGTTCCCAAGAAAGCTAAGGTAACTGAGCTAAACGACTACCGCCCCGTAGCACTCACTTCCGTCATCATGAAGTGCTTTGAGAGACTAGTCAAGGACCATATCACCTCCACCCTACCTGACACCCTAGACCCACTCCAATTTGCTTACCGCTCAAATAGGTCCACAGACGATGCAATCTCAACCACACTGCACACTGCCCTAACCCATCTGGACAAGAGGAATACCTATGTGAGAATGCTGTTCATCGACTACAGCTCGGCATTCAACACCATAGTACCCTCCAAGCTCGTCATCAAGCTCGAGACCCTGGGTCTCGACCCCGCCCTGTGCAACTGGGTACTGGACTTCCTGACGGGCCGCCCCCAGGTGGTGAGGGGTAGGTAACAACATCTCCTCCCCGCTGATCCTCAACACTGGGGCCCCACAAGGGTGCGTTCTGAGCCCTCTCTTGTACTCCCTGTTCGCCCACGACTGCGTGGCCACGCATGCCTCCAACTCAATCATCAAGTTTGCGGATGACACAACAGTGGTAGGCTTGATTACCAACAATGACGAGACGGCCTACAGGGAGGAGGTGAGGGCCCTCGGAGTGTGGTGTCAGGAAAATAACCTCACACTCAAAGTCAACAAAACTAAGGAGATGATTGTGGACTTCAGGAAACAGCAGAGGGAACACCCCCCTATCCACATCGATGGAACAGTAGTGGAGAGAGTATCAAGTTTTAAGTTCCTCGGCATACACATCACAGACAAACTGAATTGGTCCACTCACACAGACAGCATCGTGAAGAAGGCGTGTCACCAAAAGCACTCACAAACTTCTACAGATGCACAATCGAGAGCATCCTGGCGGGCTGTATCACCGCCTGGTACGGCAACTGCTCCGCCCACAACCGTAAGGCTCTCCAGAGGGTAGTGAGGTCTGCACAACGCATCACCGGGGGCAAACTACCTGCCCTCCAGGACACCTACACCACCCGATGTTACAGGAAGGCCATAAAGATCATCAAGGACAACAACCACCCGAGCCACTGTCTGTTCACCCCGCTATCATCCAGAAGGCGAGGTCAGTACAGGTGCATCAAAGCTGGGACCGAGAGACTGAAAAACAGCTTCTATCTCAAGGCCATCAGACTGTTAAACAGCCACCACTAACATCGAGTGGCTGCTGCCAACACACTGACACTGACTCAACTCCAGCCACTTTAATAATGGAAACTGATGGGAAATTATGTAAATATATCACTAGCCACTTTAAACAATGCTACCTTATATAATGTTACTTACCCTACATTATTCATCTCATATGCATACGTATATACTGTACTCTATATCATCGACTGCATCCTTATGTAATACATGTATCACTAGCCACTTTAACTATGCCACTTTGTTTACATACTCATCTCATATGTATATACTGTACTCGATACCATCTACTGTATCTTGGCTATGCTGCTCTGTACCATCACTCATTCATATATCCTTATGTACATATTCTTTATCCCCTTACACTGTGTATAAGACAGTAGATTAGGAATTGTTAGTTAGATTACTTGTTGGTTATTACTGCATTGTCGGAACTAGAAGCACAAGCATTTCGCTACACTCGCATTAACATCTGCTAACCATGTGTATGTGACAAATAAAATTTGATTTGATTTGATTTAGGTGTGGCTGAAATAGCCAAATCCACTCAGGGGTTTCCACATGCTTTTTAGTGTAGCATCTGTCTGATGCAGACTTCCATATCTAGAGGAGTACTTGTCAGGATTTGGCCAGGGTTGTTCCGGGTTTTGGTCACTAGATGCCCCCATTGTGCTTTTTGACCTTATGTTTTTTCCTTTGTTCCCCATTATTATTTGCACCTGTGCCTCGTTTTCCCCTGATTGTATTTAAACCCTTAGTTTCCCTCAGTTCTGTGCTCTGTGTTTGTATGTTAGCACCCAGCCCTAGTGTTCTGTGTATTCTTGTCGATTCCGGTGGATGCTCTTGTGGAGTTCTGTTTTTGAGGATCTCTTAAGGCTTTTTTTGTGCTATTCCTACCATCTTTTGGATTTACTATTTTTGTATTGAAGGACTTCTCCTTTTTTCTTTATTAAATACACCGTCTTAAGTACTGCTGTGTCTGCCTCATCTTCTGGGTTCTGCTGACTATTCGTGGCTCAGTTGGTTAAGTGACTGTTTCTCACTCCGGAGACCCAGGTTCGTAACCGGGTCCTGACAGTACTGCTCCCCAATATGTTATCTGCTGAGGTCCTTGTACTCTGCTCATGCCTCTTTTCCTGATTTCCTTCCAACAGGTGGCTGATCAAGAGTTCCAAACCTCCCGTCTATCGAAAATATAACACAACATTTCTCATCAACTTGGAACTTTTCCTTTAAATGTTTTAGTAAGGAAATGTCATAGGTTCATATTAAATTCACACTCTGAGAAGTTGTGGGTCTAAAACTGTTCAAATAATTCAGCAACAATTACTAACTACATAGGTTCCTATTTGGGGCAGAAGGTAGCCTGGTGGTTAGAGCATTGGGCCAGTGTACCGAAAGGTTACTGGATCAAATCCTCAAGTTGACAAGGTAAATATTTGTAGTTCTGTCCCTGAACAAGGCAGTTAACCCACTGTTCCTAGGCCATCGTTGTAATTAAGTATTTGTTCTTAACTGACTTCCCGAGTAAAATTAATATTATTTTCACACACTGAGAGGTCGTGGGTCTGAATCCATGTGAATAATGCAACAACATTTACTATGCTAACCTACTTATTATTTTTCTATCTGCATCTGAGGCACTTGTTAGATGTTCTACTCGCACACTGATCTATTCCACTGTCAAGTAGTGCCATTGTTTGTTGGTAATGACAGAAAAAGGGGGACTATCAGACCTGTAACAGACCTGTAGCCTAATGACATATTCCCCCTGGGGAGCCAGAACCTATTAGTGATGGCCACAAGACAGAAGAGAAATTAACTCAAAATATCTAAATGCATGATTCATATTGAAGACCCCTACTGTTCAAAACAAAGTTGGAGTTCTAAGGAAGCTGGGTGGAGCAGTCCTGGCACTCAAGGGCTCTAGACTAGTAGAGCAGCTCTAGTCTAGTTGAGCAGCTCCAGTCTAGTTCCTGAGAGATAATCAAGGCAATACTTGTGCAATAGACAATGGGCTGTTTTGTTTAGCATGGTTGTGTTTAGATAATGTTACCATTATTGTGGTTTTGTTTTAGCCTGGTCATTCTTAATCGATTATCCTACGCTGGATGTCCTGTTCTATGTAATGAGATGGTCGTAGATTTGGGTGATGCAAGGATACAGGAGGAGGGAGAGTAGAGAACAAGAGAACAGCCGATCAGGTTTTTAAAGATGAAGAAAAGCCATTTTTGAACATCTTACGTAATAATTAGAGGTTAGGTAAGGGCTCTTCATGCACAAAATGACTAAAGCCAATAAAAAATAAGCTTGATAAGAGACCTTTACTTTGGTATGACTCAGTTAGCGGTGGACTTTTTGTAAAACCCCAAGTTTATTTGCATCAAATGCTGGTGATGTTGTCAGACAGTATTACTGTTTCAACTTCAAAATATAGTTTCATTCAATCTCCATGGAAACATGATGCATGGCAGCACCAATGATGACACAGTTGTGGCCACTGCTCTACATGTGACTTCTTTTGATTAATCCACAGCAGAGGAGGGTTACTAAAGACACAGAATTAGAGTAAATAGAACAGGTGACCCCATTCAGGTCAACTATACCATAATGGTCAGAGGTTCCAAGAATTTTCTACTCATTCTATGTCTATGCCTTAAGTATGTTTCTCTTCTGTTACATCACATCAATGTCAAGTATGGCCATTACATCATACATCATAATAAAACCAGACAAATTAAAGACGAGAATCGAAACAATCTAATCGATGTAATGAGCTCTCTTCAGCATGCCATTCCCGATGTGGAGTTAAGATCTGTATCCCAAATGGCACCCTATTCCCTACATAGTGCACTACTTTTGACCAGGGCCTTGGGCAGAAGTTATAGGGAATGCATAGGGAATAGGGTGCATTTTGGGACTCAGAATGGGTTTAGATCAAGCAATCACTCATGTACAGAGTGTGGTCTGATTGCCCTGCCAGAGGTTTATGTTTCTGTGGAATCCTTGCGATTGTTGACCCATGGATAACTAATAGAAACCTGCTGTCGACAGGTGGCATTTATCCCTACGTGGCCCTCCTGTCCCAAGGCACCCAATTAGACGCACAGAAACCTGTCGCTGACCTAATGAACCATAAAAAATAGCAATTCACTTGATAGGGATGGATGAGGGTCTACTTACAGTTTTTCTCAATTGCTAAAACACTAAAACCCATTTGGCTGAACAAAGTTCTCAGTTGCCTGGACTCATTCAGCTAATTATGCCGTCTGTTAATTGTCAATGTTAGATTGTTAAATTAAAAAAAAAAATGTTAAAAAAATGTTAGATTAAAAATGTACTTCTCCCTGAGAATTGTATGTTTTGAACAATGTGTTTTCTATTTTTCGGTGTATTGTTTACTGACTGCTTGAGAGTGTATATCATTTTGATCACTTTGTTTTTGATTTTGAACACAGTGTTTGATTTTGAACACAGGTAAAACTGTTTTGAGGCGAATGTTTCATTTTGCGAGAGGAGTCAGAGGTTATGTAAATAGTGCTTGAAGATGACGTTTTGTGTTGAATGTTTTCAGGAAATGGAGCAAGGTTTCAGAAATTGTGTTTTAGCAATTGAGAAAAACTGTAATAAATGGAAAGCACAATGTTCAGGGCCATACAATTCATCCATTGTACAGTATACAGCCTACAATGCACTGTACTACAGTATCCATTCTGACTTTCTCCTTCCCACCTTCAACAACCTGTTTGCTCTCTGAACTGGCTTATATTGGTTATGTCGCATCATTTGAAACAGGTTAAATCAATTTTGAGTGGTTGTGTTCAATCAATGACATGTCTTCTCTATTTGTATTTGATTGTTGCCACTTGTGTTTACCAGTATGGATGACATGTGCATGAGAGTGCAGAATGTGTTTTGAGAATGAGAATGTGCGTGTGGAGTTTTGCTGAAAAGTCTAAGTGAGATCTGCAAATGGTGTTTTATCATGTGAAATGGTTGAAGGTATTGACAACAGACTGTGTTTTACCATGTGAAATGGTTGAAGGTATTGACAACAGACTGCATAATTAGCTAAATGAGTCCGGGCAACTGAGAACTTTGTTCAGCCAAATGGGTTTTTAGTGTTTTAGCAATTGAGAAAAACTGTAACAGTACTGACTGCTCAATAGATTTTGACTGGTTGCAGGTTCATATCAACATAGAACAAGAATTACAGTATCACAGAGACAAAGGACAAGTTTGTGAGATGCAGGGTGCAGTACTGTAAAAATAGGGGTACAAGGAGGAGGAGAACAAAATTGCAAAGAGCAAAGCAGAGTAGTAATTTCTGATCAATGTTGAGCTACTATGATAGAACATGTTTTCGTTCATCAAAAGGCAATGATGGAAAAATATGAATATTTTTTTTAGATTAAAAATGTACTTCTCCCTGAGAATTGTATGTTTTGTGTGTTTACTATTTTTCGGTGTATTGTTTACTGACTGCTTGAGAGTGTATATCATTTTGATCACTTTGTTTATGTTGAATGTTTTGTGTTGAATGTTTTCAGGAAATGGAGCAAGGTTTCAGAAATTGTGTTTTAGCAATTGAGAAAAACTGTAATGTCAGACTCGCTCTTTGTCAAAGCTATCGCTATGAAGCACACGCCCATTCCAAGCCCAAGCTCGTCATACACCCACTAGACCAGCTGGAGGACTAAAGGTGACTGTCTGCTCCACTGGAACATCTCTCCATTCCATCTGGGCCACGTCAACAAGGACATGCTATGATCAGTCCTTTGTAGCTCAATTGGTAGAACATGTTGCTCACATCAGGGCAGTGGGTTCAATTCCCGCGACCATCCATATGTAAAAGGCATGCACTTATGACTGCAAGTTGCTTTGGATAAAGTGTCTGCTCACTGGCGTATATTATTTCTTAAGGGATCAAAGGCATCACTGCAGTCCGGTCCCAATGTGGACAACTAACTCCTCGCCTACTCTGTCCCCATGTGAACTATTTCAAGATGGACAGTGACTTCTTAGACGACTGTTATTGAATACTTTGCAGCATATTGTGTTCCAGTTTTAATATCCAGTTTTGAAAGGGAAGTTAATATACATGTTACTGTGAGAGAATTAAGATGCCATAGATTGACTTCCTGATATGGCTTTCTAATGAAAGTCTCCCAAGGGATCTTATCACCGAGGTAGTTCAACCATGCACATGCTGCTGGCACATAACACACATGGCCCCATGGGTCATGTATGCAAACCCAGATTTTTCATTCCTCTGATTTTGTTTTACTTGGAAATAGGGATTCCTAGAGTCCCTCCAAGATGTGCTTCAATAAGTTTAATTGGATGGGGCTGAAGCAATTTTCTGGATTGAACCAGCTGGATCACTTTGATGCTTTTAAGAGTTTTAAAATCAAGATATTCATAACACCATTAACTTGTTTTTCCTTGACTGGATTGCGTAATATGTGAAATATTGGGACATAATATAGCACTTTTCATTAGCAAAAGCCATCTTGCTTCAGATAATCACCAAGACATGATCATGATAATCTCATATGAGAGATGGACTAAGAGGGCTTTCTGCCTCTCCTCTCCTCTTCCATTGATGTTCAATATTACAGGGGGAAGCAGCATTTTATTTTATTCACTTGAAAATACCTTTAAATCCTCATTTGCAATTGTAATCAGATGATTAAAAAGTTTACTGTTTAGTATTTCAACCAACATTTCCCACTGTCTCGTCTTTTTGCGGCTTGAATATTTTCCTGCATCCTCTGCCCACACATGGGCTGTATCTTAATGGTAATACTGTAGGTAGAGGAAGTACCACAGATACACTTTAACTCACTGTCTAAAGTTGGTAAATAAGGAAACATGAGCTTTGCTTAGTCACTTCACACAATCTCAAGCTTTCATTTTCACACTGTTAACACCCACACATGTGAAGACCTGTTTAAAGATTATTTTTCAATAATGAGATGATGCCATGACATTAATAATGGTCTTCTTGTTTTGCTCCAATATAATCTCCCACCAGCTGTTGGTTAACTACAAGGCTGTTGCCGGATTAACATTTTCTATAAACCTACTGTGTTTCTAGATTCATTCATTTCAAAGACTTGCTCTAGAGCTTTGCTTCTCAGTAAATAAACATACAGTATGTGTTATTTTTGTTCCCCAGTGCCAAATAAATTAATCCTGGACAGTCTAATTAGCATGTTAAAGAGGAAAGGTCCTCCAGTGACAGGGCAATATTGAATGCCTATGGATGGACCACCTCAAAAGTGTCACACTTTATCACATTATCAGCTAGTGAATGGGGATTGGTTGTTAACACCCGGCCTGCAGCACTAGACTAAAGGCAATAGTCATTTAAAAGGACATTGTGAAAATCTGAATTCATACCAAAAGTCCTGTATTTATAGTGCTGAATCACAGTAGCAGGCAGTGTGTTGGCAGTGTCTGAACTGAGATACGTTCTTGTAGTATACATTAGTCTCATTCTGAACATCTGACTCTGAACCTGCCTCATGGCTGTTTGCTAAGCTTCAGACATAAAGTATTATTGCAGAGCAAAGAGAGACATAACAGATTACAACTCTACCATCTGGAGGAATCTTTACTCAGTATGAGGCAGAGAGAGCCCCCCCCCCCCCCCCCCACACACACACACACTACCCAGCGGAAATATCCCTCTTATACCAGTCACAACTGATCCAATCAAGCTGACATGCCCCTGTCTCCAAGACTACGTGACCCAGCCCAGTCACTGAAGATGTGTGCAAAAGTATTTGTTACCATGAGGCTGACGGGGGTCTCATCTTCTCATAGCCAATTTGACCATCTGTCTGGAGTGAGGGTAGAGCAATCAGCATAAAAGCCCTTATCCTGAAACAGGGAGAAGAGAGAGGGCTCTCTGTAATGACAGATTCCTCACACAGGTTTTTTCAGGGGAAGCTAAATGCTTCACAGACACCAATTTGCTGAAACAACTCCACAGCCTCAAGTAACCTAGGGAGCTTTGTCTTAGTACAGGAGTGGGGTGCACTACAGAAGCTACAGCCAACTAATGGTCTCTAAGAAAAACAGATTATTTAATGCCAAAATGCATGTCTCCGGTACACAGCTTTACTGCTCTGCTAATGATTGAAACTGTCTTAGTGTTGTTGTTGTGGTATGTACAGGGCCGTGATGTGACATACAGTACACATCTTCTAAGCTAGCCTGGCATAGAGTCTACCCAGGACTGATGGGCAAAAGGCTGGCAGATGGCAGATCTTTATTTGTCCAATTATCTCTCTGTGCAGGGTGCCGTTTCACTGTTTCACACTCCGGCGACATGCCAGATGGCTTCATTAAGTTGGATGGGGGATGGCTCGCTGCCAGACACCTAAAGATGACTCGGTAGTCTGCTAACAGTGCTGAGTAGAGGTTCTGATGACTGAACACCCTCCAGGCATTGTGTTAGAAATTGTTAATCTTCGCACTGCACAGCAGCACTGTCTCATCTCTACATTCCCACAGTGGTTTGGTCGTAGCATCTCTCTCTCTTGCTGCTGTGTGTCTTTGACCTTGGGTAACCTATTAAATGGAGTCTCCTCACATCAGATATGTTACCCTTCTATGGTGACATGTTTGCTTCCAAGAATCGTTTGGTATTCAGTAAGCTGCTGCAGGGGTGCTGCACTGTTTTTTGACCTTGTGCTCAAACCTATTTGTGGGGGTGGTGTATGTGTGTGTGTCTTGGTGAAGATGGTATACTGCAGAGAGGAACATTTACTTTTCCTGTGGACAACGGACAATAAAGTAATCTTTGATCTCCTCTCTGAATTGGAACTGAAAAATACAGATACTGGAGGAAAGTTCTTCTATTCTGAGTTGGATCTAGTGCTGTGTCAAATCGTTTGGGTCCTTTTAACCTTATTTCATAATCTGTGAAGAGTTTCAATAGCTCAGTCCGCATTCCAACCTGTAGCAGCCTGAAATTAATATCCTACTACACCAAACACACTTCTCTGGATAGCATCATATCATCCAATGTTACACAACATCGATTAATGGTGACAAGTCCCCTACTCCCCTGGCACTCCCAAGGGGATGTTTCCGGGTCGGGACACCAAGGTAGGATTAATGTGTTCTGATCTGATCCATGGCCCTGGTCTGCATCCCAAATGGCACCTTATTCCCTACATAGTGTACTACTTTTGACCAGGCCCCAGTGGGAATAGAGTGCCATTTGGGACGCAAGCCTGGGCTTTTAACGACTTGCTGGAATGCACTCACAACTTGTCGCCCTCAGCTCCCACCCTTTCAGACCTCAAGGTACATCTCCCTTTCAGACCTCCATCTTTATGCGACGTCATTGCTGTAACAGCATTCATCAAAGTCATGTAGTAGTACAATGTCAGTTTCGAGCACCAATAACTTACGCAGTGCAAATACCACCTGGAGCAGGAAGTATAATGGCAAGGCTGTTCCGGAGGAAGAGATGACATAGTAGGTAGATTGTGTTAAATTGAAATCTCTACAGCCGGAGAGAGAATCTACTCAGTCTAGTCCATTGAACATCAGGAATGTTTTTCCACCTTCACTACACAATGCCTACACCACTGTGATAAAGCACTTCCGCGAATTTAAAGTATGCAAGTGAGTCATCATTCTATCAGTTTTTCAACGTGTGTCACTGTACATGTACAGTGTTTATAAAGTACTTCAACAAATTAAAGGGGAAACCTGAGTGGATGCACAGATGACGCAATCTCGATTGCACTCCACACTGCCCTTTCCCACCTAGACAAGAGGAACACCTCCACTACATGACCGAAGGTATGTGGACACCTGCTTGTCGAACATCTCATTACAAAATTATGGGCATTAATATGGAGTTGGTCCCCCCTTTGCTGCTTTAACAGCCTCCACTCTTCTCTGAAGGCTTTCCACTAGATGTTGGAACATTGCTGTGGGGACTTGCTTCTATTCAGCCACAAGAGAGGTTGGGCAGTGATGTTGGGCGATGAGGCCTGGCTCGCAGTCAGCATTCCAATTCATCTGTGCAGGCCAATCAAGTTCTTCAACACCAATCTTGACAAACCATTTCTGTATAGACCTCACTTTGTGCATGGGGGCATTCCCCCTGAAACAGGCAAGGGCCTTCCCCAAACTGTTGTCACAGAATCGTCTAGAATGTCATTGTATGCCGTTGCGTTAAGATTTCCCTTCACTGGAACAAAGGGGCCTAGCCCAAACCATGAAAAACAGCCCCAGACCAATATTCCTCCTCCACCAAACTTTGGAGCAGGTAGCGTTCTCCTGGCACCCGCCAAACCCAGATTCGTCCGTCAGACTGCCAGGTGGTGAAGCGTGAGTCATCACTGTAGAGGTTAATGGCAGTGAGCTTTACACCACTCCAGCCGGCACTTGGCAGTACGCATGGTGATATTAGGCTTGTTTGCGGCTCCTCGGCCATGAGAACCCATTACATGAAGCTCTTGATGAACAGTTCTTGTGCTGACTTTGCTTCCAGGCGCAGTTTGGAACTCGGTACTGAGTGATGCAACCGAGGACAGACAAGTTCTACGCGCTATGCGCTTCAGCACTCCACGGTCCCGTCTGGTCAGCTTGTGTAGCCTACCACTTCACGTCTGAGCCATTGTTGCTCCTAGATGTTTCCACTTCACAATAACAGTACTTACAGTTGATTGGGGAAGCTCAAGCATGGCAGATATTTCAGGAACCTATTTATTGGAAAGGTGGCAGCCTATGACGGTGCCATGTTGAAAGTCACTGAGCTCTCAAGTAAGGCCATTCTACTGCCAATGTTTTCCCATGGAGATTGCATGGCTGTGTTCTCGGTTTTATAGACGTGTCAGCAATGACTGTGGTTGAAATCGCTAAACCCACTACTTTGAAGGGGTGTCCATATACTTTGTCTATATAGTGTATGGGAGAATGTTGTTAATTTACTACAGCTCAGCTTTCAACAGCATAGTGCCCTTCAAGCTCATCACTAAGCTAAGGACCGTGAGACAGAACACCTCCCACTGAAACTGTATCCTGGACTTCCTGACAGGCCGCCGACAAGTGGTGAGGGCAAGCCAATACACATCCGCCATGCTGATCCTCAACACGAAGGCCCCTCACGGGTGCATGCTTAGTCCCCTCCAGTACTTCTTGTTCACCCACGACAGCATGGTCGCACACGACTCCAACAACATCATTAAGTTTGCCGACGACGCTTGTAGCTGCTTCCCGTGATGTATTGCTGTCTCTACCTTTTTGCCCTTTGTGCTGTTGTCTGTGCCTGACAATGATTGTACCATGTTTGTACCATGCTGCTATACCATGATTGTACCATGCTGCTAACATGTTGTTCTGCTGCCATGTTGTGTTGCTACCGTGTTGTTGTCATGTTGTTTTGCTACCATACTGTGTTGTCATATGTTGCTGCGAGTGGTGGCTGCTGAGGGGAGGACAGCTCATAATAATGTCTGGAACAGAGTGAATGGAATGGCATCAAACACATGGTTTCCATGTATTTCATGTATTTGATACCATTCCACTGATACCGCTCCACTGATACCGCTCCAGTCATTACCAGGAGCCCACCCTCCCCAATCAAGGTGCCACCGACCTCCTGTGGTTGCTGCTATCGTGTGTTGTTGTCTTAGGTCTCTCGTTATGTATTGTTGTGGTGTCTCTCTTGTCGTGATGTGTGCTGATCGTGGACTACATGAAAGGGCGGGCCAAACATGCCTCCATTCACATCAACGGGGCTGTTGTGCAGTGGGGTCGAGAGCTTCAAGTTCATTGGTGTCCACATCACTAAGGATCAATCATGGTCCACTCACACCAACACAGTCGTGAAGAGGGCACGACAACACCTCTTCCCCCTCAGGAACTGAAAAGATTTGGCATGGGCCCTCAGATCATCAAAAAGTTTTACAGCTGCACCATTGAGAGCATCTTGACTGGTAGCATCACTGCTTGGTATGGCAACTGCTTGGCATCCGACTGCAAGGCACGACAAAGGGTACTGCATATGGCCTAGTACATCAATGGGGGTGAGCTCCCTTGCAATCCAGGACCTCTGTACCAGGCAGTGTCAGAGGAAGAACCTAAAATTGTCAAAGACTCCAGCCATAGACTGTTCTCTCTGCTATCTCATGGCAAACGGTACTGATGCAGTCTGGAACCAACAGGACCCTGAACAGCTTCTATCCCCAAGCCATAAGACTGCTAAATAGTTAGTAAAATAGTTAACCAAATAGCTACCTGGACTATCTTCTGTTGTGTCTTTGGCTATGCCGGATTAAGTGACATGACATGCTATTCTATCAAATAATTTCTCCGTAATTAATATCACCTGATTGAGCTTATCATGGAAATGTAATTAACTAGAGAGTAGAGAGAACCACAAAATAATATTTATAGAGCTGTTATCTTCCAAATAAACTCTTAAAGACCTAGTAATATTTTACATCAATAGCAGTCAACATTAATCATCATCTTAATTCAGTCTCATCTGAAAGTTGTGAATTCTTAGTTATCTGCACGAACCCTGGCTAACAATTTGAATCAGCAATTCAAAATTTGGTTTAATTATTTATTTACTAAATACCTAACTAATTACACAGTTACACATACACATAATTAAATCATAACTTGATTACAAATTACGTCATACAGGAAAACGTCCCTGGCGGGCGGAACAGATATGACAGCTTGTTACACAAAGGAAAAGGGCTGGGTTTGAGTGAAAGAACGGGAAGAATGAGGGACACAGGGCGAAGCTGTGCTATCGTAAATACAGTATCTGATGCCTTCTAAATTACCGCCCATTTGGAAAAGGAAAATGCAATAAATATTTACTCTGAGCTGCGCTTCGGTAGGTTGGTGGTAGATGGAAGGCCGTGTTGCCAAACCGAGTCCTTTGAAGAATGTCTCTGGTTGTCAATTGGATACATTGTAGTAACGTCGTTGGGTGATAGACGGGATACTCTGTCTGTTCCTTCCTAACCCTTGTTGCATCTGCTGTTGCTAACTCAAAGGCGAGGAGGTATCACTTCTGCAGTGAATAAGAGTTCAAAGTTCATACCATTGGCAACCAAAGCTCACGCTGATGTTAGCTTCATTCTGTAGTTATTATCTGAACCATTCTGACATCGGACCGTCGTCCTACATCCTCGGAACAGGAAGTTATATTGTCGTCAAGGGCTTATATAGGAAGGGAGAGGAGGGCGTGTTTGAAAATTTTATAGCTCATGTCCCTTCTCAGGGGCGGGCCACTGATTGAGCAGCCCTATCTTATGAAAACCCAAATCTCACATTTTCGAAGCTAAAATCACATTTCATCCCATCACAAATAATTTCATATTCAAACATTTAAATTGAACAACAATTCAATGTGAATCCGATAACTCTGATGTGTAGACTTTCCACTGTAGAGTTGATGTCATCTTATCATTGATGAGAATGTCTCAGATGTCAACCGAACTGACATCATATTCATTAAGTACCACCGTATATGTTCAATTGTTCGGATTACCAGAATATAGTTAATTTCCCCCCACCTACGGATGTTCCCAGAATCTCTATGTTAACCAAGGGTTTTGCAAATGTAACCTCAGTAGGGTAGAGAGAGGAAAAAGGGGGGAAGAAGTATTTATGACTGTCATAACCCTAACCCCCAGGCCAACGTCATTACACTTTATTGAACTTTTTTTGGCTCATCACATATGCTGCCACTACTGTTTAATAGCTGTCACTTTATTTCTAGTCATATGTACACATCTACCTCAATTACCTCGTACCCCTGCACATTGACTCAGTACTGGTACACCATGTATGTAGCCAAGTTATCATTACTCATTGTGTATTTATTATTGTGTGGTAGAGGAATTAAGGAAATTAAGGAGGAAGTATTCATTTTGAATTTTGAATCAATTGAGCCTGTATTTCTGACTGTGAGAAGATTCCCGATAAAGGATAGGCCATAAACCCTATGGTAAGAGCAGGTCCCCCCATCTCAGCCTTTCTGAGTCCACACACTGAACAGCTGTTAGTTTATATCATTATTCATATTCTAATGAGGTCCTTAAGGGGGGGGGGCTTAAAGTAGCAATTTGTTTTTATTATTATTATTAATTGCTTTATCGCTTACCCTGTCATGCATAAAAAATGACTGTGTGCATTTGTGTGTAAGTAACAAATGATTTACATCAGTCCCCCCAGGCTTCTATAATGATTGTGTGCCCTTATCAGATATCATAATTCATTTATATGTAACAATTTGAAACTCATAGGCCGACACACAGAAGCAGAATCAGTCACACAGAGGAACTTGGCCTATAGTCCATCTGGTTAGTAGTAGGCCTATGATTTACATAGATCTTACTGATACTGCTTTGTCAAATGTTCCAATCCTCACCAATAGGCTTACTGATGTTCTGGTGACCTTTAAAGGGGCCTTTGGTCCTTATCACCAGACCTCAACCCCTACAGTACTTTCCATAGGCCTATTAATTTGATCAGTGAAAACCTATTGAGTTGGAAACATTACTAAGGTAGATGGACATCATGCAGTAAATAGCCTTTTTTATCATCTGATTCTTATGTTGCCTGGTGATGTGCAACTGCTTCTAGCAAAATGTGCCCCCTAGTGTTACAGTGGTTTTATTTCAGTGCGACTCACTGACAACCTTGATATTTGGAGGGAGACAAAAACCAAAGGCAACCAAGTGGCTGTAGAAACCGTCAGAATGACTTTAATGGATTCTCCCGATAAACTTGACAATTTTAGAACAATGACATCAGTGCACTTCTATGTCCAGGACTAATGGCGCGGATTATTCCAAGGTTCTACCGACCCTCAGTCGAAAATCTTCGGTGGGCAATGTGAGGACACCTGATGAACGGTTCAGCGCGTGGGAAATTGCACTCTAAATTCCACCGCCTGAGGACAACCACAGAGAATAAAAAAATATATGTTTTCGCTTTATCCATTTCCGTGAAAAATTGGAAATCATGACAGTCCAAAAGACTTTGGAAAACCAATCCACGGTAAGTGATGCGCAGCGCACAAAACGTACAAGCACTTCTTAATGAGGGATGCCTTTGTATTAGTCTCCTGAGCAGTCACGGCTTTCTGCAGGTAAATATTGGCTTTTTGCTTATCCACTACTCGATTACATTTAGAATAGCTGCGTTTTGATTTCTTTAACTTGTGTTGAAATGATCAGTGGAAATTACTTGTCTATGATCCAAATAACAATTTTCACAAATAAGCCAAGCTATATTTGGCTCATTCTTAAGATATGATCTGTCTCACTGATATATGAATATGTCGCTCATACCATATCTTATATATAAAATAAAAGGGATCATGGGTGTATTTCTCCAGAAAAGCAAGCAATCTAAGGTAAATGTGTTTAAATTGAATAATGCTCAACAGAATGCATGATTTCCCTTCATTGATGCATAGGCCTATTGCCAATCCCTTTGAAAAGGTAGTCTATAGGCTGCCTGCAATTAAAAATAAATACTTTCCTATTCAAATCAAATCAAATGTTATTTGTCACATGCCGGAATACAACAGATGTAGATCTTACAGTGAAATACTTACTTATAAGCCCTTAACCAACAATCCTTTAAGAAGTCTTAAGAAAAATAAGTGTTGAGTAAAATTACTTTTAAATTAGAGTAACAAATAATTTAACAGCAGCAGTAAAATTACAATAGAGAGGCTATACACAGAGGGTGCAAGTATGAGGTAATTGAGGTAATATGTATATGTAGGTAGAGTTAAAGTGACAATGCATAGATAATAAACAGAGAGTAGCAGCATTGTAAAAGAGGGGTCTGGGTAGCCATTTGATTAGCTGTTCAGGAGTCTTATGGCTTGGGGGTAGAAGCTGTTAAGAAGCCTTTTGGACCTAGACTTGGTGCTCCGGTACCGCTTGACGTGCAATAGCAGAGAGAACAGTCTATGACTAGGGTGGCTGGAGTCTTTGACAATTTTTAGGGCCTTCCTCACACAACCTGGTATAGAGGTCCTGGATGGCAGGAAGCTTGGACCCAGTGATGTACTGAGCCATACACACGACCCTCTGCAGTGCCTTGTGGTCAGAGGCAGAGCAGTTGCCATACCAGGCAGTGATGCAACCAGTCAGGATGCTCTCGATGGTGCAGCTGTAGAACCTTTTGAGGATCTGAAGACCCATGACAAATCTTTTCAGTCTCCTGAGAGGGAGTAGGTTTTGTTGTGCCCTCTTCACGACTGTCTTGGTGTGCTTGGACCATATTAGTTTCTTGGTGATGTGGACACCAAGGAACTTGAAGCTCTCAACCTGCTTCACTACTGCCCTGTCGATGAGAATTGGGGCGTGCTCGGTCCTCCTTTTCCTGTAGTCCACAATCATCTCCTTTGTCTTGATCACATTGAGGGAGAGGTTGTTGTCCTGGCACCACACTGCCAGGTCTCTGACCTCCTCCCTATAGGCTGCCTTGTTGTTGTTGATGATCAGGCCTACCGCTTCGGAGTCTGAGCGTCGGAGCCGGTGTAGTACGATTAGATTTTGTCATCGGCAAAATTAATGATGGTGTTGGAGTCGTGCCTGGCCGTGCAGTCATGAGTGAACAGGGAGTACAGGAGGGGATTGAGCACGCACCCCTGAGGGGCACCTTTGTTGAGGATCAGCGTGGCGGATGTGTTGTTGCCTACGCTTACCACCTGGGGGAGGCCCATCAGTAAGTCCAGGATCCAGTTGCGAAGGGAGGTGTTTAGTCCCAGGGTCCTAAGCTTAGTGATGAACTTTGAGGGCACTATGGTGTTGAATGCTAAGCTGTAGTCAATGAATAGCATTCTCACATAGGTGTTCCTGTTGTCCAGGTGGGAATGGGTAGTGTGGAGTGCAATTGAGATTGCATCATCTGTGGATGTTAGGGCGGTTTGCAAATTGGAGTGGGTCTAGGATTTCTAGGATAATGGAGTTGATGTGAGCCATGACCAGCCTTTCAAAGCACTTCATGACTACAGACGTGAGTGCTACAGGGTCGGTAGTCATTTAGGCGGGTTACCTTAGTATTCTTGGGCACATGGACTATGGTGGTCTGCTTGAAACATGTTGGTATTACAGACTCAGACAGGGAGAGGTTGAAAATGTCAGTGAAGACACTTGCCAGTTGGTCATTGCATGCTCGGAATACACGTCCTGGTAATTTATCTGGCCCTGCGGCCTTGTGAATGTTGATCTGTTTAAAGGTCCTACTCACATCGGCTGCGGAGATTCTGATCACACAATCGTCCGGAACAGCCGATGCTCTCATGCATGTTTCAGTGTTTCTTGCCTCGAAGCAAGCATAGAAGTGAGTTAGCTGGTCTGGTAGGCTTGTGTCACTGGGCAGCTCTCGGCTGTGCTACCCTTGGTAGTCTGTAATAGTTTGCAAGCCCTGCCACATCTGACAAGCGTCGGAGCCGGTGTAGAATGATTCGATCTTAGTCCTGTATTGACACCTTGCCTGTTTGATGGTTCGTCAGAGGGCATAACGGGATTTCTTATAAGCTTCCAGGTTTGAGTCCCGCTCCTTGAACGAGGCAGATCTACCCTTTAGCTCAGTGCAGATGTTGCCTGTAATCCATGGCTTCTGGTTGGGGTATGTACGTACAGTCCCTGTGGGGATGATGTCACCGATGCACTTGATGAAGCCAGTGACTGATGTGTGGTACTCTTCAATGCCATCAGAAGAAGAATTGACAGAGGAAGAACAATGATTCCAAGCACCACCCTCCTTTTGAAGCTTCCAGTCTGTTATTCGAACTCAATCAGCATGACAGAGTGATCTCCAGCCTTGTCCTTGTCAACACTCACACCTGTGTTAACGAGAGAATCACTGACATGATGTCAGCTGGTCCTTTTGTGGCAGGGCTGAAATACAGTGGAAATGCATGGCAAATAGGGACTTTGCAATTAATTGCCATTCATCTTATCACTCTTCAAATCAAATCAAATGTTATTTGTCACATACACATGGTTAGCAGATGTTAATGCGAGTGTAGCGAAATGCTTGTGCTTCTAGTTCCGACAATGCAGTAATAACCAACAAGTAATCTAACTAACAATTCCAAAACTACTGTCTTATACACACAAGTGTAAGGGGATAAAGAATATGTACATAAAGATATATGAATGAGTGATGGTACAGAGCAGCATAGGCAAGACACAGTAGATGGTCTCGAGTACAGTATATACATATGAGATGAGTATGTAAACAGAGTGGCATAGTTAAAGTGGCTAGTGATACATGTATTACATAAAGATGCGGTAGATGATATAGAGTACAGTATATATGTATACATATGAGATGAATAATGTAGGGTATGTAAACATTATATTAGGTAGCATTGTTTAAAGTGGCTAGTGATATATTTTACATAATTTCCCATCAATTCCCATTATTAAAGTGGCTGGAGTTGAGTCAGTGTGTTTGCAGCAGCCACTCGATGTTAGTGGTGGCTGTTTAACAGTCTGATGGCCTTGAGATAGAAGCTGTTTTTCAGTCTCTTGGTCCCAGCTTTGATGCACCTGTACTGACCTCGCCTTCTGGATGATAGCGGGGTGAACAGACAGTGGCTCGGGTGGTTGTTGTCCTTGATGATATTTATGGCCTTCCTGTAACATCGGGTGGTGTAGGTGTCCTGGAGGGCAGGTAGTTTGCCCCCGGTGATGCGTTGTTCAGACCTCACTACCCTCTGGAGAGCCTTACGGTTGTGGGCGGAGCAGTTGCCGTACCAGGCGGTGATACAGCCCGCCAGGATGCTCTCGATTGTGCATCTGTAGAAGTTTGTGAGTGCTTTTGGTGACAAGCCGAATTTCTTCAGCCTCCTGAGGTTGAAGAGGCGCTGCTGCTCCTTCTTCACGATGCTGTCTGTGTGGGTGGACCAATTCAGTTTGTCTGTGATGTGTATGCCGAGGAACTTAAAACTTACTACCCTCTCCACTACTGTTCCATCGATGTGGATAGGTGGTGTTCCCTCTGCTGTTTCCTGAAGTCCACAATCATCTCCTTAGTTTTGTTGACGTTGAGTGTGAGGTTATTTTCCTGACACCGCACTCCGTGGGCCCTCACCTCCTCCCTGTAGGCCGTCTCGTCGTTGTTGGTAATCAAGCCTACCACTGTTGTGTCGTTCGCAAACTTGATGATTGAGTTGGAGGCGTGCGTGGCCACGCAGTCGTGGGTGAACAGGGAGTACAGGAGAGGGCTCAGAACGCACCCTTGTGGGGCCCCAGTGTTGAGGATCAGCGGGGTGGAGATGTTGTTGCCTACCCTCACCACCTGGGGGCGGCCCGTCAGGAAGTCCAGTACCCAGTTGCACAGGGCAGGGTCGAGACCCAGGGTCTCGAGCTTGATGACGAGCTTGGAGGGTACTATGGTGTTAAATGCCGAGCTGTAGTCGATGAACAGCATTCTCACATAGGTATTCCTCTTGTTCAGATGGGTTAGGGCAGTGTGCAGTGTGGTTGAGATTGCATCGTCTGTGGACCTATTTGGGCGGTAAGCAAATTGGAGTGGTTCTAAGGTGTCAGGTAGGGTGGAGGTGATATGGTCCTTGACTAGTCTCTCAACGCACTTCATGATGACGGAAGTGAGTGCTACGGGGCGGTAGTCGTTTAACTCAGTTACCTTAGCTTTCTTGGGAACAGGAACAATGGTGGCCCTCTTGAAGCATGTGGGAACAGCAGACTGGGATAGGGATTGATTGAATATGTCCGTAAACACACCAGCCAGCTGGTCTGCACATGCTCTGAGGGCGCGTCTGCCTGAGAGCAAGACATCCTGGTCCGTGACTGGGCTGGTTTTCTCTTTGTAATCCGTGATTGACTGTAGACCCTGCCACATACCTCTTGTGTCTGAGCCGTTGAATTGAGATTCTACTTTGTCTCTATACTGACGCTTAACTTGTTTGTTGCCTTGCAGACGGAATAGCTGCACTGTTTGTATTCGGTCACCATGTTTCCGGTCACCTTGCCCTTTTTAAAAGCAGTGGTTCGCGCTTTCAGTTTCACGCAAATGCTGCCATCAATCCACGGTTTCTGGTTTGGGAATGTTTTAATCGTTGTCATAACATTCTGGAGTATATGCAAATTGCCATCATACAAACTGAGGCAGCAGACTTTGTGAAAATTTAATTGTGTCATTCTCAAAACTTTTGGCCACGACTGTAGTATACTCATATCTGTGAACCCAAAGCTTGGAGTGAGGTTGGGATGGGACTGGTAGCCTGTAACCTCTTCTCTCTCTCTTTGGAGATCAGTCACCATCAAGTGTGTTTGCACTCCTGTTCTGTTAATGATCTAAACAAAAGCTGCATGTGACAGGAAAGAGAACACAAGTATGAAGATCTTAGAATAGGCATATGGCTCTGGCCCCAAGAATTCACCTTTGCTAACACTAGCGGGACCAGGAAATTTCCACTGGGATAGCTAATAAAATTGTGGTACTAATAAAATATTTTGTTGGGGGTGCTAGACCTATTCTTGAGGGGGCTTCAGCCTAGTCAAACCCGCCTCACTGGAGCCACAATGTTTACTAGATGAACACAGATGAACTCTGAGATGAGTGCATCCTGGCACTGGAACAGCATAATCTCATTCCATAAATCACCCTACCTTGTGCTTAGCCTCACAGGAATGATAGGTAAGCTTCTCGCACAAATCACATAATATTGTATTTAATGCCCAGATGATCAGGATCAGCATTAGTCGCACCTAGGTCTCACATGCCTCTTTGCAAAGTCCGACAGCTGCACTCTGTTGAGCTACTGTACAGTATGAATTAGTCCAAAATGGCACCCTATACCTTACATAGTGCACTACTTTTGACCAGGACCCATTTGGTTCAGGTCAAATGTAGTGCACTATATAGTTAATAGGATGCCATTTGGGACACATATTATATCGCCAGCCTATCTGAGTGTGTGTGTGTGTGTGTGTGTGTGTGTGTGTGTGTGTGTGTGTGTGTGTGTGTGTGTGTGTGTGTGTGTGTGTGTGTGTGCGTGCGTGCGTGCGTGCGTGCGTGTGTGCGTGCGCGTGCGTGCGCGTGTGTGTGTGTGTGTGTGTGTGTTAGCACACACCTACCAGCTAGCACACCTGTAATGTGTACTTATCCCTCTCCAGGAGTAATGAAACAGCTCACAAGGCCCAGCCAATTACATTAAAGAAAGGAAGCAGATGTTTGTGATTATAGCTGCGTGGCAATTGGCACTCTATTCCCTGTATAGTGCATTTGACCAGGGCTCTAGGGCTCTGGTCAAACGTTGTGCACTGTGTAGGTAATAAGGTGCCATTTGGGATGTGCATCATATCTCTTCATTTAAATGCACTAAGAATGTCCGATTTAGACAAGGTGCTGGATTATACATGGTCTATCTCCCTTAAAAATAGTCTGTCTATGAAAACAGTATAACTGTTTAATTTGATAAATGTTTTTAGAATATCATTTTGAGTTAAGATGTCATGTTCTCATAATTTATTACGCCTGTAACATTTGCCAACTCCATAGCCTATGCTGTGAATCATAACAGAGATACAATTTAATCTTTAAGGATTGGAATGGTTTAGGGCCCAAGTCATATTTAACCTTGCTGCTAGTGCAGTGATTAGACCTTTTAATATTTGAGATTCTGCCAGACAGCTGAAGATAAATAGCCTCAATCATCAACTGTTGAGTGTGAGTGTGGCTAGAGGTGAAAGTACTGCGATATTTAATGCTGAATCTGAGAGGATCCTAATTGATTCCACTTGTCTCACTTCTCTTTTTCAAATTCTGAGCTATTTAGTACACTCTTAGAACACTCTAGATCCTAAAAGGGTTCTTCTGCTGTCCCCATAGGAGAACCCTTTGAAGAACCCACTTTGCTTCAAGGTAGAACCTTTTTGGTTCCATGTAGAACCCTTTCCTGAGAGGATTCTACCGGGAACCCAAAAGGGTTTTTACCTGGAACCAAAAAGGCTTCTCCTATTGTGATAGCTGTAGAACACTTTTGGAAGCCTTTTTCTAGGACAGCATGTTGGACATTGTTTGACTCAACAGTAAACTTGTTGCTGAAAAAAGGTAAATGTTCATTTGTGTTAAAATATCTGTTGCCTGAGACCAAAGTTTGTTTGAAAGTCGAGGCTCTGTCTGTCACTGTGTGCCCACACTTTGTTCAATCTAAATAAGTTACTGATGTTGTGCCTCGTTCCTAGTACTACCTGAGGAAGACCACTATAGCAGCTCGGTTGAGCCCTCAGGTGAAAATCAATAGTCTGCTACTTTTATTCCTCCCAAGGCACCCTTTATTACAGCAGTCCAGACAAACGACTCATGGCCTTGCATTTTGTCGGTCGTCATTCTCAACCACCACATAAACTCAAGCTCTGTGTTTACTCACTAAAACCTCCCTCTGCCACTCTCCTTTATCGTCTCTGACGACCACAGGCCAGGGTGATCTCAAGGGTGGTCTCTATTGTTTGGGATTCTTCAGGTGTTGACTTGAGAGAAAGTAACAGTAATTAATTGAAGCCAGAGTGGAAAGGGTAACTTGCAAAGGAAACAATTCAAGTGCTGTCAAGAGCTGGAGAAACACAAAGGGCGTACACAGCAAGGTTCCTGTATCACAGCAAATCCAATTAAACTATTGACATCCACACAAAGAGACAGAGCTTGATTATGTATTCAAGTCTGTAATTCTTATCCTGCGCATTTTTTAGGTCGACAGAGAACTAGACAATAACAAGGACAGATCAGGGGCATCAGTATTAAATAATGTCTTAGTGCTGCTGTGTGGCTGACTTCCCATCATGGTCAAATGTTATTATATTTTAGGAGCGGGAAGTTTCATCAACAGCCAGATGTATAGAACAACAGATAAGCAAAGGTTTAGGACAGCAGGAAAGAGAGGCTGTTTACCAAATGGAACCCTATTCCCTACATCGTGCACTGCTTTTGACCGGAACCCTATGGTCCGTGGTCAAAATGCACTACAGTAAGGAATAGTGTGCCATTTGGGATGCAGACAGAAAGTTATTCAAGAAATATTCATTCTCTCCCAGGGAGGGACATTATTCCTTTAACAGACATTGGAGGCAATTAATAAAAAGTATAATCTCACAAACATTGTTCATCACAACTTTGACAGTGGATTTATATGGTGACATTACTGCCTGGCATTTGGAAGACAAGCGAAACAGGAGTTTATACCAAAGCATTCAAAAGATTGTTATCTGGCTGGGTTTAAAGCTAATCAGAGTTATGGCAGTGCCAGATGGGATTTGAGGTCCTTGGACAGCACCCTTTCGTGGTAGACGGTTGTCTGTCCACTCCTCCATCACAGCAAGATTTACATCACAACTTTCACAGTGCAGTAAGATGGTGACATTAACAATGTTTTGATTTTTTTTTTAATCACACCATTCTGAGCAAAGACATGGCACTGTGGACGTTTAGGAGGACAGCATGTGATACTGTTTGCCACAACTTTGACAGTGCGTTCATATGGTGACATTACTACCTGATGTTCTGATGACAAGCGAAACCGTTATGATCAAAAACAGGAGTTAAAACCAAAGCATTTGAAGATTGTGATCTTGGATATGTTTAAAGTAGTAACATGGCATTGGCATCATAGTGATTTCAGGACCTTTGACAGCACCCCATATACCCTTCCTGGTGAACAGTTGTCTGTCCTCTCAATCACACCAAGAATTGCATCCTGAAGGCAGCTGTCAGTCAATGTCTATGTGACAGATTGGGTGATTGTGGGGGCAGAGGCCTCTTCCTTGGAGCTTCATTCAATGTCCTTCTCCTTCCTACACAGTCATATATTGTTGCTGATGTTCCATCGTGAAGGGTCACAGCTGGTTGTTATTCTACAGTTATTCTAGCTGTTCTTACTACATTGAGAACATTATGTTTCAGTTCACCGTCTCATGGTTCAGGGGTGAGTAATGAGTAATTGGCAAGTAAGTGTTTATGATGTCAGACAAGGTGAAAAATGGTGCTCAAGGCGGTCACATTTGATTTATTGCTTCTCTGGAAGGGTACATCAGTTGCTTGGGTCCTGTGTGGCTCAGTCGGTAGAGCATGGCGCTTGCAACGCCAAGCGTCGTGGGTTCGATTCCCACTGGGGCCACCCATATGCAAAAAGTAGTGGCCCCAGCCGACTTGTAAGTCGCTTTGGACAAAAGCGTCTGCTAAATGGGATATATATTTATACTGGACAGGAATTGCGTTCTTGACCAATAGAGGTGCCAACCTTCCTTACACAGCCCGTCTTGCAGAAACATGAAGGGTCCCAAAGAGAATACCCCCTATTCTACCTCCGCCAAAGCCCAGAATAAGATAACCAGTTTGGCCCATAAAGTATGAGCTCTCCTGCATACAGCATCTCTCTGGGCTCTATTTTAACACACACAATGCAATAATGTGCAATCTTAGCGCTGGCGGTAGTGTTATCGGTTCATGAGTTTGTCAGAAATATTTGTTCTATTTTCACAATGGGAATTATGGGTGCAGTAGCTGGCGGTGGCGCGAATGAGCCAGGTTTTCAATCATAATGTGCTCTATGGCTAAATGTGTGGTTGCTTTTATGCATTGTGTTGTCATCAACTCCAATTTTAATGTTAGTCTGTTCTAGCTTAGTTAGTTAAATAGCCTGCCCCATATTTACTAAATATGTTTAACATGTTTGCAGTCCACATTGTTCTAATTGCATTGCTTCAATATGTACATTTATTTTAATCGTTAACATCATGGAACCATCTTACAGATCATATTTGCACTTCTCCTGAAATAGCAGATGAAATTACATTGCATGTACGTTCTCACCATAAACCCGTGGTGAATCATTCAAATAAGTTTGTTTTTTAATCAAATTAAACGAAAGACAATCAATCTGATTTTCAAACCAATAACAACATTTCTAAATAAGATCAGGTCAGAAGCATGATATCATGAATTGCTTCTCTCGTTCCATGGCAGTGTGTGCACAGAACACGTAGACCTAAATATCTTTTTGCAAAACATTTGCACATCTATACAAAATACTAGGCTCCTGTCTATTGTATTGTTGCCTATGTACAAGACAGATTTTTGCAGATTTTCAAAAAATAATCTGCCATTGATGTGGCATTATAGGAGGACTGAATAGTTTGGAGAAGCCTGTCTTTGGTAATCGGACGAGGGGCGCTCTTTTGAAAATGAGTACTCTCAGTAGACCATTTAAAACCCATTTATTTATAGGCCATTTTAGGCTGGTGGCCAGGATAAAAATATGCACCTGCTAAACCAGCCTAGATTAAGAGGAGGGTAGGCTATACTTTTGTTTTTAATCAAATTAAATGAAATGGGGTAAAACCAATCGTATGTTTCTCAATACGAGATTCACCGGCACAAAAGGCACATCTCTCCTTCCATGGGCACTGTCCATCATGGCTGGATAGGCTGCGCTTCCGCTCTCACAATCCATGGAATTATCAACTGTGTTACCGTTAAGACTTGCTTTTTGTGATACTTAAAACTTCCCATTAGCACTGCATGAAATTGTCACTTTTGCACTCCTGTTTAAGGACACACCTCAGATAGTGCCTCCCCTCCTATGTCAGTGCAAGCTAGCTGATATTAGACAGGTATATTTCCGAACCTGGCGTTAGGGCTTGAAAATGCCATTGACCCAGTTTGTACATGACAAAGTTGCAAACGGACATGCGTTTGACACTTGCGCCTCCTTAGCGCCAGCCAAAAATAAGGCCTCTACCTGTCATGAACAGTTGTTCCCTCTTTATGATCCATCATACTCAGATCCTCTTCCTGTGTCTGAAATGTCACCCTAATCCCTATGTAGTGCTCTGGTGTGCACAACATAGGGATTAGTGTACCATTTGGGATGCACATTGTGTCTAAGCTCACTAATAGGAAGAATGCATTCCAGAGCAGGATGCTAGTGGAGGTGCCAATAATATGCCTGGATGTCATAACATATCTAATTGGATATGAATTGAAAATGGAGATGCATTGACCTTTCCCCTGGCCTATCATAGTTATCTTTCCATTTCTATTTCCCCTCATCTCTTTACTCTAGGCTCTTTTCTTCAGATAACACACGCATATGTCTATCTTAATTTTCCTTATCAATTTTGCATTCATTTTCCCCTATCTCTAGCAATGGGCTTAGCAAAGAGATCATTAACAGATTTGAATAATATAATCAGACCATTTTTGGCTATGATGGGTTTCCAATGTATGTTGATGATGGATTGTTCCCCCACAACTTGTGATACAGGCAGTTTTATGATAATGCAAGATCACCATTGCAATCTCCACTCCTGAAAAGCCATCCATTTCTCTGGTGAGTAACAGCATCGTTTGCCGACTTCCTGAGTGTGACTTTCCTGGCTCCCTACAAAATCAAGCCCAGTCAGCATAGTCAGTGAATGATTTAGATGTCATCCTTCAGTCTTCTACCTGGAATGTACCAAAGCTGTAAAAGCCAGTTGGTTATGTCCCAAATGGCACCCTATACCTTATAATGTGCACTACTTTGACCAGGGCCCATTCAAAAGTAGTGCACTAAATCAGGAATAGGGTGCCATTGGGTCACATAAATTGTGTTTTATCATGGCTCTGAATTACAGTACTTTGTCATTTCCCTACTAGAAATGATTGTATGTTACACAGCACAGTTCTGAGTTCTGGCTCTGTGTTTGTAGAACAGTATTAAAGGGGAAATCTGCAGTTGCTCTAACCATTTTTTGTACTTATAAATGAATAATATGTAGGGGAGAGTGGGGTACGTTGAGGGTTTTACATTCAGCATCACTCTGGTCAAGAGGAAGTATAGTATTCCTTCTAACAAAGATATCTACATATTTTCAGGATGTTGTGTATCCCTGAAAAATATCTGAATTCATGTAAACATTTATTTTAAAAACATATCTTGTCCAACCAAAGTGGTCTCTTGACAGTTTACCCCGGGTATTGGGTAAGTTGAGCCACGGGACAGGGTAAATTGAGCCATGGGACAGGGTAAATTAAGCCACGGGACAGGGTAGGTTAAGCCACGGGACAGGGTAAGTTAAGCCACGGGACAGGGTAAGTTAAGCCACCTACACATTTCTGTACTGAATGAAATATTACCACTACCTTTTTAAAACCATGTCTATCTCTATTTCTCAAACACAATTCAACACAATCCCTTTTTTGTCTTTTAATAATTTTAAGCATATTTTAACACAGGCTTAACACCTAACAAACACACACTTTGAAAATAGGCCCTTGTTACCTCAAATCCCAGCTATAATGCCTTGCATTATGCCTGGAAAGAAAACACTTAAATTTACCCCAAGGCCATTGGCTCAATTTACCCAAGGCAAGCATTTTGACTATATTAACACACACAGCTACAAGGATGCACTTTCATGCCAGATTAAGGACCTGAAACTTACAGAGACCCCAACTGATGTATAGAACAATCTTAAAATGAATTGCCTTGGTTTAGATACAAACATCATGAATCCTCTAACACAATAAATTAATTTGACTTGATGAAAATCTGTTTTTTTTAGACCTTACTTGCTTACAACTTAATTCATTTTTCAACAGGCTACTGTTTTGTATCACACATTACCAGGGTAACATTCACAACAACCCTTTATAATGCCAAGTTCTGTAGAGAACATTGATGCTTGAAGAATATAATTTATAAATGCCTCATGAGGTTAGTTCAACTGTCATAACTCATCAGAACCTAAAAATATATGCTTGTTTAACTCCAATGTTTGTAAACAAAGTAAATGTAAACAAACACTATATATTATGGTTAAAACTATAATGTTGATTTCATGAATGCTCAATCCTTGTATCCATAGCTCTATCTACGAATTTGAAAGTGGTTACATTTCTCCAGCTCCATTCCTCAACTTTTTACAGAAACAGGGGCAGGGAAAACGCGTTGTTATTGTTTAAACTGCTGATTGCTGCTTTCAATGAGAAATGGAAGGTGTTAATGTTCTCCACAGCAGTTGGCATTATAAAGTGTTGTTGTGAATGTTACCATGGTCATGTGTGATCCAATACTGTGCCCTGTTGAATTATTAGGCTAGTTGAGAACAAGTTCTCATTTGCAACTGCGACCTGGCCAAGATAAAGCATAGCAGTGTGAACAGACACCACAGAGTTACACATGGAGTAAACAATTAACAAGTCAATAACACAGTAGAAAAAAAAAAAAAAGAGTCTATATACATTGTGGTCCAATTTATACACTACTGTCAGTATTATTACACTACAGTAATGTATCAGTTTGTGATTAAAATGTGATGACAACGATGGCTTATTTATTCCCTATGATTCTTGACTCTGACTACATAAAAAAGTAATAGCAAATTAGGACTCTATGCCCCAATGCATCATAGGCCTACTCTGTCTGTCACTTCATCTGAAACTGCCAAATTGCGGGATTTGTGCCCATTTCTTGAAAGATCAACAACAGCATTACATTGGGTATGTGATGCTGAAGCTGACCTCAGTAATGGGTTGGCCCAGATTCTGTTTTAGGCTAGTAGGCAGGTCATGGACATGGGTTAGCATATGGCATGCGGTAGAGATTTGTGGCTTTGGAGTTTTGTTACTTCCTTTCCAGTGGAAACTAATGGGGCATCCGAGTCCAAGGCAGAGTTTGTGCATTACATTTGAGAGGGACTTGTAATTCTTCAGAAGAACGACTAAATGCTTCTTTAATTCCCATTCTAATTCTAATTTAATGACAGCCTTGTGGGTTTTGTTATATGTCAGTCTTCTGTGATGTATATAAAGTGTAATATTGGGATTCAAACTCAAAATGGAATACATTTCAAGTCTATATCTGACATGATACAAGTGCCTCTTTTTCTAAGCCCATAACCATGTGTGTGAGGTGTATACTTTCAAAGTACAGTTGTATAAGAGTACCAAGCAACACTCTGTGTGACCCTGATTTAGCCCACTGCAGTAAAAGGTTTTGAATGACAGCCTTGCAGCATCGTTGCTTGAATCAGAGAGGGCAAGACTCCAAAAGGAAAACAATATTATTTAGTGTGTGACAATCTCAAAGCCACTGACTGATTCTATGTAATACAACGTGATGGGAGTGTTTGAGATGTGTTCATTCCCAAGGGAGATAGAGTATAGTAAAGCAACAGATGTTCAAATGGCATTATATCATAACTCTCAATGAGAGGAAATGGGTCTCTATTCCCTGCCAGAAGAATGATTAATACACACTACACACAGAGTAAAGGAGTGTAATGTTCAATGAGTCTGAGTGATATCTTTATTGAGCCAATATGCAATTATTCATTCTCAAGAAACATGAAAAGCATTTTGAGGAAGTGGTTGCTGGTTGTTGTCTACAAAGTGAGATTAAAGATTAATATTCATATGAATTGAGTCAAGGCTTATTGATTAAGGATCGGACCATTTTTTTAAATTTTCGCCTAAAATGACATACCCAAATCTAACTGCCTGTAGCTCAGGACCTGAAGCAAGGATATGCATATTCTTGACACCATTTGAAAGGAAACGCCTTGAAGTTTGTGGAAATGTTAAATTAATGTAGGAGAATATAACACATTAGATCTGGTAAAAGGTAATACAAAGAAAAAAACATGTGTCTTTGAAATACAAGAGAAAGGCCATAATGTACTATTCCAGGTTAGGCACATTATAGATTTTGGCCCAAGATGGCAGCAGTGTAGGTGCAAAGTTTTATACTGATTCAATGAACTATTGCATTTCTGTTCAAAATGTTGTATCAAGACTGCCCAAATGTGCCTAATTGGTTTATTAATACATTTTCAAGTTCATAACTGTGCACTCTCCTCAAACAATGGCATGGTATTATTTCACTGTAATAGCTACTGTAAATTGGACAGTGCAGTAAGATTAACAATCATTTAAGCTTTCTGCCCATATCAGAAATGTCTATATCCTGGGAAATGTTCATGTTACTTACAACCTCATGCTTTAACACATTAGCCTGCGTTAGCTTAACTGTCCCATGGGGGGGGGGGACTGATCCCATAGAGGCTATTAAGTAACAAGCAGTAGCACTGAACCAAGTTCTACCTGAAATACTTTAATGAAATATCAGCAACAAAGGAATGTCATCAGAGCCATGGATAAAATCAAAATGTGCTAGCTCTTGGCTCTCCTCTACCATAAATGATGTGGCAGTGGTGTGCTGACCCTATTCCTCAGTGAAAATTGCCTTTCAGATGCCAGACTGAGTGGTTACATGAAGGGAGCTCTCGTCGGCTCTGAGGGGTAGGCACTAGGATGCATTGTACACACAGCTCTGTATTCTCTCAGAGAGTGCTGGAGAGGTGAAGCCAGTGATGAGGGGAAAGCGTCTTTGAAAGGCATAGTCCCAGTCGGTATTAGATAGAAAGTCCCGGCCCCGCCTGCCTTTGGTGAAAACAACATGTGGTTACCTAGGTTACCCCATTGGCTCACAGCAAAAACCTGATCTTTTTCAAACCTACATTTTCTTGTTGTCCATTTATTTATTTGGATCCCCATTAGCTTTTGCAGAGGCAGTAGTTACTCTTTTTGGGGTCCACAAAAAACACAAAGCATGACAAGTAACAAAACACTGGTACACTAAGAGACAAGAAAAGTCACAAAAAATGTTAATACGATATACAAACAATACAACTAAAACAAATGATGTGTGTGTGTGTGTGTGTGTGTCCTCATAGTCCCCGCTGTTCAATGAGATGCTGTTTAATATTTTTTGAAGGTAATTTTGCTGTTTGCTTGAGTAATTGGAGATGGAAGGGAGTTCCGTGTGATCATGGCTCTATATAATACTGTGCGTTGCCGTGAACTGTGAAGAAACCTCTGGTGACATGTCTCGTGGGGTATGTATGGGTGTCTGAGCTGAATGTTATTTTATTAGGCAGACAATCTGTACATTTCATTACAGTAATACTTATTGTAAAAACTAGAAGAGAAGCAGTGAATCTCTTGTCAACCCTCAACCAGGAAAGACTGGCATTCATGTTGTTGATGTTAGTTCTGTATGTGCAGTTAAGGACAAGGTGTGCTGCTCTGTTTTGAGCAAGCGCAGTTTTGCTAGGTATTCCTTTGCTGCACATGACCATACTACCGGACAGTAATCAAAGTAGGACAAGACCAGAGCCTGAACAACATTTACAGTTGATATGTGTGTCAATTTTTTTGTCTGCTTGTTTTATTCAAATACAAAACAACATTCAGGAAAGGTTAAACATGTCTAAAGATTACTTTTCAACATTGCCTTCAACCGAGAGTTCTCATTACTTAGAAAGAAGTTATATTGTACGGCTTCCCTCTGTGCACCTTTTGATGACAGTGCTAACAGCCATGTGAGTGCTAGCTAGCTGGCGACCAGCTAGCCAAGACCAACAACACAAACAAACAATACAGCTACAAGTAGTCAGTGGAGTTACAAAAAGACTACAGTATACTAAACAAGTTAAATATATTACCTGTGATTAAATGTTTCCCCACACACACATAGCTACGTGTAGCCTACTTGGACACCAGGGTCCCCACATTTACCACGCCGAGTAACCTGGAGCCATAGGGCTCTTCTCGCAGGCTCTATTTCCCTACGTGGGAGCATTGCAAACTGTAGGTTTGGATTTCTGACCTGGTTACATGTAAATTGAACAACACAGCAGCTGTTTGGCATGTTTTGTTTATTTCTGTATAACTAAATATCGACAACGAAGTTGTCTCTTTTACAATGGGGGTCAATAGAAAAAAAGTTTGTTTTCCCCCAATTTGTGGGCGTGGTCGAGGGAAGAATTCTTTGAAAAGAAACTGGTTTCAAGCCTCTGGACACCTGCAGTGTTGACTAAATTGTCTGAAACCATTGCTTCAGGCTGAGTAATACAGAGGTAGACATATCTTACTGGTAATTTAGATTCCTTTTTTTAAATAGGTGTAGTCCATTAATTCTTAACAGCTTCTACCCCCAAGCCATAAGACTCCTGAACAGCTAATCAAATGGCTACCCTGGCTACACCCCCCCCCCCCTCTCTCTTTTACGCTGCTGCCAGTCTCTGTTTATTATCTATGCATAGTCACTTTAACTCTACCTACATGTACATATTACCTCAATTACCTGACGAACCTGTGCCCCCGCTGTTATTTTACTGCTGCTCTTTAATTACTTGTTATTTAATTTTGTACTTATTTTTCTTAAAACTGCATTGTTGGTTAAGTGTTTGTAAGTAAGGTCTACACCTGTTGTATTCGGCACATGTGACAAATAAAATAACATGTTTAGCTCTTTATCATTATATTTTGGTAGCTTTAAAAATAAATACAACTATGGAGAAAAATTAATATTTCTCATTTACCAGGAATGTTTTTGTGTGACATTTAGATTGACCTCTAAAGTCATTTCAGACCTCTAAAATTAGATAATCTTGAATGAGTTGTATTATAAATTCCAACACTATTTTTTCTCAGCTATTCTTGCTGTGTTTCCCTGTACTCTCACCAAGTAGATGGTCTTAGTAATTTCATTCTGCTTTATTAACTAATGCAAATCATTACCAGCCTGGGCAACCTGGCATGGACCATCTGTCAGTAATTATATTGACTCAGGCGAGGTCTGTGCTAAGAGGTGCACTAGGGACAGTAGTGAACCATCTCAATGCTGACAGCTGACATTGAAATGTTCTATCTACCGAGTCTAGCTAAATTAATTTGCCTCCTCAAGCAGTGTCCTTCAGCAGTCTCTCAAGCCTGCCTGCAGATATAAAGGCTTATATTTCTGCCTCTCAGAGTGGACGAGAGACATTGTATGAGATAGATAAACCTTTTTACATCATTAGGCCTCATTTACACTTGCCACATGCTACGTTCACTCACCCCGATGAAGGTTGATTTAGACTGAAACCTTGGTCAAAATTATCTATTAAATTGTTGGGAGCATCAAGATCACCAGAATGCTGGAATTGTTATTTTTATTATATTCACTCACTGTTCTGTATATTTTCCTCTGTATTCTCTTCCAGAGTGTTTTAACAGTTTCCCCCTTATTGGTACAGTAATATATCTTTATATGTGTTTAATTGTAGACAAAACAAAAAAATATATCAGTGACAATTATCAGTGTGTCCTCCATTTTAGGACTTTAGGACCCCTCAGTTTTATAAGTACTTGCTGTGTTAAGTGGCTTTCATCTCCCAAATAACATTGGATTATAAAGTCTCCAATATAAATCCAAATCCCTCACCTTTCAAAAGCTCAACTACTGCCATGGGCTGCACTATTTTACCTTTATTGTCTATCTTTATTCTATTGTATAACAACCTCCAATTGCCAAGGGCAGCTCTGTTGATTAAAAGGCAGGTGAAAAATACAAAGACTAATTTAAAGTTTGCTAGAGCAAAGAAACAATGTGCCCTCCAGTGTTAAGTGCCTATTATACAAAAGATATGACATAATATTACGTCAAGTGTACTTGTTTGAGTTCTAATGAAAGTATCCTACTGAAAACAAGTTTTCACCAAGGTCACTGTGACAGTCTGTGTAAATGTTCTATTATGAAATATTAATCTTTATGCACTTTCTAATGTACCATATATGTCTGTTTTGTGTGTTACAGTGTGACCACTGACCTATAGTGTGGATCCTATTCCTGGGACAGAGTGTGCCCATCAGTGGGGGAGAGCTGGCTCTGTCTGGGGAAGATGGAGATGGAGAGGGACCTTGGGGACAGCTCCACAGGGCCCAATATCACCAACAGCACAGGAGCTCCAGACAGCACTCTCCCTGTGGTGGTGTTCACAGACAGGATGGTGGTGCTGGTGGTTATCCTGGCGCTACTCACCCTCCTCACTGTGCTCGCTAACAGTGCTGTCATCACAGCCATCTGCACCACCAAGAAGCTCCACCTTCCCGCCAACTACCTCATCTGCTCCCTGGCGTTCACAGACTTCCTGGTAGCTATCCTGGTCATGCCAATCAGCATCCTATACATTGGCACAGAGTACTGGTCGTTGGGCCAGGTGGTGTGTGAGGCCTGGCTGAGTGTGGACATGACCTGCTGCACCTGCTCCATCCTACACCTGTGTGTCATAGCGCTGGACCGCTACTGGGCTATCACCAAGGCCATCGAGTATGCCCGTAAGAGGTCGGCCCGCCGGGCAGCTGTCATGGTGGGCATCATCTGGGTCATCTCAGTCTTCATATCCATTCCACCCCTCTTCTGGAGACACAGGCCCGGTAGCCACGGCCCAAAACAGTGCATCATAGAGCATGACCACGTGGGCTACACTATTTACTCCACCTTCGGGGCCTTTTACATCCCCATGACCCTTATTCTCATCTTGTACTATAGGATTTACAATGCTGCTAAGACACTCTATCAGAAACGGGGCTCATCGCGGCACTTCAGCAGCCGAAGCCAGACGAAGACTGATAGCCAGAACTCTCTGAACCACTGCCGTATGGCACACACCTTCTGCGTATCGGACCTATCCACCTCAGACCCCACTCTGGAGTTTGACAGGCTCAATGCCACCATCCGTATCCCCTCATTTGAGACTGATATGGACGGGGCAGATGAGAGGAGCCAGATCTGTACCTCCAGGGAGAGGAAGGCAGCACGTATCCTGGGCCTCATCCTCGGGGCTTTTATCCTCTGCTGGCTGCCTTTCTTTCTGAAGGAGCTCCTTGTGGGCCTACAGGTCATAACTGCCTCACCCCAGGTGTCAGAATTCCTAACCTGGCTGGGCTACATCAACTCACTTATTAATCCTCTACTTTACACCAGCTTCAATGAGGATTTTAAGTTGGCCTTTAAGAAACTGCTCAGACGAAAGGAGCATGCATAGATTTGCAGGCCCAGGTTGAACGTACAGAATAGTCCCATCGGGGAAAGTATGAAGGAAAGTTACATGCAGTGTGTCCATTGTCTATGTGATGTTGTGCTTTTCAAAATAAAAGTTATTTTTTATTTTTTTGAAGTATTGCTTCTTGCTCTTTACATAAACACAAACTTTGACCATGAATAATCATGGCTTATAAATGCACATACATAAAAATTTTATGGCTTTGTGAATTAATTACATTTTTACCAATGTGGCGTTTAAGTAAATATTCAATGTTTTTGTCTCAATTGGTTTTACTACACCAGGCACTCCTGCAAAATATAATTCTAAATCACATTCCATTTGCTCCATTACAGACATTATTATGAGGCGTCCTCCCCCTCACTGATTTCAATGTAGGTATATATCCCTCCATACTAGGCTGAAATAAACGGTATGTGAGTGACCAAAGACCTGGATAAGAAACTGACTTCTGCACCCATACATTTTTTAAAGGGCCTGGTAAGACTGATAGATGATTACCTTACCTGATTGCGATAAATGCAATCACTAAAATTACGTTTTGAACTGATAACCTAATGTTCATTATTTATTGTCCTCTTGATGTCTTCAAGTTTAGTTGATGTTTAAGTGCCTGCACGCAAAAAAAAAACATACGCGCAGCCTGCTACCTACCACAGAGTTCAAAACTGCTACGACCCTCGGTGGACTACAGTGGCATTTGATTCTGCGTGCGTTAATTATTCTGGTCACATGCTGTCTGCGTACGCGGCAGTGGTACGCGACCGAGTTGGGTGTGAAGATGGCGGACGAAGAGGCCGAACAAAACCTCAGTGCACAGACCGATACCAGTGCAACGATTGTGGCGCTCCGAGAGAAATTGCTAAAATTAGCAATTGCACTGAAGAACAGTACGGAATCTCCGACTCAGTCGTCAACTCAGTATTGTCAACACTTTTGCCAGGTTAGTTCTTTCTTTCGCTGTGCGCGCTGGCGATTCCAAAATAACCCTCGAGCCTTGCATTAGCATAGCTAGCTTAAGCTAGTTTACAATCCTGGATAATGTTGCCATTGTCAATGTGGACATGGTTTAATGATTTATGTCAAATAAGCGAACGTATACTTGTTGTAACACTAGCTGGTGCTATTGTGTTATGTGACTGACTTTCGCACGTTGCGGTAACGTTAAACAGCTAAATGATTTGATGTTGACACTGTCCGTAGCTTAGCTACCCTTTTTGATACTGTGTGCTGACATAGCTAGCTTATTGAATTATCATAGGCGCAATGAGGAGGTCCATCAGCCTTGCTTTGTCATGTATAGTTTACGCAGAGACGCTGACTTTACGGCCGTTGATAAAGTTAACGTTAAACTATCCATGACTGTCTCATCTTTGTAGTTGGCTAGCAACTAATTTACTATGCTAACGATAATGAAGCAGCTAGCTAGCTAGCTAGTAGCTAACTAGTGAACAAATGGCTTTGTTCTGCCTTCACTGCAATGGGACAGGCCTCGCACACACTACACCGCATCTTTTGCTGACAGGTCTCAAATAAATGTGGGGTGTTTGTGTCCATGCATGGTCTCGGATTGTCAAACTGAAACTGTACCCATTTAGCCATTGTTCCTAAATGTGGGTTATATAACAAATGATTGAGTTAACTAGGACGGTAGTTTTCAAACCTCTTCTCGTGGACCCCCAGACATTTCACAATTGTTTTGTAGCCCTCATACACCTATTCAAAGGGTTTAAAATTAGTTGACAAGTTTGAATCGGGTGTGTCATAGCTGTGGTATAGGCTAGGTAAACTACATGGACTGTTGGAGGTCCCAGAGGAAAGGTTTGAAACACCTGAGTTAGGCTATTCTGTCACAGTGTGAACTCCTTTTGAAATCGTTGAACACATTTTCCCATCAAGTTTGATGCACTACTGAGGCTGCTCCACTTTTACTTTCTTGTGCCTTTCACGTAGCTATTGGTTTACTGACCCATATTTCATCTGGCCAAGTTTTCAGTCGACTGGGTAGTGTCAGATGAAGAACAATGAACTGTTACTTACCATACACCTGAGTTTCATGTAAAAAAAAATATATATATGTTTTGCTCCTAGTCAAGGGCTTGTACCATTCATGACTGAGGCGATGATAGTAAAATTACTTTATAAGTCCTCAATGACAAAACATGGACCCCTCTTGAAGGCAGAGAGAAACATGCGTTTAAATTTCCTGCAATCCTACACATTTGGTTATGGGGTGTGGAGAAAATGTTGCCTTTTTAAAGCAGATTTAATGCGGTAATACACATTTTGCCAAGGGGTGGAGAGTTTGGCAATTTTACAACACATTAAATTAAATTCTACTAATTTTGCCATAGAGCAAAACAAATCTGTTTTACAGCTAATTTTAATGCTATTCTATTCATTTTGCCATGTGGTAAATAGTTTTGCATTTTTAAAGCTAATTCCCTGCAAATATACAGTACTTATGCCATATGTTTATGTTGCCTTATGTTAATGATATCTGAGTGAGAGTGACTAACACAATCAATAGGGGCCCCCTGTAGTACAGGGCCCCTGGGTATTTGGCCATGATTACGACAACTTTAGATAGCTGGCTAGACAGACTTGCCAATCCAAAAAATGTTCGCTGACATGGCTAATTGAGTGACTGACATAATTTTTTTTTTTTTTTTTTTTCTTCACCTTTATTTAACCAGGTAGGCTAGTTGAGAACAAGTTCTCATTTGCAACTGCGACCTGGCCAAGATAAAGCTTAGCAGTGTGAACAGACAACACAGAGTTACACATGGAGTAAACAATTAACAAGTCAATAACACAGTACAAAAAAAGGGGAGTCTATATACATTGTGTGCAAAAGGCATGGGGAGGTAGGCGAATGATTACAATTTTTCAGATTAGCACTGGAGTGATAAATGATCAGATGGTCATGTACAGATAGAGATATTGGTGTGCAAAAGAGTAGAAAGTAAATAAATGAAAACAGTATGGGGATGAGGTAGGTGAAAATGGGTGGGCTATTTACCAATAGACTATAAGACAAGAATTGCTCATGCACAACCAAATTTCTAACTTGCACCTTGTGTGTTCTGCCATTATAACGCTCAACAGTAAGTTGAGACCCTGACTGAGTTCCCACCCCCAAAAACGTGTCTATTTTTGGGGGGTTAGGGGCCCCTGGCGGCCTGGGCCCCTAAGTGACTGTTTATGCATGGAGCCAGCCCTGGCTAAACCTACTTTAATTGCTGTAACAATAATGATTTGCATTGTAACACATGAACAGAGGTCTAAACGAACAGTAGCAGGTCTCATTAGCATGCTGTTAATAATTCTGTTGAATCTAGTTGCATACAGAGTTTTTGGACTTTGATGTGCCAGCCATTGTTGCAGTAGAATATCAAGCATGTGTGAATATCTGTGGCTAGAGGCAACGACTGTCCTTGCGCTGTGTGGGAGGATGGAAGGACAGAGAGAACGGATGAGCGCCACTGCAGTAGGCATGGTTCTTCATCTTCACACTTAAATTGTCATTCATCTTCCAGCATGTACATTTGAATTCAGTAGTGTGTTTACAAAATGACATCTTTAAAAAAAGTATCTGTTGGCTATTCATGACAATCCAGTATTATTTTTCAAACAGCATACATTGTTTTGCATTTTCCTTTTCTGTCTGTCTGGAAGAACTGCTTGTTTTCTGCCATCCACACTCAGCTGCATGATGCTTGAAAGAGCACTATTCCCAGGTGCCCAGCTGGGTTCCTAGATATGCATGGCTCCCCAGCCTCCGCTCAGCTCATCTAGCAGAGTGAGTGTATGGTGGTGTTATTAGACTACCATCCGCGCAGCCGAGTGTTGTAAATCGCCTCCTCCCACCCGACCCCGGCTCGGTCTCAGGATGCCATGTGTTGTCTGGAGATTGAAGACATGAGACAAGCCACTGCCCCTGGTCACAGCATGGATGATGGATGGTGATGAATATGGATGATCCTACTCTACTGTTGGTGTTAGTCTGGCTGGACTGGCAGTGTGCTTTCTACCAGATGTCTACCAGGCAGGCCAGGTCCCCCTCCTGCCTCCCTTCTCTCTAATTAGGACCAGATCAAAATGGAGGGGTGAATGGGATTCTATGTATTTAGTTAGCGCCTCTCATGAGGAAAGTGTCTTGTTGAGGCATTGTTACATAAATACAATCACAATACATTATTAGACTGTATTACATTATATACTCTAGATGGGTTATTTAGCCTAGCTAAGAAAAACACTTGATGGTTTAATTCATTTGCAATTCTAAGGCTACTTTTTCTTTAGATTCCAGTCTAAAGAAAGTTGTAATAAATTATAACTGGTTGTTTGGATTATGTTGGCCAGTGCATTTGTTAAAGGTCTACTGTGATATCTACCAAGGTGTAGAGGTTGTGGAGAGCCAGGGGAACAGCAGATCCTCCTACACATCCCAGTCGCAGCATACAATGAAATCAAATACACATGACCTCTGACCTCAGCTGTGCGTGCGCCCCAAATGGCACCCTTTTCCCTTTATATTGCACTGCTTCTGACCAAGGCCCATGGGGCTCATGTCAAATGTAGTGCGCTATATAGGGAATAGGGATTCCTTCCGTGTCTGACAGCTATGCTATGTCTTTCGCTCTGAGGGTTTGATGGATGTTGATGGAGTATATCCCTGTGCTGACACTGAAAATCTATAATTTTATCAGCATGTGTGGGTTGGTGCATGTGTCAGTGTGTTGTGTTTACAACTTATCTGTGGATCTGATCTGCGACATGGAACCTGGTTTTTGTTATCAAGTAATAATGCTACTCTAAATTGACAGGATGAGGACTGAACCAGAATCTGGATTGACAAGAGACATTGAATATTGCGTTTCTCATTTATGTCCAGGAAGAAGCCATTCACCAGCTTTTTAAGCTTAATAATTTCAAAATGCGTATGGTACTTATTAAAGGAGTTTCGCTGAGTAACTATCGTCATTACTGCCGTTACATCCGGTATGTACTTCCAAAAAAAAGTCTAAGTAAAAAGTTACATGCAACTGAAAAAATGCCTTGTCTGGAAAGAATCTTAAGTATTGTTTTAGACCAAGTGTGCATTCGCCAAATTCACCTCTCATGCACTTCCAATAAAATCCCTTATTACTGCCGGGCACAGGTTGGCTGATCCAGCAGCAGGAAATGTCATTGATTTTGATTTGAATGTCATGTCATCTGTTTCACCCGCGCCACACGGAATACATTAATATTTAATGTAAGTAGATTAAGTAAACAATATAGGATATGTTAGGGATGTGACAAATGGACAATTTTGCTTAATGTTTAAGCACTTTTTTTGGGGGGGGGGGATTAGTTTTCCATTAAAACGATAAGATGAAATCATAAAATTCGTAGTCTATTCACATTGAAGAACAATGGTCCTGTTGTGTATGTATGAATTCTAGTGCCGGTCAATGAAGTTATGTCTACCGCCAGGGGTTGGAATCAGTTCAGAGAACGGAACCAGAATTATTTGTACATTTTTTTTGAGGAACAGAATCAGAACTGGGAACGAAAGTAATCTATACTGTTTCAGGAACATAACCATTAACATGGGAACCGGTTAATACTGTTATTTTACATTCCGGGCATTTTCATTTCTTTCTCCTAGTCCCACAAAAAAAACAAAGTGCCTATAAAGCCCTCACTATGTCACAACTTTTTTCAGTGTCAGACTGCCAGCTGAAAATCTTTGTTTGTATGTATGTGTGTGCAGGCTACCTCCCCCTACGAAGCATAGTCTACTATTGCCTACTGATGTTAGTGTTATTCAGAAATTAGGGAGTGAGATTGTTTAGTTTTTTTTTTAGAGCAAAGAATGGATTAACTTTTTCAATGATTCAACTATAGTATCATTATCACGTTTAAAATTGCAGGGCTCTACAATTACCTTTTTTTACAAGGACTATGAAAAAATATTTCAGGTATTAAAGCTAGAATCCTTAATTTTTTCGACGCACTGGTGCGCCTAAATAGACAATTCCAGTCTCACAGCAAAATTTGATCAAATTGGCAATTTATTAGTCTTGCCCATTTTGAGTTTCACCACTTGCTACCAGCCCTCTCTGCCATATAGTGCTCAGTCTCCGGGCCATGGGCAGAGATCAGCAGCAGACTGTTCATCATGCTGGTAGACAGGCTGGACCTCAAGTCTGACTTGATGCACTTCATGGCCGAGAACCCTCGCTCACAGCTGTATGAGCTCATGGGAAAGACCAGCATTATCTTTACCATTACCCTGATGTGGGAGATCTGGTCTAGCCTCGCAACAGTAGCTTGCAGCAGGCGCTGCCACAGCACCTGTGGCTGAAGGTGTCTGAAGTGGTGGACGTCTACCTTGAGCTCCAGCCGCTCACACGTTGCATGTGTGGAGGACTTGAAGTCCTGACATTCCTCCAGGATGTGGCTAAAGTGGTCTGTGAACAACTTCAGCTCCTCCAGGCCAAAAATAGTGAGTACATTGAGGTAATCTGGCCAGCTGGAGTGGTCAAAGAGAGTGGAGACATTCAAGATCCCCATTTACAGGTTTCCAAAATGCTTAGACACAAAATGACAGTCATCCACAAGCTTCTCTCACTTCCCAGAAGGCAGCGTCGTCATTTTCTTTTCTGCAGTGGCACATTTCTGAAGGCCGTCTTCTCTGGTCCAACATCTTCCAGGAACTGTTGGATTCTTGGTCCTGGGGATTTCGAGACACGTCAAGATGATGCCCAAGTTGGGGCTTGACATTTTGGGGCATTCATCATTGCCCGACAAGGTAACACATTCACCCTGTAGTAAAAAGCCTTATACAACGGGTAGGTCTAATCCTGGATGTTGATTGGTTAAAAAGGCATTCCAGCCGGTGTCTATTCCACAAGTTGCCACCAGCTTAAGCTATGATGTTGAAATGCCTATTCACTGTTCCATCTCACTGTGCAATCCACTGTCTCACTCCCAGCAAGGCAATTTATAAACTTGATCTCCACTATAAAAATCGAGACATTAATCTCCCATTTTTCTTTTGAACTAGCATTCGGTTTTCAACAGCAGAGATTTGTATAAACCTTGCACACTCTTTCTCTGACATTTGCAACAATGAATTTCAATATTGAAACCATCTCCTGTTTGTCGGGACGAGGCACAGCTTTCATCAGCAGGTCAAAATCATGAATCAACTGGCATCATTTTAATGGATATATACTGTACAAAAAAGTCAGCAAAAAAACAGGTAAAATGAGATGCAGCTAGTATGCAGTCTTTCTAGCTTCAGTTTGAAGTGTTAGCTGTGTTGGCTAGCTCCTCTGAACAACAGTGTCCTGATGAGCGCACATTTTCTATTCCAGGGTCGCGTCCATAGATACAGAACAAAAAGACTTAATGACTGGGTTGCGTCTCTGGCAACCCAACCGATAACACGAAAGACCAGTCGGCTTGGGGAGCAAGCTTAGATTTGTATCTCAGTGTACAATCGGTTCAGGCCAGGGAGATTACCATAGAATGCACATCTGTAGGCTATGGCTAGCAACTAATAGACCTATTTGCCCAACATTGGAATGATTTTCTAATATTATACATTTCCATATCTTCGCATATCTTATCTTGCTTTTAACAGCCTACAGACAAAATCCGACCATAGGAAAAATGTGACTTCCTGATATGCCATTGAAACCAACATTTGTTCTTCTACTGTCGAAAGGCAGTAAGGCACAATCCTTACTGCCATTGGCAGGTTAAACTATTTGGAAAAATACAATTATTAGTGGGTCTTATGGTTGTGGAGGCTTACAGTGCCTTCAGAAAGTACAGTGCATTCGGAAAGTATTCAAACTTCAACTTTTTCCTCATCAATCTACACACAATACCCCATAATGACAAATGTATTACAAATAAATTGTAAAAAATTACATAAATATTCAGACACTTTTCTATAAGACTCGAAATTGAGCTCAAGTGCATCCTGTTTCCATTGATCATCCTTGAGAGATTTCTACAACTTGATTGGAGTCCAACTGTGGTAAATTCAATTGATTGGACATGATTTGGGAAGGCACACATCTGTCTATATAAGGTCCCACAGTTGCCTGTGCATGTCAGAGCAAAAACCAGGCCATGAGGTCAAAGGCATTGTCTGTAGAGCTCAGAGACAGGATTGTGTTGAGGCACAGATCTGGGGAAGGGTCCAAAACATTTCTGCAGCATTGAAAGTCCCAAAGAACACAGCGATCTCCATCATTCTTAAAGTGTAGAAGTTTAGAACTACCAAGACTCTTCCTAAAGCTGGCCGCCTAGCCAAACTGCGGCCAGCTTTAGGCATCGGGGGGATAAGGGCCTTGGTCAGGGAGGTGACCAAGAACCCAATGGTCACTCTGACGGCGCTCCAGAGTTCCTCTGGGGGAGATGGTTGTCCTTCTGGAAGGTTCTCCCATCTTTGCAGCCCTCCATCAATCATGCCTTTATGGTAGTGGCGAGACTGAAGCCACTCATCAGTAAAAAGCACATGACATTCCGCTTGGAGTTTGCCAAAAGGCACCTTAAGGACTCAGACCATGAGAAGAAAGATTGCCTGGTCTGATGAAACGCTCTAATTGAACTATTTGGCCTGAATGCCAAGCGTCGCGTCTGGAGGAAACCTGGCACCAATCCCTACGGTGAAGTATGGCGGTGGCAGCGTCATATTGTGGGGATGATTTTCAGCGGCAGAGACGAGTCAGGATCGAGGCACCGATGAACGGAGAAAAGTACAGCAATCCTTGATGACAACCTGCTCCAGAGCGCTCAGGACCTCAGACTGGGGGGGTTCACCTTCCAATAGGACAACAAATGTCCTTGAGTGGCCCAGTCAGATCCCAGACTTGAACCTGATCGAACATCTTTGGAGAGACCTGAAAATAGCTGTGCAGCAACGCTCCCAATTCACCCTGACAGAGCTTGAGAGAATCTGCAGAGAAGAATGCGAGAAACTCCACAAATACAGGTGTGCCAAGCTCGTAACGTCATACCCAAGAAGACTTGCGGCTGTTTTCGCTGCCAAAGCTACTTCAACATAGTACTGAGAAAAGGGTCCGAATACTTATGTAAATGTGAAATTGCAGTTTTTATAAAATATATACATTTTTTTGCTTGTCATTATGAGGTATTATGTGTAGATTTGAGGACATGTTAGAATAAGGCTGTAACGTAACAAAATGTGGAAAAAGTCAAGGGGTCTGAATACTCTATTCTTACCCCTGGACTTATTCCGCATTTTGTTACAACCTGAATTAAAAATGTAATATGTGTTTTCAACCAAATACACATACACACGATAATGACACACAGTCTTTTAGAAAAGGTTGCACATTTATTGAAAAAAAAAATGTAATTAAAAACTAAATGCAGAAATATATCTTATTTACATACAGTGGGGCAAAAAAGTATTTAGTCAGCCACCAATTGTGCAAGTTTTCCCCCTTAAAAAGATGAGGCCTGTAATTTTCATCATAGGTACACTTCAACTATGAGAGGCGGCAGTGTAGCCTAGTGGTTAGAGCGTTGGACTAGTAACCGGAAGGTTGCGAGTTCAAACCCCCGAGCTGACAAGGTACAAATCTGTCGTTCTGCCCCTGAACAGGATGTTAACCCACTGTTCCCAGGCCGTCATTGAAAATAAGAATTTGTTCTTAACTGACTTGCCTGGTTAAATAAAGGTAAAATAAAAAAAATGACAGACAAAATGAGAAAAAAATCCTGAATCACATTGTAGGATTTTTTATGAATTTATTTGCAAAGTATGGTGTAAAATAAGTATTTGGTCAATAACAAAAGTTTCTCAATACTTTGTTATTTACCCTTTGTTGGCAATGACAAAGGTCAAATGTTTTCTGTAAGTCTTCACAAGGTTTTCACACACTGCTGCTGGTATTTTGGCCCATTCCTCCATGCAGATCTCCTCTAGAGCAGTGATGTTTTGGGGCTGTTGCTGGGCCACACGGACTTTCAACTCCCTCCAAAGATTTTCTATGGGGTTGAGATCTGGAGACTTGCTAGGCCACTCCAGGACCTTGAAATGCATCTTACGAAGCCACTCCTTCGTTCTAGCATCCAACTAGCCTCAGCCCTGTCTCCAGCTAGCATTTATTTCCTGAAGAGCAAAAGAGGAAGCTGTTACTGGAGAGAAGTCCTCATAACCTCACCAACCTGCGAAGGTTTTTTCCACTAGTAGGCTCTTGTTACTGAGCCGTCTGAGACAAAGTGCAGCCAACCATCCATGCAGTGACTTTAACAGTAACGTAGACTGTTGTTTCTATGCCAAGGTACACTGAGATTGTGAATAATTCAACAATACTGAGGTAGCTAATAACACACATGTAGCATAGGCCATGAAAGGTTCTCTCTCCATCATGAGCAGAATAAAGTTGTGGTTTCTCACTTAAATCAGATTTATTCGTCATTGCACAGTTCTCGTGAACCTTTTTATAACCTAATTCTCTCTGAGGAGTTGCCTGACCGAGAGAAGCTGTCAGAACTACTTGTCTTTTGATGCTGCTCAGAACAGGGCTTCTCCTCCAGGCCCATCTGTCTGTCTGCGCTCTCCAGAGTCTCACTGCTCTCTGTGTGTGGGCATCTGCCCAGCCCCCTCTGCTTTGATGGAAAGGAGCAACACATCTATTCTGTAGGATGTTGGAGAAATGTAGACTCATAAACCATATCCAACATGAATGAAGTGGCTGGTAGCATTTTACATTTATTCTACTGGTCTAAACAGGATGTATTACAACTGCTTGTCATTTCACATGCAAACATTTAGGCTAATTATAGAAATTTCGCCCCCCTCTTGTTGCAAATTAATTTCAGCAGTAGTAGTGTTAGGCACTATATTGCGTCTAAAGATATCAAACATCTGCCTTTATAGCTCTCTGTGGATGACTTCATTGGTGCATAAGAGAAAGGTGAGTGTAACAACCTCTGTCTCTTTTTCTAGACTCTGGTGGAGTATGCTGGTCGATGGAGGATGGAGGAGGAGCCCTTGCCCCTGGTGGAGGTGTATACAGTGGCCCTGCTGAGCTATGCCCAGGTCTCCTCCTGCCTCTCCTCTCAGTGTGAAAACGTCCCCCTCGTAGTTGAACGTCTCTCACTGTGAGTACGCCTGTCTAATTTGTGGAGGGGTTTAACCTGCATGTTGTTCTCCATGTGCCTGCAAGATTAGTACCCATGAGATTTTCAGAAGAACATCATTTGAAATGCACATCAGATTAAATACTGTACTATACATTATCTCAGATGTAGAATTGTATGATACACCCTACATGTAGAATGAAACATTGGATGATGTTACCTAACACCATCTCCAGCAATTTGCTTTACAGTGCTTTGTTAACATTATTGATCATTACAAATCAGACTTGCCTTTATTCTTCAGATTATGTTTAAATCACTGCACAAAATACAAAGGCTTTAGTAATCACGTTTGGGTAGCTCATTTGATTTCCTATTGGTTGTGCAGGAGCTGTATAGAGCTGCTGCTCTCCCTGCCAGAAAACTTCCCAGATGCCTTGTGGGAAGAGTTCAAGTCATCTGTTCAGGTAAAATGCTTAGTCATGTCACACAGAGGATGAAATGTTTACTTTTTATATGCAATGAGGTCTTGTAAACTACACTTGTAGGTTACTGTATTCCTGATTGAGTTGCTTTATCTGTTCAGGATAGTCTTTTAAGATAAGATTCCATTTGGTCTCTTTCTGAAATGTACTACATAATATTATATATGTTGCAAGGAGGCACCATTAATTTGAATGCGTAATTGCTTCTAAAAGTACCTATGGCTTTGAGAATACTGTCACTGAGTGAATTGTGTGTGTTGCAGTCAGCACACTCCCAGCTGCAGGAGAATGGCATCACACAGCTGGCCCTCCTGTCTGCTGTGGCCCAGGAGACTGGTGTGTGGACGAACAACACCCTGCGTAGTCTCCTCTCTAATGAGTCTCCACAAACAGAGGAGGGTGAGTTTTCTTTTACAACAATAAAGGAAGAAAACCCTGTGCACAACAGTGTGTCTAGATCCAGGAACAACTTTTGATACTAGTTGTTATTCAAGTCTTGTACATTTGCACCAGCATTTTATATCAGTACTCTATTTGTATTGTGTCTGTATGAATCTCAATATCCTCTTCTTTAGTTCACAAGTTCCTTCGACTTGAGGGACCCATTCTGCTGGAGATGAGAGTAAAGTACCTTATTAAGGAGAACCACATGGAGAGGGCTGCACTGCTGGCAAGGGCTTGTGCAGAGTGTCCTGAGTTTGAAGGAAAAGGGCACATCTTTAAGCAGATGTACCTGGTCTGCCTGTGCTCTGCCTCAGCACAGGAACCACTAATGGAGGAGGTAGGTTGGGACAGTCTGCTAGAAACAGGTTGAGTCCCAAATGGCAGCCTATTCCCTATATAGTCCGCAACTTTTTAACAGGGCCCATATATACTTTAATTATTTAACTGTCAGGCCTCTGTGGATTCATTGCACCAATCAGAATTTCTGTCCTCGCTATTGTTTTCTAGTGTATGAAATTGAGACTTTCATCAACAAAAGGCAGACCATTCAATGGAAAAGGTGTAATTGCGGCTTGAGGCAGACCTGTTGCATACCACATTGAAATATAATTTGAATGCAATGCAGCTCTTCCTTTTTATCGACAGCTCTCCGAGGTTGATTGCCGTGATGCACTAGAAATGATCTGTAACCTGGAGTCGGAGGGGGATGAGAGGGGAGCCTTCAGCTTATGCTCAGCCTTTCTAACACGTCAGCTTCTCCAAGGAGACACTTATTGTGCCTGGTAAGATCACGGCGCTACGTTTCTTGCATTAAAGCCCACCCCTCCTATCTGTTTGACTTATGAAATGTATATCTATTGTGTTATTACCTGTTTCAACTTACAGTAGTCATAAAATAAAACACGCTGTGCAATCTCTTGTTTAGTTCTTCAGATAATTTAGGTATTATAGAATATATTGTGACTATTAATCTATTTGGTTTATTTATTTTCTCTCCAGGGAGCTGACACTGTTTTGGAGCAAACTGCTGAAGCGGATGGAGTCCTCTGAAGAGACGTTCCTGGACAGTTGTCGTCAGATGTCTTTGCTGTCCACAACGGTCTTCCACATCCTCTTCTTCATCAAAGTCATTCAATCAGAGGTAAGCTTCTGCCCTGATACATTCATTTTTTTCTGGGTGTATATAGACTGAACATGGCACACTATAATTTTTGCTTTGTATAGTAAGCACTCCACCTTTTTTATTCCATATGCTCTATTGTTTCATTGATAGTCAATTAATATTTAGTGCGTTTCCCTCTAAAACCCTGTTTTTTTGTTTGTTTTTTACAGGTGGGTAAGGTTGGACTGCCAGTGTGTGTTGACATGTGCATACGGGCTCTACAGTTGGAATCAAGTGACGCAAACAACAAGGCCACCATTTGCAAAACCATCTCCTGTTTGCTGCCCACTGATCTGGAGGTAAAGCGGGCCTGCCAGCTGACAGAGTTCCTCCTGGAACCCACAGTGGACTCCTACTACGCCGTGGAGACTCTGTACAACGAGCCAGACCAGAAGCTGGAGGAGGAGAATCTTCCTGTGTCTAACTCGCTCCGCTGTGAGCTCCTGCTGGTGTTCAAGACCCAGTGGCCCTTTGACCCTGAGTTCTGGGACTGGAAGACACTGAAGCGTCACTGCCTGACCCTTATGGGTGAGGAGGCCTCCATTGTGTCCTCCATTGACTTGCTGAATGACAATGACATCCCAGAGGCCCCTGAGGAGGAGGAGGACACAGCCCAGGGTGAGGAAGTGTTCAGAGACGTCACAGACTACTTCGTGGACACCACACATGAACTGAATGAAATAACAGATAAAAGACGGAAAATCCGAGAGACAAAGAAACTGAGAGAGAAAGGGTTCATCTCGGCCAGGTTTCGAAACTGGCAGGCATACATGCAGTACTGTGTTCTGTGTGACAAGGAGTTTCTGGGGCACAGGATTGTACGTCATGCACAGACTCACTACAAAGATGGACTTTATAGATGCCCTATATGCGCAGAGACCTTCACCTCAAAAGACACATTGGAACCACACGTGGCATCACACGTAAAGCTATCATGCAAGGAAAGACTAGCTGCAATTAAAACAAATAAAAAATTAGCTAATCCCAAAACGGCTGCTCCTGTTATTGCGGCTCTGAAAGCTAAGACTGAAAATCTACTTTGGAAAAAAGATGCAAACAGTGATTCCCAAGAACACAATGGGGAGTCGCTTCAGACAGAATCAGTTCAGACTAAAGTCTCTGGACTTAAGACCGAAAGCAGCACTGAGGAAAACACATGCCCTGTTGTAAACTGCAAAAAGGGATTCAAGTATTTCCGAAATCTTCTTGTTCATGTGAAAGCACATAGAGATAATGATGAAGCAAAGCGCTTCCTTGAAATGCAGAACAAAAAGGTGACTTGTCAGTATTGTCGTCGCCAATTTGTTAATGTCACACACCTTAACGATCATTTGCAAGTGCACTGTGGTGTCCGACCGTACATTTGCATACAGTTGAACTGCAAGGCCAGCTTTCTCTCCAACACAGAGCTGCTTGTACACAGAAAAGAACATGTCGTATTTAAAGCCAGATGCATGTTTCCTAGATGTGGGAAGATTTTCAATGAAGCCTATAAGCTTTACGACCATGAGTCACAGCATTACAAAACGTTCACCTGCAAAGTCTCTAACTGTGGAAAAGTGTTCCATTCTCAGTCACAGTTGGATCTGCACCAGGAGGAACATGTCACAAAAGAGGAGGAATACCCAGCTACAGACACTGACCTTTCTCATTTTCTTGAACAGAGGATGCTTTCTGATCAGGCTTCCTTCTCAGAGGATGTTGATGAGGCTTCTCATCCATCAGCATCTGTTGAGGTGAAGCACTCGATTGACAACCTGCTGAATGCTTCTCAAGGTCCTGTTGAGAATGATCGACGATACATGATTCAAAGTGAGCCACCAGTAAAAGAACTGTACCCATATTCAGAAAGATCTGTTATTCGGTCTACCACAAATGCACAAACACATGACCCAAATCAGCTGAGACATAGACACCAAGACCCCTCAGTGACTGCTGCATATGACTATATGAGACCCAAACCACATAATCCTCCATTAGCTTCATACCAATATCCTGGGGATTTGCATCATGCCCAACAACCAAGTGTGTTTCAAGGTCAGGTCCAGAATTTTCTCAAAGATGGAAATTATGAATCCAGGAACTACAATTCTGACTACCGAGTACCAGTGCAAGAACAACAACATCCACACATGTCTGTTAACATGTCAGCATCAAGCCAGACCTCCCATTACATGTCAACTTCAATGCCTCAAATTCTCCCATCGGTCTCTCACACACTTCTTCCACTAGTAACTTGTTTGCCAGCCACTGGTTGCAGAGCAGAGAATACACAGGGCCCGTTAGCAAGCACTCCTGCCCCACTGCACCACCAATTACCAGCTACTCCTGCCCCACAGCAACACCCATTACCAGCTACTCCTGCCCCACAGCAACACGCATTACCAGCTACTCCTGCCCCACAGCAACACCCATTACCAGCTACTCCTGCCCCACAGCAACACCCATTACCAGCTACTCCTGCCCCACCCCAAGGAGAGCGACACCACTGTGCTTTGGAGTCATGCGATCGCAACTACAGCTCCTACAGAAGTGTTACCAAGCATATGAAAGCAGCTCACCCAGAGTTTTATACAGAATGGAAACTTGTTAAGAGAAAAACAAGGGAACATGAAAAAGCAAGAAAAGCTGCCCCGTCGAGTCTGCCTCTGATCGGGAACCATAATTCTGTTGCTCCAATACAACATCAACAGGTCATTCAGCCAACCCCGCCCCTGTACTCAAACTCAAACCACTCTTACGCTTCCCATTCAGCTGCTGTCCAAAGCCAAGCTTTCCCCAACCAAATGGACAATATCTTAGATCCCATTGTACTCTCCCAGCTAGGAAACAACCCCAATCAATATGCACCACCTAGTATGCCATGGCAACAAACACCAGGAAGCAACCAAATCCAGAATTATCACCCACAAGTATATCCCTCCTCAAATCTGCAAGGGATGCCACAAATGGGTGGTGGAGGAATGGATGTTCATGTTATTCCATCCGGTCATATGATGCGACCTATTGTGGAAAGACCAGCAGAGTCACTGCTTCCAACAACTATGGATAACGTTCTTCAGCCTGTTTTCCCCTCTTATGTGGACATTCTGAAGGACTCAAGTCTCTCAAATCAGCTGGGAAATGCTGCACTTCCCTACACACCGCAGACTCAAAGTAATTTGCGTTCTAATTTCAATCCCCCTGAAAGGAGTCGAAGAATGCAGAAAACCAACATGGAATCACATGTCCTTGCAGGAAACCAATTGCTAGCTAGAAACAACAGTGAATCTCAAGACGGCACCAAAAACGTTGCTGAAAAAAACCAGATGGGCAAAAAAGTCAAGCGCAACAAAAGAACAAAGTGGCCTGCCATTGTTAAAGACGGAAAGTTCATTTGCTCTAGGTGTGGTAGAGAATTTACAAATCCCAAATCACTTGGAGGCCATTTGTCCAAACGTTTACACTGCAAAGCATATGACACTGAGCTCCTGACAGCAGACTTGCCTTCATCATTTCTTGATCTTCTCAATTCAGAGCAACTTCTCAATAGTCAGCCTCCACCATCTTCACAGTATAACCCTGCTGCACCGTATGCAAATGATGGCGAACAACCCGATGAGATTCTTAAACAAATTATGGTTACCCCAAATATTCCCAATATGTTTGAGCCCTCAGCAATTCCCCAGCCAACGTTCCAAAATCCTTATGGCCCCTACGGACCTGCTGGACGCTTGCCAGAAAGCACAGTCATACAGCACACAGGAAATGTCCAAGTGAAGACGGAAAATGAATCGTATACAGATGGTTATCTTCAGCAGTCATGTGACCCTGGGTTTGGCAGTAGTGCATTCTATGAGCCACTTCTCACTCAGGTGCTTGCAGAAAACAACCCCACCGTCTCACTTCACAGACTTCCCACAGACCATATTGATAATTTACTCAGAGCAGAAACACTGATGAAGATGAAAGAAGTGAAGGGGAATTCTGATTCTGCCTCCAATTCGGGAGGGCTGTCTAATGATGGACTTCTGGCTGCAATGGCTAGTTTGGCGGAAAACCTTATGACAAACCCCATGTTGCAGATCACCTCACCAGACCCTCGGCCTCAACACAGTCCAGCAGCAACAAGTATCAAACCGGTGGAGACACGGAGGAAGAGTGCGGAACATAATGTCAAGAAAAGATTGCGTGAACAGATTTTAGCTGGAGACTTCCAAAGAAGAAGCAGTGTATCTGGGACAAGCAGCACTGACACACATGCCAGTTTGAATCTGGTGTCATCCAATCCAACAACCAAGGATGTACAACATTTTGGAGTATGTCAAAGTCCTCAGCCTTCCAAGATGATTGATCACGGAATCCCCTCTGTATCATTTGCCCAAATGAACGGAGCAGCACCCATGAAGAGCTTTACTAATTTTAGAGAGGCTTCCTCTCGACACCACGACGTACCTGCACCTACCTGCATTGTTGCGAATGATGTTGATCTTGGTCCAAATCTAACACCTGCAAACCAACAGCATTGGATAATGGACATTCAGACTGCATTAGAGAGGCTAGACTTAGACAAACAACAGGTGTGTGATTCTACTCCAACATATTCCTCCACAAAACCTAGCTGCACTGATATTTGCAATGATACTGAATCATTCCAGCCTAATGTCTCAAAAGAGAAGGACACACAGATTCCTGATGGCTGTAGAAAGCTGTTTGCCTGTGAGAGTGACAACTGCACATACAGGGCCATGACAAAAGATGCTATTTTAAAACACCTCATCAAGACTCACAATTACACCAATGAGATGATCAATTCGATTAAGAAAAGCCATGGGAAATTTGCCCCATTCTCTTGTCAAATGTGTGATAAGACTTTTACCCGCAATTCAAACCTTAAGGCACACTGTCAGACAGCTCACAGATTGACACAGCGGGAGATTGCAGAACTAATCATGAAGCGCAAGTCAAGCAACACGGTTGGATTTGCTAATAACGAAGACAAACCACGTGTGCCTTCAGAGCCTCCTTTGTCTGGTCAGATTGCCAAAGCGCCCCACTCAATAATGGAGAATATTAGACGTCAACATTCACTCCCGGATGTGAGCCAAAATCAAGATATGACTGTAAAAAATGTGTTTGCTTCAGGAGAAAGGATTAAACAAGACTACCACCCACATCCTTTCAAACAGCAAACTTCTCAAGGCATAGCTGACCAGAGATATCATGATAATAGCCTCTCCATGGGAATGCAGCCAATGCAAAGGATGCCCATGCATGATCAGACACCATTAATGCTAATGTCTGAATATCAAATTAACGCACACTACTCAACAATACCCCAACAGCCTTTAATGACCCCTCCTGATGCAGATCAATGGTCCAATGGACAACACATACCAGCTCCATCTCGGCCTATGCCTACTCATTACAGTCAACAATCTGGAGGCTACCTGGCAGAAAGAGCTGACTCAATGACGCCTGCTCCATCAGATCCCCTTCAGGTTTGTGCTCCCTTGCTAGAAAAGACATCCAAAATCAAGCTGCAGAGAGTACCAAAGCCTAAAGTAGAAAAGCCTAAAGTCGAAATTCCCAAGAAGACGAAAGAGAAGAAGTCTGAGGCAAATGATTCTTTCAGTCCATACAGGCCATATCGCTGTGTTCATCAAGGATGTGCAGCAGCCTTTACAATTCAGCATAATTTAATCCTCCATTACAGGGCTGTCCATCAGTCTGCTTTATCTATATGTGAAATGAAAAATGAAAATGATCAAAATGAGGAACATGATGAGAGAAACGGAATCAAGCAGGATGGGGTTATGGAGGAGGAACCAGAGGTTGAAGTAACCCAGGTAACAGAACTCAGATGTCAAGTGAGCGACTGCTCGAGAGTATTCCAAGACGTTCCGAACATGTTGCAGCATTACCTCCAGCTTCACAAGTTCAGCCTGGATAAAGCAGGATCTCTGATGTCAAACATCAACCTAGGCAGATTCCGATGTGATCAGCAAGGGTGCACAGCATCCTTCATTGCTTTCTGGAAGTACATCGGACATATTGAAAAAGAACATGACAAGGCAAAACTTGCAAAAATGGAGCCTGTGGATGGGATGTTCCAATGCGATGTCGAAGGCTGTGACCGTGCTTACGCTACAAAGTCAAACCTGCTGAGGCACACCATGAAAAAGCATCATGACCTTTACAAACTCCAACTGATGAACCAACGGAAAAGTGAAGATTGTGAAAAATCTGACTCCAAGAATTCACATTACCAAATAACTAAATCAAGCGATGGGAAAGAAAACATAGAGGGCAACAAAAAGATTACACAGAAGGGAGGTGACAAAAAGAAAACTGACAAGACAGAAAAAAATAGTTGGACGAAATATGGAAAACCCTCCTTGAAAACTAAGGATGAAGCGTCTGCAATGTGCATTAAGAAATGCAAGTTGCAATACCCCTGCATGATAAAGGGCTGTGATTCAGTGATGAAGTCTGAACGGAGTATCATGAAGCACTACATGGGTCACGGACTGTCTGAGCGATACTTAGAAGAGCAGAGAAGCCACTTCATATTTTGCAAGAAATACCCAAGACGTAGAAACCTCCGCACTGCCAGGAGCGATGACTCTAAGTCTGAGACCTCCTCAGAGATATCCGACAGCGAGGACACAGCAGACACGGGCCTAGAAGGAAGTGAGTTTGACGAGTATTCAAAACCTGTGTTACGGAGAAAGGGGAAGGGCGAACTGTGTGACACCAAACCTTCGTACGATGAAAGCTCAGAAACTGCATCTGATGGTTCTGTGGTGGTGAAACGCAAGAGAGGAAGTCCACGGAAAAGTGTTTTTGAAAAAATTGTAAAACGCAAGAGGCTGACAAGGAGTAATGCGGTTTACTGTGGAGAAAATGGATCTGACTACGACTCCTCTAGCACTGCCCTTACCCAGGATGAAATGAACGATCAAAGTGAAACCTTAACCTCCTTTAAGCCCATGGGATTCGAGGTATCTTTCTTAAAGTTCTTGGAGCAATCAAGCCCATCTAAAAACGCTCTGAAGAAGAGGATTCGACTGAGAAACGCTACAGTGTTGTGCAAAAGGTCAGACACGCACTTGCACTACCCAAAAGGCTTTGATACCCTTGAGTTCAGGAACCCTCAGAAGCTGACGTCACTTAAAAATGTTAAAATTGTAGTGGACAAATCCTTTTCGGACGTAGCTGATACTCTGCTGAAGCAGCTCCAGGAAATGCGACCCACAGTAATATTAGAAAAATAGATTCCGATGTAGTATTTAAGTGACTGGCTAAATGTTTTTCTTGTCAGAACACCGTAACTCAGGATTAGAATGGTTTTCAACCTGCTGCAGAATGTTGCCCAAAACAATAATACTTTTGATTTTGTTTTTTCACCGCAAAATATAAATCCACGGTTTTTCAGTTGACTATGTGGAAGTTGTTTTAAAATGATACATTATTTACTGTAACCTTGAGTCTGTAAATATCTTTTGTCTCTATATATTGATCTCATTTTATATTATATGTATTATTGGTAGGATAAATTTAAGCATGTTTGTATTTATCTTCCCAGCACATTGCCTTTGCAAACTAAATTTAAAATTGAAGGCGAAAAACATTACAATGTCATGTGTATCCCCATGAGACAATGAAATGGTCCTTTAAACAAACGGAATGTGATGTGTATAGTTTGTGAATGTTGTTGTTTCAATATGCCTTGTAAATGTTCCTTTGTACGTAGACAATGTTGTGTAAATATTATTTTTTTTTTCAATGAATTACTGCCACCAGCAGTCTAACTTAATTGAGATAAACAATTTTGTTACAGATTGCATTTCTCACTGGTGTTTCTTTCACATGTGTTCAGATGTGTCATTTTGTTTAAATTACAAGGCTAGTAGAGAACTTAATTTTTAAAATTAAAGTAGGCAAGTAATTTTAGAACAAATTCTTTATTTACAATGACGGCATAGAAACAGTGGGTTAACTGCCTTGTTTAGGGGCAGAATGACAGATGTCAGCTCTGGGATTCGATCTAGCAATCTTTTGGTTACTGGCCCAACGCTCTAACCATTAGGCTACCTGCTGCCCCAATTTATACTCCCCTCCCAGAGGAAAATGATTGAGAGAAATTGGTAGAATTGTCTATATAACATTTTCTTTTTTTAAGTACAAGGGATACATTACACACGGAAGAATGCTGGAGCTTCTACAATCAGAAAGGGGTCAGTTATGTGCTTGTTGTAAAAAAGTAATGCCTTTTAATAGATTTGTGATATAACATGATCACTAAATTCTCAATTGTTGAAATCAAGTTGTATGGATTTCTCTTCATTAATCTAGAAAGATCAGAGTTCTGCATGACCTGAAATTCAACATTTTATATTGATGTGATAAACTTCTTAAGGCTAGCACACTCACTCTCTCCCATGTAAGATGAAAGCAATGGAATGAATCTGCCAATTTATAGATTAGAATTACACTGACGGTCATATTTACATAAATGGGCTCCACTGGGGACCATGACACGAACACAAAATGAATGCTGTGATATCAGTAGGGAAAAAGGCATGGTCTATGTATGAATGCAGTCCAGCACTGAACGTAGAGATGTAAAGCTTGAATTATTTTTTAATTTATTTTTTTAATCATAATACCAAAGTCTGAAATGACTGTCAAAGTAATGCAATGACTAGGGCTTTACAATAATGGTGAAATATTTGAGAAATGTTGGCTAAGTGGGTTCAAATGTTCCTAGGAGTTGCAGAGGGTGCACAGAGGGACACGTCAAAAGTGTTTTTCATATTAAAAATCTAATTGATTGTAATTTCCATATTGTCTATATTAAAGAGCACTTCATTTGATATGACAGGCTTTTAAACGTCTGTGCACAATTTCTACCAAAAACATCAAAGGGATGCAAAAGCAGTAATTTTATGAAATGATCCTACTGCAGTCGATTTGCATGTCAAACACCTGTCAGAGGCCACCTATTATGTAGCCTATCCCGATGGATTATTTGGAGAGTTGATTGCCGACGAGCAGCACTATACAAATAGCCTAAGTAAAGTTAAGAATAGCCTACATGTTTATTTTCTATAAGCATATATGGCCTACCATTTTCATTCTATTTTTGGGTTGAAGGTGATTATATAAATTATACTAGATTTAATTAGCAGACAGTTTTGAGACATAAAGGCCTTAAATACGATCCTAACGCTAAAAGTAACAGTATCTGTTAAAAGGTTAAAGGTGCTTTGTGGAGGGAGGGAGGGGTGGATGGATGGGGGAATGAGGGGATGGGGTTGTACTGTTTTTCTGTTCTCATATCTGAAAACAACAAAAAGGTTCAAGGTGAATAACTACAAGTTCTACATAGTTTCTGAAATCATTTAAGTTAAAAGACATCCTGAATTCTGCTCACAATAAATTATTAGGTAATTTAATGCAATTTAAGAGGGAAAGGGTTGGTTTCCCTTTGTTGCTGGATCTTGTGAGCCCATTGTATCTTTGTTTGGTGTGGGATGAAGGATTGAGGAACTGTTGCTGATTGGGACAGTGTGATTACAATGCCAGTGAGCTCTCTCTTCAATGGGGATATACCGCTTGCTAAAACACTTCCAGCACTGTTTAGATAGGATGTATACCATCTCCGAGACATTCAGTGCAATACACAATATGGACGTGCAGCCCATGATGTAGAGGAAGACCATCTTCTCAGTGGCTTTGGAGATGTAGCAGTCTACGGTGTTAGGGCAAGGGTCCAGGCTGCAGCGAAGCAGTCTGGGAACGTCAAAGCCACTGTAGAGGAAGTAGAAGGCCAGGAGGGAGCCTACCTCGAAGGTAGTCTTGAAGACGAGGCTGAGGATATAGGTGCAGAGCAGACCTCCGTCAATCCTACCTTTGTCCTCATACAGCTTCTTGCCATGCCTGCTCTCCCTGTTCTCACGGTAGGCCACGTGTAGAGCCACCAACAGGGATGGAGTGGACACCATGATGAGCTGGAGGGCCCACAGGCGGATCTGGGAGATAGGGAAGAAGTGGTCGAAGCACACATTCTCACAGCCAGGCTGCTGGGTGTTGCAGACAAAGTCATTGTGCTCATCCTTCCAGACCTGCTCAGCAGCCGCCACGTACACCAGGATGCGGAAGATGAAGACGATGGAGAGCCAGATGCGGCCGATGACTGTGGAGTACTTGTTCACCCCACTCAGGACGTTCTCCAGAAACCCCCAGTTTGACATCTCTCTGATTACATGAGCCTGTGGAGAAGGGAGAAACTGTAGATATGGGGCTCTGTCCCAAATGGAACCAATATTATTCCCTAAATAGTGCACTACTTTTGACCAGGCTGTTCAAAAGAAATGCACTATGTTGTAGAGAATAGGGTGCCATTTGTGACACAAGGACACAACCCTGTAGATACAAGGCCAATACTCAATTCTGCCTGTTATGATGAAGAGGGCATCATCTGACAATATAAATATATTCCAATCATACATTGCCCATAGGAGGCTAGGCTACATTTCTATATTCATCATTCTCTCCACTATAAATAGTAACAGGTATTATTGTTTATACTTGTTACACTGTAGGCTACTTGTAAATATGACCGTGTAATAAGGACAATGTAGTGCAGTGTTATCAAATTAACATTTATTTTGATAGCAAATTAATGGAAAGGGCAAATATCATGTTGATAACAAATCTGTGTAGGCTATAATTACTGAGGAAGGAATATATTTTTTATTACGCTTTTACAATGACAACATCTGCTGGTTCTGTGTTTCCTGGGTAGCAGTACAGTAGCATCATATCATGTATAGGTTAAGTCGTATTTTACAAAAACAGAAAGCTTCTATTTTTACAATTGCTCTCCAGTGAATAAACGCAATTGATTAACTCATTTATTTCAAGTAGCCTAGGCTATCAAAACTTTGATGGTGCGCATTTTCCAATAGAATAGGCTAAACCTATTTTAAGAACGCTATTATGTTCAGACAAATACAATATTGAAAGAAAATACAATAATTAACTCACCGATTATAAACAGGCTATTCCAGTTTTTTCTGCTTGTGTTATGTGTTTGGGGGCTAATTTTCCGATGCTGGCTACTGCAGTCGATTTGCACGTCGAACACACCTGTCTGAGAGGCCACACCTATTTTGTACCCAGAGGGCTTGTTTGGATAGTCTATTGCAGGCGAGCAGCACTATGCAAATACCATAAGTATAGTTAAATATACCCTGTAGGCTATGTGTATTTTTATATTAGCCTATGTCCTATAATTGTTTTTATTAGATTGTTGGGTAGGTTTAAGATGAAAGACTGTTTCTGAAAGGTTTTTTTTTTTTAAAAGGGAAAGCATCTTGTATTTAACACTATAGTATGTCTATTTCCAATATGCTTTAAAGCCTGTAGCTACCATTCATGAGTCGCTATGTGCATTGATTCATCTGTCGTCAACCCTACAGTTTGTTCTGGGACAGACAGCGTCACCATGGTCACATTAAACACTGAACCTGTCACCCGTGGTAGGATATGTAAGTCCATGAGTTCATGTTGCGTTGCTGAACGAATAAAAATATATAGAATTGTATCTAAGTTCAATGGTTATTTGAATGTCCCTTGCAAATGTTGACTTCTTTGTAGCTATATTGGTCATGAATTACAACTTGTGCCATGCATTTTTTATAGGTATTTCAGGTGTCCTATGACTTGAGTGGTAGTAATGGATAGGCTCACCTTTCCCCATGTTCAAGGCTAGCAAGCTATTACACTTTTTTTTCTGAATTCGGGGAAACCACGTTCATATACAATATTTTATGATGGGTGTCTTGTATACTGTAAGCAAAATGCCAAACCAAGGGTCTGACTAACAGTGACTGAAATGCTTCTGACTTGCCTTGTTAATTAAATAAAGGTTCAATTTAAAAAAATACAGAAACCATAGTGTAGCCTACTCCATCCACAAGGTGGCGCTCTACTATTATAAGGACGCTACTATTATAACATGCAAACAATGTGTTTTTTCTTGGAGTTTGTTGACTGTTAGCCATGACTTCCAAAACAAGTGGACGCGTTGTTGTGGATGCGCTATTGGTCGTTCCAAATGTTTTCCATCATTAATAGCGTTTCCCCAAACGCGTTGCACTTCTTTATACAGTAAATGTAAACCTTATCCATCTCCTCAACTAATTGCACAATGGCATCTGGAAGCGGTTGGAGGCTCCGAAAGAAGGGGACTTCAGGATGCCTGGCCTTAGAGGAGCGAAGACCACCACGCTTTTCCGATCTGTCAACCCTGAGCTCACCGTTAGACCCGTAAGGCCTAACTCACTGGTCACAATTATATTACGGACAATGAGTCTGCTTGTTCATCGGTATCGTCTGTTATATTGTCGATGCAAATTGTGTTTCTTTACAGAACAAGCCAGTGATGGCATTTGGACTTGTGACAATTTCCTTGTGTGTGTGCTACCTGGGATACCTTCATGCCACCAAAGAGAACGACCCGCAGCTGTATGAAGTTATTGACAGTGAAGGGGAGGAAAACGTCTAAATGGGACTGATCAAATCAGATGTGCAATATATCCTGAACATTATTGTGGTAAAAATGGCTTTGCTTGAAAGCACTGGATCTATGTAATGACGATGGTTATTAAATATTGTTACAATTAGGCAATAGCTCTTGGATTCATTTATGAAACTATTGAAATAACAATTTACCATAGAGTAAGGGTAAGAATTTAAAACTCATAAAAGCATATTGAGCAATTAGCATCAAGCAAAGAGCTGAATACCCAAGTCATAGACGCGCCACTGAAAACTGACGATAGTATTGTAACGACCCTGGGTTTATACGCGCGGATATCGACTCTGCCGCATGAGCATGCTTTTGAGGCACGGTGGATAGCGCACTGGACTTCGGGCTAGAAAGTCGAGGGTTCGAGACCTGCTCCCTGCTATTTCATTACAGTATCTTCTGAAGGGGGGAATTTTGTTAAGAGCCTCCGCAGACACTTCGCTTTAAACGTTAACACTCATCTCTTGGTGTGCGGTAATGGAAACAAGGAATGTATATTTTATATTAGCAGCATAAAAAAACATGTATAAACAAAAGTTTAAATGACTACACACCTTTGTAGGTTTAGGGTTCCCACACGACCATATTTCCATGTTCAGGGCTTTTTTAAACTGAAAACAAGAGTGGAATACCTTTGCAAATGATATTTGTGCGTCTCTTAACACTGTAAACGGCAGATGGACGCCACAAACGTGTTGTCACTGAAAAATACAGTCGGCTGCAACTGTTGTTTTAACAGGTTAAATTAAAACAGTATGCCGCAAGTGTGTATTTTGCATTTGTGGAATTATTTTGATATGAAAGTAGAGTACCGCAATTGAGAATCGATTTATGTTCGATGGAGTTACTTTAGGCACCATTATTGGGCTTAGGAGCTGACCAGTGCGAAAACAGCCCCAGTAATTGGAATGTCTCTCAATGAGCCACGTGCGTTCCAAATAGCATCACAATTGATTATTATTTTTTCTGGCACATGCATTTGGAGTCATAAATTCTTAGTTGTTTTCTTCAGCAAGGAAACCTTTTTAGTACTTCCAACAAATCTATGTAACTAGATTTGATTAAAGCAAGATATCCCGCCCCATGGGGTGAGTCAAAGCTACAATAATTGCATGCTTTGTGAGGTCCACTGTAAAAGCTCAAATGGACACACTCAAAGAGCAATGGAAACCCAACGTGGGAACCCTCAAAGCTTCACAGCATCCTGCCACTCTATCTAAAGGAGGTCATAGATGCACTGCAAGAAAGCGAGAGCCCACAAGCTGTGCTCTCACAGCTTTGTATGGAGACCCAATGAAAGAGCTGAAGCAGTTGAGTACTCACTCAAACATCATTGGTATGCCCACTCCTCCTTTACTACATCCACTCCATGTATCAATGGTAGCAGCCTGTAACAGATGTTTAAGTGACTGTGTCACATTGAATTGCAGATATAGGAGAAAACATACACCAGTATTACATGACAGAGTTTCAAAAAGAGAAGGAGGAGTGTATTAGAGCTGCTACTGAGAAGGCGTGGGGCAAGGTACAAAAATGTGCTGCTTTTTGTTGTTGAACATTGCGTTAGGTCTGGACTGCAATACATTGCAAGAGGTTTTGTTAATGATATGTCTTGCTTTCAGGCTGACATGGAAATTGAGAAAATAGTGTTACAGACACTTCAGTGGGCCAGAAAGGAGAGAGAGCTCTTGAGGAGGAAAGTGGAAAATGCTAACTCTTACTTGCAGGTATGAGAACACTTATCAAAGGAAAACAATTGTCATTTGTACATGTCTATAGACATGTACAAATTGATAGAGTAGCCTACTATATAAATTGTTTTATAAAAAGCTGTAGACCCACAATTGCCATGATGCTCAGAGCTTTTAATAGAGTGTAGGGTTGGCTATGTGTAAGCCTATGTAATCAATTGAATTGCCTCATGACATCCTCAGGATACCTTGGTTGAGTATGATATCAAAACAAAGCGCAAGGTCAGGTCCGACATTGAGAAACTGCGCAAACGAAACGAAGAGAGGGCCACTCAGGAGATCCGAAGGGCCATAGAGAAGATAGCCCAGCGCCATGCTAAGAGTGTTGTGAGAACCCAAAGAGAAGAGGAACAAACTACTGCACACGCTGCCACTATCTTGGAGATGTTGGTAGACATATGTGATCAGAGTGATAGCTACAGTATTTCAAAAGCAGCTCATGGGTGTAAATTGGTGTAATGAGTGAGATTTGTGTGCTTTTTATAGTCATAGTTTTCTAGCTTGGTTGCCTGTCTGTTTTTGCCATCTTGGAATTGTCGTGGCAAACATGCTTGACTTGACAATGATGACAACGGAGGAGTAGGCAAAATCTCAAATGGATCTGTGACCTGCTAATGATTTTCCTATTGTGGTTCACAAACTCATTATGTGATATGTTTACAACAGGGACTTCATGCTGCAACCGGAGGATGCGAAGACTGTGGCCAGCAAGAAAAAAGATGAGGTACTGGTGGAAGTGAGGGCAGTGATGATATCCAGCATCGCTGGCAACATCGAGAGAACCCGAAGGGAGGAGATGGATATTGCCCAACGCAAGATAGACAAGGCGGAGGGGCGGTACAAGGCAGAACTAACTACCTTGAAGGAGTCATCACAAGCACTGGAGACTCTGCTGGACAAGACCATCAGGGACCTCCGTACAGCTGTAGCCGATAAGCAAGTATATATGGATGACCTGGAAGAAACAAGGGCAGCATTTCAACATTTCATCAATCAGCAGTTTAAAGAATTGAAGCCTGATCAAGCTGACTTTATCCTACCATCAAAGAAATGTACAGGTTGAATGACAAGTGAACGAATAGAAGCCCAGAAAAGCATGCTCTCTTTGGCTCATCACAATTGGTCAACTGTAATAAATCTGATTATCCACATGCTATTTCTTTGTGTAATAATTGCAGTACTTTTGTCTGTTTGATATCTGATCATGTGATTATGCCAGGCATCACAAGTATCTGTCATATAGGCAGGTCACATGTTGATTTCAACAACAAAACTTTGGTAGGTAAAAGTGCCTTTCATAATCTGTAATGCCAGGAATGATTTACGTTCTCATTAGGTTGAACTGTGTTACATCTCTTTGAATTAATCTGTGCGTGCCATTTATTGTTCGATGGTTTATTTTATTAGCATTGCATGATCATGAATCTCAAAATAATAAAATATAAATACAGCATTGCATTGATTGCCATCAATTCACAGAATGTTAACAACGAGGCGTCTCTCCATGCAAGTCACGTTCTCGTTATCTTTCCCCGCCCTCCGATATTTGAAGTTATAAATGAGGGCTTGCAGCTTCCATTCAATGGAATTGCTCAACCGCATGATGCCCTGTTCGGAATGAACTCAATATGGCGGAAACAAGTGGACTAGATCCCACGTCTCTTGTCCAACCGACACTCAGATATAATGCTATCTTTTAGATTGTTTAGTTAGGAAATATGAGAGGATCGATTCAAAATAATTTTTTTGCATTCCGGCAGGAAAAATAACAACGAAAGCTTCAACATTTGGAAAGGGCTGAGAACTCCACAATGAGCCACCGCCAAGCAACAGGTAACAATCGAGTCAAGTGCACGCTGCAGCGTGAGAATTTGTTACATATTTACGAAGTTATTATGATGTTGCAATCTAATATCACGTGTTATGGTAGCACTTTGTGTTTGTGGTAAATGAAGTGTGTGTAAAATGTGCTTGCAAATAAGCTCTGTTCCGATGTATTGTAGTGAGGGTAGTTTTGCTACTTATTGGCTGCAGTTAAGTGGGGAGGGGGATTGGAAGGCACCGGACGCTCTGGTTTCTAAGGTTAGTGCGAACACACCGATGAAATTGTACCCAGGCATGTTTCTAATGTAAATATTCGTTTCGCACAAATACTTTCAGAATTCCAAGGGGCCTCCCCCTCCCTTCCGCTGCCTCCAGATCATGTGTTGAACTCGGGAGCAGTAGTTTTCCCTGGTAGGCTATAATAAACACTCGATTCATTATTTGTATGATACAATGTGCAAAATGTAACAAAACAATAACAAATCATGAACTGTAACAATGTGCGCATGAAATTATTGTATTTCTGTCAACAGGTGCCTTTGATCAGCATGGATGTCCTCTGGTTCTGTTCCCTGTGGATTCTCATGGCAGTCTTTCAGATCTAAGCAAATCTGAAGTGGTTGACTTCATACACTACTTTCTCTGTTTGTACAAGTGTGTACCTACAAGTGTTTATTTTTTATTTTTACGGATGTCTATTTAAGATTGTTCAACTGGAAGTCATGTTGAGCCTCACTGATGCCACTTTGTTTTTTAGTAAGAAACAGGAGAAGGAGAGCTTGGTTTCAGTTGTGGCTGATTTGAGACAAGCCACTCTTAATACAACAAGGTTCATCGCTGAAACACTTCTTCTCCTTGAGGTATCTATTCTATCATTTTGCAAAAAAACATCCATATTTTGAATTATTTGAGGCAACATTTCATATTTTGTACAGACAAGGATTGAATGTTTTAGATGGCTTGTAGGCATTGCTTTACAGTAATGGTCATAGTTGGTTCTTAAAGTAGTGTTATTTAGTACATCTCAATCCACTTTTGCACAATTAAAAATAATAAGTTGATTATGTCTTGGAAGTGTTGACAGTGAGTCTCAGTTTCTTGTATTGCTGTGCCCAGTTCAACCACAGTGATGTTGTAAAGCACTTCATAGCTCCACCTCGGCTTGGCCTTTCTGGTACTCCTAGCTCATTAAGTGTTCTTGTCTGATGTGGCTCTTTAGGGCATAATGCGAAGTGCGTCACTTCCCGCTTGGATGATGGTTATGGGCTAAAATACTGAAGCGATGGCGGGTAGGGAGATCACATGCTGGATCATATGCCTTCAGTTATTTATTAAGCTCTAGTAGAATTGAATGAGGAATTGCATTATCTGAGCTAAATTGGTTAAGGTGTTTGGAAATCTGCCATACCATTCAGTGGTCTGTGGCTCTTTGTCTGATTCCATATCATTTTGACAATCAAATGGTAGATTCTTTATGTCCACAAGCATACTAATGTGTACATTTGATTTAGTCATTTTTGATAATGGTGCAGTGAGTCTTAATGTCAGTTTGTCCTCATTTGTCATGGCCACTGACCGAACCGTGGTGCTCACTAAAATTCCAAATCGGGGAAGACGTTTGTGTGCCCCACCCAAGTTGTACTACTAGGTGTGATTTTGACTTGTCATTAAGTAATATTGATGAAAGTGTAACATTAATTTCTCGCCCCATCTAGCTTCATAGGAGGACAGTGCACACTGTATACATAATTCAACCGAAAAAGAAAGATGTTCTGAAACTATTGTTGAAACTGCTGGTACCATCAAAGTCTTATGTGGCTCTCTTTAAGGTAAGATGGGTTCGCTATCTTCACCTTTCATATTGTGTGTGCGTGGGGTGTGTCTAAACATCCTTTTAATACCAACAGAGAGTTCTGCTGAAAGCGGTCTTTGACCTTTCCAACTACATTGATAGAAGCCAGTTGACTGCATCTTTAGGCGGCTACCTGGTTTACTGTCATCGGAGTTGGGTTTCCTTTGTCAAGGTTTGTTTCTTACAATCAAATACACGGACTGTTGTCATTTCATCCTGTGGTATTTTGCTTATTGGTCAAGTGTAAAGTTATGCCAGCTGTAAAAAGCTTGTGTCCATTCATTGGCATGTAATCTCACCACAATTCTCCTGAGGTTTCTTTCAAAGAATTCCATTGACTACTAGCGCCACAACTCGTTCTGTAAAATAATCACACTGGACTTTTCTCATGATTAATCTTAGGCAGTACATGACTAGTCATGTCGTGCGTGTAATGTGATCTTCTTAAAAGGACAGTCTTGTTTGCCACAGCGAGCTTTGGCAGTAGATGGTCTTAGGATCAGTCATAACTCCACTAATAGTTTTAATACACGGCAGCATTGTCCTCCTTTCCCCGTCAGGGGTCAAAGGATGACCTCACTGACTCCTGTCCTCTGCTTTTGATTTGTTTCCTGTCTTAAGGATGAAATGAATAAGAGAGCGGGAGAACTCTGCTTCCAACCCAAGCTATTTTCTTATTTCTTCCACTAGTGAACATCTGTGGTAGATTCAGTTAATGAATCTATCTGGAGAGATGAGTGTGCAGTTAGTGACTCAACTGTGTCATCTGTGGGTAGAGATTTTTCATTTGCGAATCCATTCATGAGTTTCAGTGATGTGGCCCCTGACCCATTGTTACCTTGGTGAAGCTTGCGCAATTGCAGAGTGCAATCAGTGGACCTCATTACCAAGTGAAAGGCGGCCTCCTCTAACCATTTGATCATATTCACTCATGTTTGACTGGGTATTCACCCATGTTGACTATTCATTAGTACTGATGAGTGCAGTCTGTTTTGAGATGCTATAATGTTTTCTGTTACAATGTTGTGCTGTTACACTAACTAAATGGACATTCTTTGTAGATTGAGTAGGTGAGCAAACTTTGTTGTAGATTTTGGTTGTCTTTGCCTATTGGTTGGTGGTTGTACAACTTGTGACAAGCATGTGAATAATGCTTTTTTGATGCAAAAGGATTTACTTTATTGTTTTTTTCGTTCTACTTCATCTCACCCTCATTATCCTTCTAACTAGCTTCTTGGACTGTTTATGTAGGAGATAGATGGCTTTGTTCAGGAGTTTCTCTCGGTGGTCCAGAGGCTCCCGTCCTCCATCTCCACCCTGCAGACCCTCTCCAGACAGCCTGTCCCCTCTGCCTTCACTGAGCTGAAGGCCTTCTGTTACACCAACGAGGCCAAGTTCCATATGCTTCGGCGGTAAGAGACTCCGTTTTCACCATTGGACTCTCATTCAGTTGGACATAACAAATGCCTACTTTGGGTAGTACATGTGTAAGCCGAGTTGCTCTACACATAAAGCTGCTGTACATATGCACACTTTCTAAGTGTTTTTAATGGCTTAAGTTACCTGCCTAAAGTTGCAACGCCTTTTGAAGGATTTCCTTGACTATTTCCTTGAATCTATGGACTCTTGTGCCCCTGCAAAGGCTGAGTGACTGCATATGTACATATTATGTACAGAGGACATGTTGAACTCTACTATCCTTGTGGTGTGTAGGGAGCTGGGGTTGGATGAGCTGCTAAGGCACTGTGAGTGTGTGGTGGAGAAGATGCGCCACCCCGAGAAGAACTCGTGCTATCAGGCCATGGTTGGGACAGCCCTCTTCACCAACACAGCCTTCGACATGCTGCAGAACTACAGCAGGTACTTTACTGTGCGGTAGGCACGGACACTGCATTTTATTTGTTTTTGAAGTATAGACTTGCATATTTGACACCGAATGACTTTCTATCTAGACAAATCTGTCAATGGATAGATATTATGCAAGTAATGTACACAGAACTGTTCTATTTCAAGGTTCATAGTATTCTGCTACATTGAGTCTTTTCCCCAGGTTGAAGGTATCTTATTGTTGTCTTTGTTGACAGGATAACTGTGGCTGTGGAAAAAATTGAGTTGCTGTGGCAACAGGCCTTTTCCAAGGCCCACCTCCAGCTACAGGTCTTCCAGCTGCGTAATGAGGCACAGCAGGTTTGTTATAATGCATAACAACAACAATTACTCTAAAATGTTGTTAATTAGGGCACAAAACAAAAAACATTTTAAAATGCTTTGCAACTGAAAACAAAAATTGGTCTTTTGTCTAGGCCTTTCCTGTTTGTCATTCTTCCATTTGGTGCCTAATGAACATGACCCAGTTGTCTTGCCTTTTTCCATTTTCAGAGGCTTATTTAAATGTTTAATTATTTTGCTTTATTTACCTCACTTACAGTTAACAGAACAGATTAAAAGCCTTCAGAAAGAGAAGCTTCAGCCTTACAGAATAGAGATCTCTAAAGATGCCAGAAGGGCTGAGATGTTAACGTCAGAATTCGAGGCATCGATCTATACCCCTGCCATGGTAAATCTAGGCTACTCTGATATTTTTCTTTTAAGATTGGGTCATTGCCGTATTCGAGCTGCTGTATGGATCCTTAATGACACAGCGGTGGTTTGTCCTCCGTCTTGTCAGGCCCTGGTTCGCTGTTCTGAAGATGTGATCCACACATTAGCTGAGGTTCTGCCTCCTGGTGATGTCCAGACCAGGGAAGAGTGGGTGCAGGATCTGGACAGACTGAAGGAGAACTTCCACGCTGCTGTAGAGCTCCCTCATCAGACCCTCCGAGCAGTCTCTGACTTCTACCACTACTACAGAAAGGTAGTTGTTCACATTTACATTTAAGTCATTTAGCAGACGCTCTTATCCAGAGGGACTTACAAATTGGTGAATTCACCTTCTGACATCCAGTGGAACAGCCACTTTACAATAGTGCATCTAAATCATTTAAGGGGGGGTGAGAAGGATTATTTATCCTATCCTAGGTATTCCTTGAAGAGGTGGGGTTTCAGGTGTCTCCGGAAGGTGGTGATTGACTCCGCTGTCCTGGCGTCGTGAGGGGGTTTGTTCCACCATTGGGGGCCAGAGCAGCGAACAGTTTTGACTGGGCTGAGCGGGAACTGTACTTCCTCAGTGGTAGGGAGGCGAGCAGGCCAGAGGTGGATGAACGCAGTGCCCTTGTTTGGGTGTAGGGCCTGATCAGAGCCTGGAGGTACTGCGGTGCCGTTCCCCTCACAGCTCCGTAGGCAAGCACCATGGTCTTGTAGCGGATGCGAGCTTCAACTGGAAGCCAGTGGAGAGCGGAGGAGCGGGGTGACGTGAGAGAACTTGGGAAGGTTGAACACCAGACGTGCTGCGGCGTTCTGGATGAGTTGTAGGGGTTTAATGGCACAGGCAGGGAGCCCAGCCAACAGCGAGTTGCAGTAATCCAGACGGGAGATGACAAGTGCCTGGATTAGGACCTGCGCCGCTTCCTGTGTGAGGCAGGGTCGTATTCTGCGGATGTTGTAGAGCATGAACCTACAGGAACGGGCCACCGCCATGATGTTGGTTGAGAACGACAGGGTGTTGTCCAGGATCACGCCAAGGTTCTTAGCGCTCTGGGAGGAGGACACAATGGAGTTGTCAACCGTGATGGCGAGATCATGGAACGGGCAGTCCTTCCCCGGGAGGAAGAGCAGCTCCGTCTTGCCGAGGTTCAGCTTGAGGTGGTGATCCGTCATCCACACTGATATGTCTGCCAGACATGCAGAGGTGCGATTCGCCACCTGGTCATCAGAAGGGGGAAAGGAGAAGATTAATTGTGTGTCGTCTGCGTAGCAATGATAGGAGAGACCATGTGAGGTTATGACAGAGCCAAGTGACTTGGTGTATAGCGAGAATAGGAGAGGGCCTAGAACAGAGCCCTGGGAGACACCAGTGGTGAGAGCGCGTGGCGAGGAGACAGATTCTCGCCACGCCACCTGGTAGGAGCGACCTGTCAGGTAGGACGCAATCCAAGCGTGGGCCGCGCCGGAGATGCCCAACTCGGAGAGGGTGGAGAGGAGGATCTGATGGTTCACAGTATCGAAGGCAGCCGATAGGTCTAGAAGGATGAGAGCAGAGGAGAGAGAGTTAGCTTTAGCAGTGCGGAGCGCCTCCGTGATACAGAGAAGAGCAGTCTCAGTTGAATGACTAGTCTTGAAACCTGACTGATTTGGATCAAGAAGGTCATTCTGAGAGAGATAGCGGGAGAGCTGGCCAAGGACGGCACGTTCAAGAGTTTTGGAGAGAAAAGAAAGAAGGGATACTGGTCTGTAGTTGTTGACATCGGAGGGATCGAGTGTAGGTTTTTTCAGAAGGGGTGCAACTCTCGCTCTCTTGAAGACGGAAGGGACGTAGCCAGCGGTCAGGGATGAGTTGATGAGCGAGGTGAGGTAAGGGAGAAGGTCTTCGGAAATGGTCTGGAGAAGAGAGGAGGGGATAGGGTCAAGCGGGCAGGTTGTTGGGCGGCCGGCCGTCACAAGAAGTGAGATTTCATCTGGAGAGAGAGGGGAGAAAGAGGTCAGAGCACAAGGTAGGGCAGTGTGAGCAGAACCAGCGTTGTCGTTTGACTTAGCAAACGAGGATCGGATGTCGTCGACCTTCTTTTCAAAATGGTTGACGAAGTCATCTGCAGAGAGGGAGGGGGGAGGAGGATTCAGGAGGGAGGAGAAGGTGGCAAAGAGCTTCCTAGGGTTAGAGGCAGATGCTTGGAATTTAGAGTGGTAGAAAGTGGCTTTAGCAGCAGAGACAGAGGAGGAAAATGTAGAGAGGAGGGAGTGAAAGGATGCCAGGTCCGCAGGGAGGCGAGTTTTCCTCCATTTCCGCTCGGCTGCCCGGAGCACTGTTCTGTGAGCTCGCAATGAGTCGTCGAGCCACGGAGCGGGAGGGGAGGACCGAGCCGGCCTGGAGGATAGGGGACATAGAGAGTCAAAGGATGCAGAAAGGGAAGAGAGGAGGGTTGAGGAGGCAGAATCAGGAGATAGGTTGGAGAAGGTATGAGCAGAGGGAAGAGATGATAGGATGGAAGAGGAGAGAGTAGCGGGGGAGAGAGAGCGAAGGTTGGGACGGCGCGATACCATCCGAGTAGGGGCAGTGTGGGAAGTGTTGGATGAGAGGGAAAAGGATACAAGGTAGTGGTCGGAGACTTGGAGGGGAGTTGCAATGAGGTTAGTGGAAGAACAGCATCTAGTAAAGATGAGGTCGAGCGTATTGCCTGCCTTGTGAGTAGGGGGGGGAAGGTGAGAGGGTGAGGTCAAAAGAGGAGAGGAGTGGAAAGGAGGCAGAGAGGAATGAGTCAAAGGTAGACGTGGGGAGGTTAAAGTCGCCCAGGACTGTGAGAGGTGAGCCGTCCTCAGGAAAGGAGCTTATCAAGGCATCAAGCTCATTGATGAACTCTCCGAGGGAACCTGGAGGGCGATAAATGATAAGGATGTTAAGCTTGAAAGGGCTGGTAACTGTGACAGCATGGAATTCAAAGGAGGCGATAGACAGATGGGTAAGGGGAGAAAGAGAGAATGACCACTTGGGAGAGATGAGGATCCCGGTGCCACCACCCCGCTGACCAGAAGCTCTCGGGGTGTGCGAGAACACGTGGGCGGACGAAGAGAGAGCAGTAGGAGTAGCAGTTTTATCTGTGGTGATCCATGTTTCCGTCAGTGCCAAGAAGTCGAGGGACTGGAGGGAGGCATAGGCTGAGATGAACTCTGCCTTGTTGGCCGCAGATCGGCAGTTCCAGAGGCTACCGGAGACCTGGAACTCCACGTGGGTCGTGCGCGCTGGGACCACCAGATTAGGGTGGCCGCGGCCACGCGGTGTGGAGCGTTTGTATGGTCTGTGCAGAGAGGAGAGAACAGGGATAGATAGAGACATAGTTGACAGGCTACAGAAGAGGCTACGCTAATGCAAAGGAGATTGGAATGACAAGTGGACTACACGTCTCGAATGTTCAGAAAGTTAAGCTTACGTAGCAAGAATCTTATTGACTAAAATGATTGAAATGATACAGTACTGCTGGAGTAGGCTAGCTGGCAGTGGCTGCGTTGTTGACACTACACCAATCACTACACTAATCAAGTCGTTCCGTCGAGTGTAATAGTTTCTACAGTGCTGCTATTTGGGGGCTAGCTGGCTAGCTAGCAGTATTGATTGCGTTACGTTACGTTAAAAGAACGACAATAGCTGGCTAGCTAAACCTAGAAAATCGCTCTAGACTACACAATTGTCTTAGATACAAAGACGGCTATGTAGCTAGCTAGCTACGATCAAACAAATCAAACCGTTGTACTGTAATGAAGTGAATTGAAAATGTGATACTACCTGTGGAGCGAAGCGGAATGTTGACCGGGTAGTTGAAGTTCTATTCGGTAGAGGTTGGCTAGCTGGCTAGCTAACCTCGGTAAATTAAAATAATCACTCTAAGTCTACACACTCTAAACTACACAATTATCTTGGATACGAAGACAGCAAAGACAACTATGTAGCTAGCTAACACTACACTAATCGAGTCGTTCAGTTGAGTGTAATAGTTTCTACAGTGCTGTTGGACGGTGGGCGTTAGCTAGCTGCTGGGCAGATAGCAGTGTAGACTACGTTAGGACGACGAAATACGATAATTACGCAATTATCTTTGATACAAAGACGGCTATGTAGCTAGCTAAGAAGAAGTTGCTAAGATTAGACAAATCAAACCGTTGTACTATAATGAAATGTAATGAAAATGTAATGAAAAGTTATACTACCTGCGAACCGAAGTGTAGATGCGACCGCTCGCTCCAACCCGCTCGCTCCAACCCTTTCACTAAGGTCTTATGATACCTGATTGTGCATGCGTGTGGTGATGTAATTGAAATAGACTACAATTAGAAATTCTTGAAATGACAACATTTTACATGTTTAGCTCCTGTGATGTGCATGTGGTTTGTGTTGTGGTTAGACATTGTCAATTTAATCTGACGTCATGAACTCAATTTATTTCATCTCAACAGGCCAATAGTTGGTACAACATAGTCCTGTGTGAGAACTTTCTCCAAGACCTTCTGTGGGGTGTGAACTATGACCCCCTCCCCAGGCGGCGCCACCTGCTGGAGAAGCATGGCCCTGTCCCTGTGTGGAGGCAGGCAGTCTGTGACTTCCTGAGAAACAACCCCTCCCCGGACATGGAGGAGCTGGTCCAGCTTGCTCACCTGGCCAACGTCATCCCTGACGCCCACCTACAGCAGACTGGCAAACGGCTATCACAAAGGTGAGAAACTACTGTTTCATAATACTGTTTTCAAATCAAATGTTATTTGTCACATACACATGGTTAGCAGATGTTAATGTGAGTGTAGCGAAATGCTTGTGCTTCTAGTTCCGACAATGCAGTAATAACCAACAAGTAATCTAACTAACAATTCCTAAACTACTGTCTTATACACAGTGTAAGGGGATAAAGAATATGTACATAAGGATATATGAATGAGTGATGGTACAGAGCAGCATAGGCAAGATACAGTAGATGGTATCGAGTACAGTATATACATATGAGATGAGTATGAGATGAGTATGAGATGAGTATGTAAACAAAGTGGCATAGTTAAAGTGGCTAGTGATTACATGTATTACATAAGGATGCAGTCGATGATATAGAGTACAGTATATACGTATGCATTGTTTAAAGTGGCTAGTGATATATTTACCTCATTTCCCATCAATTCCCATTATTAAAGTGGCTGGAGTTGAGTCAGTGTCAGTGTGTTGGCAGCAGCCACTCAATGTTAGTGGTGGCTGTTTAACAGTCTGATGGCCTTGAGATAGAAGCTGTTTTTCAGTCTCTCGGTCCCAGCTTTGATGCACCTGTACTGACCTCGCCTTCTGGATGATAGCGGGGTGAACAGGCAGTGGCTCGGGTGGTTGATGTCCTTGATGATCTTTATGGCCTTCCTGTAACATCGGGTGGTGTAGGTGTCCTGGAGGGCAGGTAGTTTGCCCCCGGTGATGCGTTGTGCAGACCTCACTACCCTCTGGAGAGCCTTACGGTTGAGGGCGGAGCAGTTGCCGTACCAGGCGGTGATACAGCCCGCCAGGATGCTCTCGATTGTGCATCTGTAGAAGTTTGTGAGTGCTTTTGGTGACAAGCCAAATTTTTCAGCCTCCTGAGGTTGAAGAGGCGCTGCTGCGCCTTCTTCACGATGCTGTCTGTGTGAGTGGACCAATTCAGTTTGTCTGTGATGTGTATGCCGAGGAACTTAAAACTTGCTACTCTCTCCACTACTGTTCCATCGATGTGGATAGGGGGGTGTTCCCTCTGCTGTTTCCTGAAGTCCACAATCATCTCCTTAGTTTTGTTGACGTTGAGTGTGAGGTTATTTTCCTGACACCGCACTCCGTGGGCCCTCACCTCCTCCCTGTAGGCCGTCTCGTCGTTGTTGGTAATCAAGCCTACCACTGTTGTGTCGTTCGCAAACTTGATGATTGAGTTGGAGGCGTGCGTGGCCACGCAGTCGTGGGTGAACAGGGAGTACAGGAGAGGGCTCAGAACGCACCCTTGTGGGGCCCCAGTGTTGAGCATCAGCGGGGGGGAGATGTTGTTACCTACCCTCACCACCTGGGGGCGGCCCGTCAGGAAGTCCAGTACCCAGTTGCACAGGGCGGGGTCGAGACCCAGGGTCTCGAGCTTGATGACGAGCTTGGAGGGTACTATGGTGTTGAATGCCGAGCTGTAGTCGAACAGCATTCTCACATAGGTATTCCTCTTGTCCAGATGGGTTAGGGCAGTGTGCAGTGTGGTTGAGATTGCATCGTCTGTGGACCTATTTGAGCGGTAAGCAAATTGGAGTGGGTCTAGGGTGTCAGGTAGGGTGGAGGTGATATGGTCCTTGACTAGTCTCTCAAAGCACTTCATGATGACGGAAGTGAGTGCTACGGGGCGGTAGTTGTTTAGCTCAGTTACCTTAGCTTTCTTGGGAACAGGAACAATGGTGGCCCTCTTGAAGCATGTGGGAACAGCAGACTGGTATAGGGATTGATTGAATATGTCCGTAAACACACCAGCCAGCTGGTCTGCGCATGCTCTGAGGGCGCGGCTGGGGATGCCGTCTGGGCCTGCAGCCTTGCGAGGGTTAACACGTTTAAATGTTTTACTCACCTCGGCTGCAGTGAAGGAGAGACCGCATTTTTCCGTTGCAGGCAGTGTCAGTGGCACTGTATTGTCCTCAAAGCGGAAAAAAGTTATTTAGTCTGCCTGGGAGCAAGACATCCTGGTCCGTGACTGGGCTGGATTTCTTCCTGTAGTCCGTGATTGACTGTAGACCCTGCCACATGCCTCTTGTGTCTGAGCCGTTGAATTGGGATTCTACTTTGTCTCTGTACTGACGCTTAGCTTGTTTGATAGCCTTACGGAGGGAATAGCTGCATTGTTTGTATTCAGTCATGTTACCAGACACCTTGCCCTGATTGAAAGCAGTGGTTCGCGCTTTCAGTTTCACGCGAATGCTGCCATCAATCCAAGGTTTCTGGTTAGGGAATGTTTTAATCGTTGCTATGGGAACGACATCTTCAACGCACCTTCTAATGAACTCGCACACCGAATCAGCGTATTCGTCAATGTTGTTATCTGACGCAATACGAAACATGTCCCAGTCCACGTGATGGAAGCAGTCTTGGAGTGTGGAGTCAGCTTGGTCGGACCAGCGTTGGACAGACCTCAGCGTGGGAGCTTCTTTTTTTTAGCTTTTGTCTGTAGGCAGGTATCAGCAAAATGGAGTCGTGGTCAGCTTTTCCGAAAGGGGGGCGGGGCAGGGCCTTATATGCGTCGCGTAAGTTAGAGTAACAGTGATCCAAGGTTTTTCCGCCCCTGGTTGCGCAATCGATATGCTGATAAAATTTGTTTGTTCTTGTTTTCAGATTGTTTTCAGATTAGCCTTGTTAAAATCCCCAACAACAATGAATGCAGCCTCCGGATAAATGGTTTCCAGTTTGCAAAGAGTTAAATAAAGTTCGTTCAGAGCCATCGATGTGTCTGCTTGGGGGGGGATATATACGGCTGTGATTATAATCGAAGAGAATTCTCTTGTTAGATAATGCGGTCTACATTTGATTGTGAGGAATTCTAAATCAGGTGAACAGAAGGATTTGAGTTCCTGTATGTTTCTTTCATCGCACCATGCCTCATTAGCCATAAGGCATACACCCCCACCCCTCTTCTTACCAGAAAGGTGTTTGTTTCTGTCGGCGCGATGTGTGGAGAAACCCGCTGGCTGCACCGCATCGGATAGCGTCTCTCCAGTGAGCCATGTTTCCGTGAAGCACAGAACGTTAGTCTCTGATGTCCCTCTGGAATGCTACCCTTGCTCGGATTTCATCAACCTTGTTGTCAAGAGACTGGACATTGGCAAGAAGAATGCTAGGAAGTGGGGCACGATGTGCCCGTCTCCGTAGTCTGACCAGAAGACCGCTACGTTTCCCTCTTTTTCTGAGTAGTTTTTTTGGGTCGCTGCATGCGATCCATTCCGTTGTCCTGTTTTTAAGGCAGAACACAGGATCCGCGTCGCGAAAAACATATTCTTGGTCGTACTGATGGTGAGTTGACGCTGATCTTATATACAGTAGTTCTTCTCGACTGTATGTAATGAAACCTAAGATGACCTGGGGTACTAATGTAAGAAATAACACGTAAAAAAACAAAACTGCATAGTTTCCTAGTAACACGAAGCGAGGCGGCCATCTCTGTCGGTGCTGGAAGTTAAAGGGCTGTGTTTTATACCACAGTGCGATTTGAAATGCTTTAGGAGGGTATTAACTACAGACTTCCGTAGGTACACTACTCAAAAAAATAAAGGGAACACTATAATAAAACATCCTAGATCTGAATGAATGAAATATTATTCTTAAATACTTTTTTCTTTACATATAGTTGAATGTGCTGACAACAAAATCACACAAATTATCAATGGAAATCAAATTTATCAACCCATGGAGGTCTGGATTTGGAGTCACACTCAAAATTAAAGTAGAAAACCACACTACAGGCCGATCCAACTTTGATATAACGTCCTTAAAACAAGTCAAAATGAGGCTCAGTAGTGTGTGTGTGTGGCCTCCACGTGCCTGTATAACCTCACTACAACGCCTGGGCATGCTCCTGATGAGGTCGCGGATGGTCTCCTGAGGGATCTCCTCCCATACCTGGACTAAAGCATCCGCCAACTCCTGGACAGTCTGTGGTGCAACGTGGCGTTGGTGGATGGAGCGAGACATGATGTGCTCAATTGGATTCAGGTGTGGGGAACGGGCGGGCCAGTCCATAGCATCAATGCCTTCCTCTTGCAGGAACTGCTGACACACTCCAGCCACATGAGGTCTAGCATTGTCTTGCATTAGGAGGAACCCAAGGCCAACCACACCAGCATATGGTCTCACAAGGGGTCTGAGGATTTCATCTCGGTACCTAATGGCAGTCAGACTACCTCTGGCGAGCACATGGAGGGCTGTGCGGCCCCAACCAAAGAAATGCCATCCCACACCATGATCCACCGCCAAACCGGTCATGCTGGAGGATGTCGCAGGCAGCAGAACGTTCTCCACGGCGTCTCCAGACTGTCACGTCTGTCACATGAAAGCAGGTTCACACTGAGCACATCTGTGAAGAGCACAGGGCGCCAGTGGCAAATTTTCCAATCTTGGTGTTCTCTGGCAAATGAAAAACGTCCTGCACGGTGTTGGGCTGTAAGCACAATCCCCACCTGTGGACGTCGGGCCCTCATACCACCCTCATGGAGTCTGTTTCTGACCGTTTGAGCAGACACATGCACATTTGTGGCCTGCTGGAGGTCATTTTGCAGGGCTCTGGCAGTGCTCCTCATTGCACAAAGGCGGAGGTAGCGGTCCTGCTGCTGGGTTGTTGCCCTCCTACGGCCTCTTCCACGTCTCCTGATGTACTGGACTGTCTCCTGGTAGTGCCTCCATGCTCTGGACACTTCGCTGACAGACACAGCACACCTTCTTGCCACAGCTCGCATTGATGTATGAGCTGCACTACCGGAGCCACTTGTGTGGGTTGTAGACTCCGTCTCATGCTACCACTAGAGTGAAAGCACCGCCAGCATGCAAAAGTGACCAAAACATCAGCCAGGAAGCATCAGCCAGGAAGCTTCTCAGGAACTGAGAAGTGGTCTGTGGTCCCCACCTGCAGAACCACTCCTTTATTGGGGGTGTCTTGCTAATTGCCTAATTTCCACCTGTTGTCTTCCATTTGCACAACAGCATGTGAAATTTATTGTCAATTAGTGTTGCTTCTTAAAGGGACAGTTTGATTTCACAGAAGTGTGATTGACTGACTTGGAGTTACATTGTGTTGTTTAAGTGTTCCCTTTTATTTTTTGAGCAGTGTATTTGATCTAGTGACTTATAACTGTTTTTGCTTTGACCCTGGCGCTTTCTTTCTTTCAGATGCATGAATCTGTGTAAACTTCTGACCTGTCCAGGTGTAGTACCTATCAACGACCTCCAGTCAGCGCTGCAGTGGCAGTATGAGTTTCTGAGAGCCAGCCACAGGGAAGGACCTAGGCCACACACTAACCTTGCTGTAGGCAGAGTACCTGAGGCCAGTCTCAACATTCCAGATGTGACGCTTAGTCACAGTGGAACCTCTGGTTCCAGATCTGACTGCCACACTAAGGACAACATGCACAGCCACGGCTCTCTCTCCAACCTCAAGCACCATCAGGCCCCTCTGGGTACGTCTCCCTCCAGTGCCGTCTCTGGGGCTGTGTCTGCTGTGGGGAAGCCTCCCTCCCTCAGCTCCTTTGACTCTGGCTTTGATGGAGCAGGAAGTGGCCACATGGAGACAGGAGCTGGGCGAGAGGGATGGGAGGGGCCGTCCAGGGTACCAGGCACCAGGGACTCCATCAGGCCCATCACCAGGCAGCCCAAGATCCATGAGGAGAACATCTCCAGCGTGTCTGATGTTGAGGAGCGCAGGGAGGATTTTGACTTTGGCTCCATGGGCAGCACCTCAAGGGCCAGCATTCAGATCATCCCAAAGATAACTGTGGACTCGATGCATTTTGAGATCAAGCTGAAGCGTTCGGCTACCCTGCCCCATAATCCATGGCTCAGTCTGCCTGTGGAAGACCTTGAGAACTCCTACACGGTCACCATCACTCAGAACCCATCACAGTCACCACAGTTGCGGGATGTTAAGAACCCAAACCCTTCAGAGTACTACCACCACAGTGACCAATTATCCAACTGGTCCAGAGACCAGCCCACACAGACGGAGGTACAAACCAACCCTCAGAGCAGAGGGGCACAGCCCAGCGACCGTATCCTACAGGCACAGGACAGCTTTGACTCGGAACTGAGTGCCATTCGGGATCCCCTTTCAAGCACCATCACAGATGCAAGAGATGGGCCCAACTACACTGCAGAGAGCAGCCCCACTCTCCTCTGGGATACGTATGACTTTCACAACCCCAAACAGGACAGCGGTGAAAGGTAATGACACATTATGCTCTTGTCTCCTGACATGGTCCTCATAGGTGCCCATTGTGCCTAGTTAGTAAACTATGAAAGCCAAAGCACTCATCTTGTTGCTGTTTGATGTTTGCAGGATAACCAGCTCCATGACTGAAGTCTCGTTAAATGACTGGGACCTGAAGGAGCAGGAGGGTCTCAGGAAGGTAGAGGAGATCTTGGACCGGGCAGCTGGAATACTAGAGGCATGTTGGTACAAATGTTAAATGGTTTGTCTTCATTGCCGATGCAATAAATGGTTTGGCTCCTCAGATTTGCACATTACTGAGATTGTTAAGTGACCTTAACCTAGGGTTGTGAAATTCCAGGAAAGTTCAATAAATTTCCTGGTGTTCCAGAAATCCCGGATGGAGGATTCCCAGAATCAGGAGGGAATAAGCAGGAAATCATAATTCTCAACCAGGATTTCTTGAAATCCAGGCAATTTGATTTCCTGGAATTTTGCAGCCCTCCCTAAACCATGGCGTAGGCCAATAGCTTGCATTTGTAAACACTTCTCTAACTTTGTTTTTTTTTTACAGGAGGAAGAGAATGTGATGGTACAGGAGCAGATATTGGCTGTCCTTCTGAAGACTGAGAGCACGAGCAAACCGTGGGAATCATGGGGCAGTGAGGTGCAGGTAGGTGTGGTAGGTCATAATATAAATGTGTACCTCTAGGTCAGATGTGGATCATGGAACCATTTAAGCTGGTGAACTATGAACAACATAGACCACTGTCCATACATTACAAATTGGATTCTAGAAATTAGTTTTTATATTTTCGCATTAACTAAATGCACTTGTCAACAAGAGATTTGTAAGAAAGTATTGTTTTTACAAGATTGAAAATATATTTAATTTAATACAAGCTAAGTTTATTTTGTTTGGCAGACTTTAAATCGTACTAGATAATCAGCTGATGGGAATCTCCACTTTTGTTTCTGTTATTAATAATAACAATGTTTTTGTTTTCTAGATGTCCTCCAGTGACCTTAAGGCACATGGTGTCCTGGGCCTTGATGACAGTCTTGCCTCTGCAGACACTGACAACCAGAGTGAATGCAGGTCACCAGAGGCAACTAGTGAAACTGTGGCCTCAGAACACAGCATGGGCCACAATGGCCGGCTGACTGAGACTGAGTTGACTGGTCTGATGTGCCCTCAAAGCAGCAGGGGAGAGTTGCTGAAGGAGCTGAGAGGACTGCATGTTCTGGATGAGCTTATCATGGAGGAGAACCTCAAGATCCACCAGCTTCGACGGGCTGAGAAGCAGTGCCTTGATGAAAAGCCCACTCAATCTGTGGTTTCCCGAAGTACGAGCAAGGAGAGGCAGGAGTTTCTATTAGAACTAGCAAGGGAGAAAAGGGAAGTGGAGGGGATGGAAAATAGCCTAGACAAAGAGATAACAAAAGAATGTCAACTCAAGAGGATGAGCAGGAACAGAAAAGTAGTGAAATGCTCAGTAATGGAAAGGACTTCTAAACTTAACTTGGAGGACCGTGCACTCTGTGATAATCTTATATCAGACAATAGGAGCCAACACCACAAAGTGAAGCACTTGCCATCCTTACCCCAACACTCCATAAACCTGGATCCTAATGAATCCCTCAGTATTACTGCAACCCCATGTCCAGATTATGCCAAAACCCCTGTATCACAAACATGTGTTCAAAGTGTAAATGGTCATTCCCCACATGTTGACGTTAATATATCCGGCTGTGGTGATGCCATGGTAGTTGACACCCCCAGCTACTGTGATCTTACTGAGCACAATTCACAAGTTTTAACTCTACCACAAATCACTTCTGATCCCAATGACTCTATTGAAGAGGTTGGATTCCAAAGCCATGAGGGTACAGAGAAAGATGTAAGATCTGGGGAAGCCTTTCAAAGTTGCACACCAGAGACTACCTCCTTTATATGTGAAATGTGCCCTGAACATGGAGCATTTGACCCAGGGGCTAATGCCAACACCCCTGTGCCTAAACCAAGAAAGGCATCTGTTCCTGTGAATGATAAAGGTCAAGAACTCAAAATTCCAACCAAACCCATATATAGAACCCTCTGCCCTGATAGTGATTCTGACCCTAACCCTAGGCTCACACCGCAAGTTGCGCTCAATACTCACCTGAAGCCTAAAGAGCGAAACCTCAAACCTACAAACAGTTCTCCTAATCCTGTTCTGAGTCCGGATGTGAATAAACACAGAAGTGACAACAATGACAAACCCTTCGCTGATCAACAGGTATCCTTATGTAATGACCCTTTGGAGTTCCATGAACAGTCAACACTAGGCGGCTGCTCTATGGGATCAACATTAACGCTTGTTGACTCTGACTGTGTTCAGATAGAAATCCACTGCTCCCAGAAATCTGAGGATGTGTTAACACATTTGGGGTCTAATTCTGAAGAGCAATCTCATATGTCTGCTGAGGTAACATCTGGATCATGTGAACCAAGTGGAGCTGATGAGTGGAGAGAAGTAGATGTCCCTGATGGGTTTCAGAGGTGTGGTACTGCCAGGAGATCACCTGTCAATCAACCCAATCACCACATCCCCACCAGAGACGTAAGGCTTTAGTTAGACGTCCACATTATTCACCATAGACCTGATTATTATACTTTATCTTTCGGGAAAATGTGAATTGTTAGGTTTTATTTTTTTTTTTAGATGACCAATTTCAAGACCCCTATTGTGCTGGACACAGGGTCTGGTTTGATGAAAGCAGGGTTTGCCGATCAGGACCTCCCGAATACGATATTCCCAAATATCATTGGGCTGCCAAAATACGAGGTAAGGCAACAGCCAAGTATGTGGCATCTATACACTTGGGCTGTGTTGTTTTTCATCAAGTTACGGTCGTATTGGCCACAATGTCTTTCCCTATGTGCAGACTTTCTTTATAATTTGCCATCAGGAAATAATGAATGGCTACTTGGAACGGGAGACCTATATTGGACATGAGGCTCAACATATGAGAGGAGTCCTGGCACTGAAGTATCCCATGAAGAACGGAATTATACGCAACTGGGATGAAATGGAAAAGGTTGGTGATGTATTGTTGACCTTATTTTTATCCAATATTCTGTATGTGCTTTAGTGGTGTGTTTGGGAGTACTGATGAAGCCATAGTATCAGACTGTGGTGGTTTTGACCTCACTGCTCAATTGATTGGTTTCAGATTTGGCACCACACATTCCAGCAGTTGCATGTGGAACCAGACGATCACCCTGTCCTACTGACCGAGGCAGCCATGAACCCACTGGCGATCCGTCAGCGCATGGTGGAACTCATGTTTGAGTGCTTCAATGTTCCTCTCACCTACGTGGCCATGCAGGCAGTGCTGGCACTTTATGCAGCAGGGAGAACCACAGGTAAAACGAGCACGATTATATACAAATATGTCTAGTCAGTTAACATATTTAAGGCAGTTGTATCCCAGAGTAGAGGACAGTATGCTTTCAAAGACCTGTTTAAAGCTAGAATATAAGACTGGTTACTATACATCTACTATTTGGTTGAATAATTTTGAATATGGCAGATACTCAATTGATTATCTGTTTCTCCTACTAGGTGTAGTGTTTGACTCTGGGGATGGAGTGAGCCATAGTGTGCCAGTGTTTGAGGGATACTGTTTACCACACGCAGTGCAGCGCTGCACCTTGGCTGGCCATGATGTTACAATGCACCTTAAAAAGGTATTTGAGATTAACGCATAATTATCTGTATGTATTTGGGACAGGGATTTGGTCTAAAACAATAGTTCAAATGATGATCACTTGAAAACAATGTCCATTGCCTGTATTGTGTGCCACTGTCCTGTGTACCAGCTTCTGCAGGAGCAGGGGTTCTGCATGCGCACTTCTGCCGAGATGGAGATTGTGAGGGAGATGAAGGAGAAATGCTGCCGGGTGTCCCAGGACTATGAATCTGAGCTAACCTGTGGAGGGTCGGCCAGCAATGCGATGAATTACACCATGCCTGATGGCCAGGTCGTTCACCTCAGCACAGAGCGGTTCAGGTAACCATCTAACAGGGCCACTGTATCCTCACTCTGAAGACTAAACACTCACCCTAATGAGTTTGGATAATTAAGTGTTCTGCTTTGTCTGAGGTAATTGAGACTAAGAACTGTGAAAAAAGTGTTTCCCTTTGCAAACAGTGCCATTTATTGTTCAGTTTTGATTATGGTGCTACCAAGTAAGCTTTTGGATAGCCACCAAGGGTTGGCTAAGATCTGTTAATCGGTGGCGTCTTCCATCCACAGGGCTCCTGAGATTCTGTTTAAGCCAGAGCTGATTGGACGAGACCATTACGGGATGCACGAGAGTATTTTCAAGTCTATCCTTAGTTCAGACATTGACCTCCGGCGGAGTTTTTTGGGGAACATTGTCCTTTCAGGTACATAGTTTATGTTTTATTAGTTGCTGAATACTTGTCCACTCATCTGCCAATGTCTGAATGTATTTATTTCCCCTGTGAAGGTGGAAATACCCTGTTGGCTGGCCTGCCTGAGCGGCTTCAGAGTGAAATTAGAACCATGGTGCCTACAGACTTGGGGGAGTGTGTGCGGGTGACAAGCCCTAAGGACAGAGATTTCTCTGTATGGAGTGGAGGTGCAGTGCTGGCCAACTTGTCTTCCTTTGCCTCTGCTTGGATCAGCCAAGAGGAATACGAGGAATATGGCCCCCAGATTGTTTTCAGGAAGTGCTTCTGAGCTGGACTCGCCTGAAATGTATGGGTGCAAGTTCTTACACATGTGCAATAGAGTATAGTGCCTAGTTTCTATGTCTGTGTTTTTTAAACCTTTTTTTATCGTTTTCAATTGTTGTTTTTGTACTACGTTTTTCATTACTGATGTTTTGCACTGACACTTCCAACGATTTGGTACTTTGAGTGTGATATAAAATTTTCTACTGTTGTCGGATCAGACAATACTTGAATGTTCCGTTTTATGCTTACTGTGGCAGAAATCCTGTCAAAGGAAGATTAACTTACTTTCTAGCAGCTATAGTGCTTGTCATGAATCCCCTGATCAGGATCTGGCCTTATGTAAAGAAAGGTGACTGATTCTCCTCTGAATGACTCCTAAAAAAGAGTAACTGGGATCGGTGTGCCTCTTGAAATATTAGGGTGTTTTCTACCCTTTTCTCCACCTTTTATATTTTATTTTTAGGAATATGACAAGGCACTTGAACCAGGTATTTTGGTGATGGTAGGGAAACCGATCTGTTTTATTTAAGGGCCCATTTTGAGCAATCTTTTCAGTTTCTGAGGAGTTACTACGACAATGCCACTGCTCTAGCAAGGTCAATGACCAGAACTGTATGTAATGCCCCCAATTTGAGTATAGTTTCTCAGTTCATTTTCCTATATTAAGATGAGCTTTCTAAAGTTAATCTTGAAATTGTCTGTAAATATTTCTGTTTTAAATTGGCTTTCTAAAGTTGTCTTGGAATAACTTAACCTAACATGTCCACGTTACATTTTCTGTGTCCACTTGGTGAGATACTGTAGTTTTCCCTCCAAGACTTGTAGCTCAATCAATGCAGGTGAAGAGTTTAGTATGTTGATGCCACCATGCCTGAATGGTAGACTGACTGTTCATTTTACTTATCCATTTGAGTTTTCCTTCTGTCTTGAGTCTGCACTTAGTGTTGATTAGGGTATGTTTCATGTACCAAGTATAAGGCCTATATTGCGCAAGTCCTGAATTTAGTGTCATTATTCAGCTGTATACAATCACTGTTTATTGTGCATTGATCCTTAACATACATTTTTGTTTGATTTGGCCCTTGATTCAATGTACTAACAACCTCTATTCTTGACTGGTATGATTTGTTTGTTCACATTTATTTATTTTCATATTTGACTTTACATGTTTGTTCACAATATATTGACTTTTTTGACTTATTAATATTGAGTGATCTTTCAACTTTTATGAATGGGTCATATCTGACTTAAATGCATGGTTTTTCTAACTATTTTGACAGCAAATACCTGAACTTGATGAGAATGTTGACTTTTGTTTCATTGAGGCTACCTGTTAGCCATGTTGGCTATGCCCTTACCATTTTTTTGCTTTCTTTGACTTCCTATGGATACTATGGACAAGCAATTGGCCTTATTAGTTAACTTATTTTGATCAACCCCATTGTATTTACAGTAGACTTACTAGTATCTAGTGTGACTCACTCATTACATAGCTGCCCTTTGATTTTGGCACGATTTTTGCTTGTTCTCTTCAATGTGTTTTTAGAACTGCCATGTTTTTCTGCTCTAAAGAAGTGGGGTTGCCATGTGATCTTAATCACAGGTCTTTTTAAATGGAGGTCTGAAGTGTTCCCTGTGGGAAATGGAAAGGCCCTAAGAGGGCTTAAATTTGGAGAGGGATGAATAGTCGGCTCATTTGTTAGTTCTTGGTGGTCAGAGGTAGAATTGAAGTCCCAGCCTCGTTTTTTGATGGTATATTCCATGCTCGAGTCTTGCTATGATTTACTTAAACCAAGTTGTATGTCAGGTCTTTTTTTTTTTAGAATAAATATTTTTTATTTATTTGACTGTTGCATTTCTCCATTACATCCTCCATAAAAAATACCTGCAAAGTAATAACACTGAGTTACTGAAGATTCACCAGTCAGATGTGCATTACAAACATACCACTGTTACATCCTGTGGCAGTGTTTCATTTGTGTCCATGGCAACCGACGGGGAACTCGGAGGACGCGGTGGGGAATTTGCATGATCTCCGTAGCTTGAAACATGTCTCGTGCTCAAGCAGAAAGTGTGATAAAAAACATAATTCGCGAAATCGCCCAAGAATGTGCCGGAAAAGGGCATGCTGTGTCGGAAACATTAGTGGCTTTCATGGTAGGTACCTGGCTTACTAATTAGGAACGTAGCAAGCGTTCGGTAACTAGCCGTGTGTGGTAATGTGTCGGTGTTTTACGTTGTCTAATCAATGATTTTTCTATTAGGTAAAAGCTGTTGTGTTGGACCCACGAAATCTATTTAACGTTGATCGGACTCTTACCAAGCAAGATGTTAGGAAACTTGTGGAAGTAAGTGCATTTAATTATAACTAAGACCCTGTGTCCGGTTTGGCTGGTAGCATGCCTGAGATCTTTGCGCAATGGGCTCGACGTCTGTTATTCCTTTGCAGTTGTGTGTGGACAAACTCATGGACCAGGGGAGCCCTTCCCTTGACACAATTAAGATGCAAGTCTACTTCGACATGAATTACACATCTCGACGTAAGTGGTTGCTTTAAAATGCTCAAAGAATGCATTAACTTATTATGTATAAGGCGTACTAACTAAACCCTAGCTGTTGGGACATGTGTAACGTCTAAGGGCATGGGATACTGGTATTGTACCCATTCATCAGTTTAGCTTCAAAGGTCTTGTTTTGTGTCCCAGGTGAGTTCATTGAGGAGCACCAGCGGGTACTACAGTCAAGGCTAGTCCCAGTGAGTCGAGAAATCACTGACAGCAGAGTGAAAACACGTGAGGATCTGGAGGGCCTTTACCGTAAGATCGTCAGCTATGTTCTGCTGCGCTCGGGCCTGGGCTCTTCCACAGACATCACCACAGTGCGAGAGGCTACAGGTAATCGTAAGGACTATTGTATTGTAATTTGTACCACAATTTAAGGATCACTATTCACAAAGATGGGAAAGGAAATGGTCAATTGTAATTACTGTCCATCGAAGTGAGTTTTTACAATGTGGGAATCATCACATTTTCCAGCATTGATCAGTTTGTTTCTATTTTGCTCACAACTGACTGTGTGTGTGGTTTTGCAGCTGCCTTACAGAGCGTCTTTCCCCAGTCAGAGCTGGGGACCTTCCTGTCCCTCATCAAGAAGGACAAGGAGCAACAGCTCAATGACCTCAGCATGATTGTGACTGGCATCCGTCTCTTCAACAAAGATAGCAGGAAAGGAGGAGAGGGCATAGACGACTGTAAGTTCCAAAACATCACATATATATATTTTGATAGACCTTGATAACTGAAACAATTTCTCAGAGCTCCAAATGTGTGTTTCAATTTTGTCCACGACTTCCATATAGTGCCAGCTATTCTGAATGAAGCCATTCCATCCACCAGTAAAGACATTGAATGGGAGCTGGAGCTTTCTCAGAGTTTGGCCTGGCAGTACACATCCTGGCTGGAGAGGCTCCTGGACCCTGAGGTTGAGACCAGAGAATGTATTGTTCCCCTGGACATGCTTAAACAGGCTCTCTATAATGTACGACAACATGAAGCCTTTCTCAAAGTTATTTTGGTGAGTTAGCTAGAAGGTGATGGGCGTCATGACTTCAAGTCAGTACATGAAATTGTCCCTATGAGCAGTTCTTCAAGAGTATTGATTTGCATAATAATTTTACCCATATTCTGATTAAATTCCTCACCAGGCAGATGTCATTCTATGTGCAAAGCAAGTTGAAACCCTACAGACTGAACTAGCGACACGTATGAAGCTTTTGAGGGTCACTGTACATTCAAAGACTGCAGTACCCACTGCACAGGTTTTTGTAAGTACAGTATCTTGCACATATATATTTGAGCTGTTTTGTTATGGGGCGGTTTCCCGGACACAGATTACACCTAGTCCTAGACTCAAAAGCTTACTCGATAGATCATCTCCATTAGAAAGTGCTTTTTAGTCCAGGACTAGGATTAACCTGTGTCTGGAAAAAGGGCCTTTCAATGTCTAATCCTCAACTCGTGTACTATGTATCCTCTTCCAGCCCCATTTCACAGCTCTGGCAAAGTTCTGGTCAGGTCTTCAAGATGAGATGGTGCTGTTGAGCATCCTGAGTAACATAATGGAGAACCTGCAGCCCTTCCTGGCTGCTCAGTCCCGGCTCTTCCCTGATGGTCAGTTGGAGGACATACTGGGGTTGGAGATCAAGAAGTACGAGCAGAGAATGAAGGAGTCTTCAGGTAAGTACTCTGTGTGCATCCCAAATGGTATACTATTTCCTATGGGGCCTAGTATAAAGTTGTGCACTACATAGGGAATAGGATACTATTTAGGACATTGACTGTGGTGGTATAAACACAGGCTATCACAGTAAAGCACTGCATTTCCTACAGCTCTATCATTAGCTAATGATTTTACATGTTTCATTTGTAGTAGATAAATTGTTTTGTTTGTTATTCACCTTGTCAGAAAACCGTATTGGCCCCTATGAGATCAAAACACAAGAGTGGCTCTTGCCTGAGACAACAGCCAACTTTGACAAATTACCACTGCAGTACAATGGAATTTGTGGTTATACACTTGTGAAGAAGGATGGGCTTTTACTGCCAGGTATGTGGAGTTTTGGATGTGGCAATTGTATACGTTGTTGTACAACTAATGTTCATTCCCCCCCTTATTGAAAATATTCACCAGAATTGATGTAATATGCCAACTTGTCTTCATCTAACTGAACATTCCAATGCTGCATATAAAATAAGACTGTTGTTTCAGGCAACCCAAGCATAGGAGTCCTGAAACATAGGGAGAAATACTATGTTTTCAGCTCCAAGGAGGCAGCTTTAAGATTTGGATCCAAGCCAGATGAGTACATTGCCCATGTGGCAGAGAAAGCAAAGCAGTCCCCTGAGCTTATCCAGCTCCTCCAACTCCACCAACAGTTTGCCTGTGTCACTCCATATCCTGAGGTACAGTGCCTTCGGAAAGTATTCAGACCCCCTGACTTTTTCCCACATTTTGTTACTTTACAGCCTTATTCTAAAATGGATTACATAAAATCCTTAGCAATCTACCTACACACACTATCCCATAATGACAAAGCAAAAACAGGTTTTTAGAAAAGTTAGCAAATCTATAAAAAATAGAAAACATATATCATACATAATTATTCAGACACTTTGCTTTGAGACTCAAAATTGAGCTCAGGTGCGTGCTGTTTCCATTGATCATCCTTGAGATGTTTCTACAACTTCATTGGAGTCCACCTGTGGTAAATTCAATTGATTGGACATGATTTGAAAGGCACACATCTGTATGTAAGGCCCCACAGTTGACAGTGCATGTCAGAGCAAAAACTAAGCCATGGGGTTGAAGGAATTGTCCGTAGAGCTCCGAGACAGGATTGTGTTGAGGCACAGATCTGGGGAAGCGTACCAAAACATTTCTGTAGCATTGAAGGTCCCCAAGAACATAGTTGCCTCAATCATTCTTAAATGGAAGAAGTTTGGAACCACCTAGACTCTTCCTAAAACTGTCCGCCCAGCCAAACCGACCAATCGGGGGAGAAGGGCCTTGGTCAGGGAGGTGACTAAGAACCCGATGGTCACTCTGACAGAGCTCCAGAGTTCCTCTGTGGAGATGGGAGAACCTTCCAGAAGGGCAACCATCAATGCAGCACTCCACCAATCAGGCCTTAATGGTAGAGTGGCCAGACGGAAGCCACTCCTCAGTACATGACAGCTCGCTTAGAGTTTGCCAAAAGGAACGTAAAGACTCAGACCATGAGAAACCAGATTGGCCTGAATACCAAGCGTCACGTCTGGTGGAAACCTGGCACCATCCCTACAGTCAAGCATGGTGGTGGCAGCATCATGCTGTGGGGATGTTTTTCAGCGGCAGGGACTGGGAGGCTAGTCAGGATCGAGGCAAAGATGAACGGTGCAAAGTACAGAGAGATCCTTGAGGAAAACCTGCTCCAGAGCATTTGGGACCTCAGACTGTGGCGACGGTTCACCTTCCAACAGGACAATGACCCTAAGCACACAGCCAAGGCAACACAGGAGTGGTTTCGGGCCAATTCTCTGTGGCCCTGCCAGAGCCCGGACTTGAACCTGATCGAACATCTCTGGAGAGACCTGAAAATAGCTGTGCAGTAACGCTCCCTATCCAACCTCACAGAGCTTGAGGATCTGCAGAGAAGAATGGGAGAAACTCTCCAAATACAGGTGTTTAAAGCTTGTGTTGTTATACTCAAGAAGACGTAAGGCTGTAATTGCTGACATAGGTGCTTCAACAAAGTACTGTAAAGGGGCTGAATACTTATGTAAATGTGATTTTATATATATATTTAAATAAATAAACAAACATTTCTAAATCTGTTTTTGCTTTGTCATTATGGAGTATTGTGTGTAGATTGATGTGGGGGGAAAAAAACGATTTAATCAATTTTAGAATAAGGATGTAACTTAACAAAATGTGGAAGAAGTCAAGGGATCTGAGTACTTTCCGAAGGTACTGTATGTTCACTAACAGTCATAATTCTTCCATAGCATCTTCAGAACTTGCAGTAATATTTTTTTACCCACTGTTCACTTAAATTTTTGTCTCTGTAGATGCAGTCAGGGGAGAGATTGCTGGTAAAACCCATTACAAAGTGTGACAGCAGCACTCAGACAGACACTCATTTGTTGGAGACCAACATTGTGAAGTCATATGAGTGGAATGAGTGGGAGCTGAGGAGAAAAGCAATCAAATTGGTATGTGATTTTAATTGACTCGAGTGTACTGTTTCATTTTATCAGTGGTAGGTTTCCATAGTCTTCTTGCATGGATCTTTTTTATTCAAAAAGGTTCACTTTTATGTCCTGCCTTTGGCAATGGGTATGTTGTTTCTTCAGGCCAATCTTCGTAGTAAAGTGACCCACTCAATGCAGACTAATCTAAGTCACATGAGGAGGGATAACGTCACCCAAACCTACCACCTCGCAGATGTTGCATGCCAGAGCAAGAGGGATGGCAATAGCAATGTCCCCAAGCCTCAGGTTTACCTGGCTGGTCTTCGAGGAGGGAAAACCAAGACTACACATATGAACAAAACAAACTTGACCAGATCAGTAAGTGAATAACTGTCTATCTTCAAGCAATAAAGATAACTTTGATGGAAGTGCCAGTCTATTTGTTTTTAAAAATGCTTTGACATTGTCCTAGGGTTGTTAATGCCCACAGAAAATTGTTGTATGCCAGTAAAAGAAACATGTCATAATGTTTGAACTGAGGAAGGATAACATAGTGGGTTACACTTTGTCAAAACAGTGTCTGCCAAAACTGTCCACATGCCTGCTCCTACAGTCAGTTATGTGCACAAGACACACAGCCTGTCATAGGCCAAGTTCGAGGGGCATGACCTCCGGTGGCACGGCAAACTCCGACTTGAAAACAAATGCACCCAAAACACCCCGCTCCTCATTACATCCTGGGAGAAGGTTGCAGGAGCTGTCATTAGCTAGCACATTCAGTGACAAACTAGTATCCAGCTGCAGCTCTGGATGTCTTAATTGCATCAGTATGCTTTGACTCATTCAGTATTATATATTACGGTTGAATGCTTTAGTATTGCATGTCATGTTTGATTACATTAGGCTGCCAATGGAATAGTGGTCGTACAATATGAATTATAGGACGTACAGTATCTTACATAATGTTTGCACCAGTATGAATTGACCCGTTTAGTATTATATATTGTGGTTCAATGCTTTAGTATGATATATTACGTTAGGTTGCATTACATTAGCTTTATTCTATTGATAGCATATCAATGGAATAGCAGTCGTACGTCCTAAAATTCGTATTATAATGTACATTATCCTACATCTTGATTTCAACCATACAAATGCTTAGAACAAACTGTTTGTGTATAGTAGTTAAACGACAATCCAGAGTCATTTCTGCCTGTTGAAGTGTTTGTCCGACCTCTAAGGTGTTTTAAATGCCAAAGAATGGGACATGTAGCGGCTCTGCAAAGGGAAGAAAATATGTGCCAAGTGTGGAGGGGAACAAAATGATGGGGGATGGGATGGATGTATGCTGGGGTGCAGTAAAAGGCTAGAGGCCCAAAGATATATAATCACTCATGTATCTTATGCAGAGTCTGCAGGGCAGATTGGTGGAACTAAATCAAATCAAATGTAATTTTTATTTAACCTGGAAAGTCAGTTAAGAACAAATTCTTAATTACAATGACTGCCTACCCCGGCGCTGGGCCAATTGTGCGCCGCGCTATGGTACTCCCAATCACGGTCGGTGATGATAGTCTGGAATCGAACCAGGGTTTGTAGTGACGCCTCCAGCACTGAGATGCAGTGCCTTAGACTGATGCACCACTCAGGAGCCCATAGAATTAAGTTTTTTGTTATCCTTCAGTGGAACGACAAAAGTTTTATTGCTAACGGTCAGGAGTTTAACAAATATGTAATAGATTTAGAGATCAATTCTGATGTGATATGTGTTCAAGAAACATTGCTTAGACCACATCTTGATTTTATTATTGTTCAATCAGATTTGATATATCAACTGGACAGGATGGCAGGTGTGCTACGTACATAAGGGAAGGTCTTGTATATTGTAATATTACTGTCCCATATGAATGTGTGATGGCGGAAATCTACAGTGCAGGTCGTAATAAAGTTATTTGACAAGTGTTGTAAAAATGATCTGTAGCGATGTTGATGAAATTGGGCTCGAGAGATATTGTGCTGCGACTTTAATGCACATATTTTATGGGGACGCACACATAGTGGCTTGCGAAAGTCTTCACCTCTTTTGGCATTTTTTCTATCTTGTTGCCTTACAACCTGGAATTAAAATATATTTTTTGGGGGGGTTTGTATCACTTTGAAGAAGCAAAAATGTTTATTTTTTTTATTGTGAAACAAATAAGACTAATAACAGAACTTGAACATGAACCCCCCACATCTAGCAACTCGGATTTTCTTGCCTATTCTTGAAGGCAAAACTGCTCTAGCTCCTTCAAGTTGGATGGGTTCCGCTAGTGTACAAATTCTCCATTGGATTGAGTTTCTCAATTGGACAGTTTCCCAGTCCCTGCCGATGGAAAAACATCCCCACAGCATGATGCTGCCACCACAATGCTTCACTGGGGATGGGGTTCTTGGGGTGATGAGGTGTTGGGTTTGCGCCAGACAGCATTTTCCTTGATGGCCAAAAAGCTACTCCAAATCCAGACCTCCATGGGTTGATAAATTTGATTTCCATTGATAATTTTTGTGTGATTTTGTTGTCAGCACATTCAACTGTGTAAAGAAAAAAGTATTTAATAAGAATATTTCATTCGTTCAGATCTAGGATGTTATTTTAGTGTTACCTTTATTTTTTTGAGCAGTGTATATGTGTGACCGATCATGTGACACTTAGATTTCACACAGGTGGAATTTAACTAATTCCGTGACTTCTGAAGGTAATTGGTTGCACCAGATCTTATTTAGGTGCTTCATTGCAAAGGGGGTGAATACATATGCACGCACCACTTTTCTTGGGGGGTTCAGTATTTTTTTTTCACTTCACCAATTTTGAATTTTGTGCTTCATTGAGGGGTCCATTACATGAAATACAAGTCAAAATCCATTTAAATTACAGGTTGTAACGTAACAAAATAGGAAAAATGTGACGGGGGGGTGAATACTTTTGCAAGGCAATGTAGATGCTAATGGTACTATTGTCGAAGATATGATGGAGACAAGAACATATGTCTTAATGATGGGTCTGGTACAAGAGTTGTTGTTAGAGGGGTTACACACTGCCTGGACCTCACAATGGCTTCTAACTCTTGCATCTGTGTGAATGGAATGAATGATTCTACTGTTGGAAGTGATCATTTTCTGATTTTGTGTACCATGAACTGTGATGTTAATATGTTGATTTTCAAAGGAAGAGCGCTTTTAGAACGCAGGATCATTAAGTCTGTCAAGAGTTCTGCTCTACAATCGGCAGGGGTACTGAACTGGGGGATGTATGGTCTATGTTGAAGAAGATGACTGGAAGAAGCAAGCCCAATAGTTTTGGTTGTGGGTCAAAAAATGTTCGGAACTGATAGAAAAAGCTGACTTGTTGGGGAAGACATTTGCTAGGGTACATAGTTGGGTTAATTTGGCTGAAGTATATAAGCAACGCAGGTGGGAGTTTTTAAATGCTCATGTTAATGTGTATAAGAAAAGGGATACTGTTGACTCTTCCTTGGATGCTGTTTTTACCATACATGAGATGCGTTCAGCCTTAATAGGCTGTATATACAGCCCCAGGTCATGATCAATTGTGATGTTTAAGCATCTACCTGATGAGGTCAAATATGTTTTCCTGGGCTTATTTAATAAGATTTGGAGTGAGGTGCTTAGACCTTCTGGTTGGAAAAGTGGAGTCATATCACCTTTTGTAAAGCCTGGTAAGGACCCTTCATGCACTGATAGTTACAGACCAATAGCACTGACCTCTAACTTGTGTGAACTGATGGAAAAGATGATTGATAGAGGTTTATTGAGTCGATGTCAAAGTGGATTCTGTAAAGGTAGATCTACTTTGGATGCATTAGTAAAGGTGAGAAATGAAGTTGAAAAAACTCTGGTAATGAAAGAAGTAGTGGCTACTGTCTTTTTTGACATTGAAAAGGCTTATGACGCTATGGAGAGAAGGCCTACTAATTTAAAATGAGACTTGGTATTGGTGGAGATTATATAACTGGGTTTTGGCCGCCTTATTTAATTGCTCTTCAAGTTAAAATAGGATCAATTTTATCTGATGCCTATGGAGTTGACAATTGTATTCCTCAAAGCAGTGCTATCAGTCCTATTTTGTTCAACATTATGATTAATGTGTTTTGAATGTAGGTAGGGGTATTGGGGCTTCCCTATATGCTGATGGAGCTATATGGAAGAGGGGAAGGAATGTATCTTGTGATCAAATCTATTCAACAAGCTGCAGTGGATGTTGAAAGAGTGTCGATAGACTGGGATTTTAAATTGTCAGTGGTGACGTCTTTGAATGTTCTTCTCGAAGAAGAAAGTTGCTGATAATATACAGGTGTTTCTGTATGGGCAGCCTATGGGGGAGGATTTCTAAGTACAAATATTTGGGTCTATGGTTCAATGAGTGATATATATATATATATGGAAAGGTCATGTCATACATGTTGAAACAAAGTGTAAGAAGGTGGTGAATCTTATGCCCTCGGTCTCTGGTTACGAATGGGGTGCTGACAGACCATCGTTAATGGATATTTATAGAGCTCTGATCAGGACTACAATTGATTGCAGGTGTATCGTTTATGGAACGGCGGCGAAGACTTGGCTTCAGAAACTGGACAGAATCCAGTAAATAGCTTTAAGGATATGTATTGATGCGTTTAAATCAACATCTGTATGTGCTTTACTAGTGGAGGCAGGTGAGATGCTTTTGGATATATGCCGTAAAAAAAATTGTCAGCTTTTCGGGTAAGGTTGTGAGGTTGAGCATCCCATTTCTACATTTCACAGATGGATCCAAGGACCCAGTTAGTGGGCATACAGGAGCAGGTGTTTAAGTTCCTGAATTTGATGTGCAGTCACACAGGGCGGTGCACAATTGGACCAGCGTTGTCAGGGTTAGGCCGTCATTGTAAATACGATTTTGTTCTTAACTGACTTGCCTAGTTAAATAAAGATTAATACAGTTGGCGGCATGCACATTTAACGTTGGTTTGCGGACTGCCATTATATAATTGACAAACATCAAGCGAATGCTTGAAATTTATACATCCGGTGAAAAAATCAGTCTCATTGTTCTATTTGTGATTCGCTTGGTGACAGGCGGCTCGGCTCCGGGACTGCAGCTGGATGCATCTTAGATGCAGACCGATGACAATGGTTTGAAGTCTGGTTCGTTCAACGTTAAATACCCATTCATTTTACAACGCACCATAACAATCAAGTTAGCTAACCATGGCTAACGGTAAGTGAAATTTGCAATTCTTAGCTACTTGTAATGCTAACGTTAGATGGCTAGCTAGTCTTTAATGTTTCGAAACTAAACACAGTAAGCTAGCGTTTAAATCAGTAATATTATTGAGTTTGAATTTATTTGCTAGCAAGTTAAAAAGTGTGTTTTTATGTTGCGAACGGAAAAGAGTCGTCTCTGAATCATGGAAGCGCAAATGCTATGTAGCTAGCTAGTTAGCCAGGTGCAGATTTAGCAAGGTGGATCTTGCTAAACCAATCCCCCGGCTGCAAAGATTGTTTTTGTAAACGAATTCAGAAAATAACGAATCACGTCAAGTGTCTGTCCACAGCCCTTTTCAAACTGCATTGTTAAGCTTTTATCCCTGGATTCACACTTGTGTATTCCAAAGCCCTGGACAAACGTAACTTGCTGATGCGACCATTTGTTACATGCAAGGCATTTATTTGCATATTAGGTCCCCTTGCTGCTAGCATAGCATTTTGTTTCCAATAATGAATGTTTGGAAACAAGGTTTCACTTTCGAAATGTGATCTTGCCCCTGCACAGAGAATGTTGTTCACGGACGAGACATCAACTTTTCTGATCCAGGCAAAAGCATGCAACAACATTATCATGGATGGTAATATCTGGATAAATGTTAACATAATAAATTATTGAAAACCAACGGAAATTGAGACCTGTGTGAAGCTAGCCACAAGTGGAATTTGCGTTAGAGAGAGTAGGGAAAACAGCAGGTCCGGGACAAGGTATGCTACTCGGTGACACTCACCGAACACAACTGTAGAGTTTGTAAACAAATATTCGCATCTTAGCTAATTATTTGAAAAACGAACTGCTTCGAAGACCATGTAATCCATGATGGACTGCCATAGTTGTTAATTACCTATATTATCCTAATGGTGATGCACCTTTACACATTTAAATCAGCACAACGCCCGCCTTGGGGCGGCAGGGTAGCCTAGTGGTTAGTGTTGGACTAGTAACCGAAAGGTTGCAAGTTCGAATCCCCGAGCTGACAAGGTACAAATTTGTCGTTCTGCCCCTGAACAGGCAGTTAACCCACTGTTCCTAGGCCGTCATTGAAAATAAGAATTTGTTCTTAACTGACTTGCCTCGTAAAATAAAGGTAAAATAAAAATGTGCCAAAAATGCATCAAGTCAATCGCTTGGCCTGATATAAGTATAGATACAGTAAAGTACACACTAAAGAGTAAAAAAAACATGTAAGAAAAATTGTTTAAAAAATAAAAAGCACAACTGCAGACTTCAAAGAATAGGCCAGGGCATTCCGAGTTGATCAGATGGTGCCTGCTAATGTCATCGGCCTCCCCCTTTGCTTGAGGAACAAAATAAGAAGCCCCTCCCCCCTTTTAAGTAAATCAAGTGAAAAGGAGACTGGAGTAGGACTTTAATTTGTGCTCCTCCAGTTACACAACATCCCTTCCTATCTCTAATTTGATAGGCCTACCTGTAAAATGGAAGGGGTGTCGTATCCCCTTAACCAGAGAAATGGGACAACATTTACACACACTTTGGTTGAACTCATACCTTGGTTGACTCAGCTTGGCAATGCTACTTTCAGCTTGATCTCAATTATTGGAGAGAGGCCTCATTGCTTTATTAGGTATGAAGGGTGTCAATGGTGCTTTTGTTATTGGTCAATTTTGTTGTAACTAGTACTCTTTGTATGTTGGCCTATGTTAATTTAATAGGCCTACATTAAATTGTATTGGTAACATACACATTTAGCAGATGTTATTGCGGGTGTAGTGAAATGCTTATGTTTGTAGCTCTAACCGTGACATGAGTTGGGGTCAATGTGAATTGAAGTCAGTCAATTCAGGAAGTGATTGGAATTTACAAAATGGAGAGAACTTGACATAAATCGCTTCTCCTTGTCCGCTTATTTAGAAGTAAATGGAAATGGATGAACCTACCTCTTAAATTATTGAATTGGAATATAATTTCTCAAATTGACCCCAACCCTGAGGCTTAAATTCAACACTTAGATGAGGATCACACTGCGCAACATCCATTATGGTTCCATAGGCTCTCCAATTCACCTTCATTTACAGTTTTACTCTGTTCAAGTAGACAGTTATCAATAGTTCGTTTCTTTATTAGTCATTCAAAATGTACAGGCCTACGGTATTTGGTACCCTCTGCTGGTGATTTGCAGGATGTGCAATGATTACACGTAAAAGAATGGCTGTGATTGCCTACTATGATCCATTTTATAGAGAGAAATTGGCATAACTTTAAAACTAGCAGAGATCTAAGTCTGGAAATTTGATATGCCTGTAGAGTATGTTCAACATTATATTGTAACATTCCCATTCAAAATATTTATTTTTAGTCATGTAAGAAAATTGTTACTTAAATCAAAATACTACTCTTATTATAGGGCAAGTGGTAAAGCTTGATTTGACATGTAGTCAGTGATATGTAGCCCAAAATCATGTTTAATGACATTTCATCTTTCAATCATGCAAGACTTCATGTATGCATATGGTTCCCGCCATAGAGCTAACAATAGGCCCCAATCACCACACAACCCCCGCCACAAGACGCACTTGCCATGGCTGAGAGATCTTGGGTGAAGAGGCAAGAATTGTTTTAATTTGCATAACTGTTTAAATGCTTTAAAAAAATTGACAGACTAGAAATAAGAATGTTCTCTTTTGTATTGCATGTTACTTGGTTTTATTCCCCCCTTATTATTTGCATTTCACAGCAACACCTACAGTCCACAATCTTAATTTAGTTTGAGGATATGCATTTCTAAAATGTTTGTTACAAAAAATGTATTTCCTTAGTTTGTCCTGGTGGTCGGTATTTCTAATCTTCATGCCTTAGTGGATAATATTGTGCCCATGTCAAACCGAGCTGGTAGCACAGGTCATGCTGACCAGACTTGGCTTCATGTCCACTCTCCTGGAGCCAGAGCTCCACATCTGGAGGCAGATGTTTATGGGATTGTGTTACCACAAGGCCTTGTCCCTGCCTTTGGCCATCCATCGATCAGGCAGGGAAAAGGTTTAAAGAACTCCTCCATGATGCTCTGTTCAAGTGGACTGAGTAAATCCTTAATTACCATTACTAGTAGTATAAAGGAATGACGTAAGTGAAAATCACAATTTCCACGACCATGTTTTGCAAAGGACTAAAACCCTGGAATGTCACATGTAATTATTTGCAGGTCTTTGTACATTACTTCCCACGTCGCATTGACGTCGTAAAGGATCCAAAGTACCAGTAGCAGCTGGCATTGGAGTATGAAGACCAAGCATGGGAGCTAGGTGTGACTTGTGCCTTCCCACTGGTTCCCCTGGTCCCACAATAAAGTACACCTGAGTGATGATTATGGGATTGCAATTTTGGCCACGCTGATCAGACACTTTGTTTGAGAGACTGCGATGCATGGCTGCTGCTAGGCCTACTTCTGCTGGGATTTAAAGTGTAAGAAGATAACTTCTCATTTTAATCATCACTTTTTTCTCTTTTTTTCTGCATTTATGCATAGTCCAGTCAAATGAAGTGTCTAATGCATTCATTTCAGGATGGGAGTGAAGGCAAGATTTGCCAGATTTCCAAGACAACTACTTCTAGTGCACCCCCAGCAGGACCCCCTCTTGCAGCACCACCTGCTCCTCCAATGGCTGGCCTTGTGATCCACAGTGTAAGATGTTAGAATTGAATGTGATTGTTCCTTATTTTCTCTGCACTTGTGCACTATCCAGACCAGAAATTATAGGTGTCTAATACCTCTATTATTACAGCATGGGGGCAGAGGCAAGGTTGGACACCCGGCGGCTGTCGTTCCATCAGTTCAGCCATGTGGAGGCAAATAAGTACTTTCAGCCGACTCGCAGGGTATGTTATTTACTGTTATTGGTAGAAATGTCATCAATATATGTTTAAGTGTGCATGTGTTGAAAAGTATTTAGTAATCAATGCGACACCTAAAATATCCATATGATTACAGGGTAAAGTGAACAGTGCGGTTATCTGCAGCCCCAGGATCACCCTTGATGGTCAGTGTGACAGGGAGGTGGACGTTCAGCCACCTTTCTACCACACCAATCTTTTTTTTTTTTTACTAATCAACTGCTCAACATTACCAAGAGTATTAGAATCTGGTGAGAACAAAATGTAGAACAGCCTGCAGCTCGTAAAGAGCAGGTGGGGGCAGCCCTGATAGGTGAAGAGAAGCCCAAATGGGTGAACTGTTATTCTTCAATCTACTTTATTCTACATTTTCTTGTAAATATTTCATGGGTGTATGTTGATTTGTGTATTTTCCAGGAGCTGGCTCGGTTGTCTTATTAAAAAGAGAACAGGGACAAATTTGTCAGTTTCTCCTATATTGGCTCAAATTGGTTACTGTTTTTTACTTCTCTCTGGAAATTTGTTTCTTTAAATAAATACTGAATAAAACATTTCTGTTGCAATTTGTTTATTATTGGGTATGTTAAATACTGTCACCGAGTAGGCTGATATCCGTGGACCTAAGATCCATAGGTAAGGCTGTACATTGCAAGGTGAATGTTCAAATACACTGTTGGTTGAGTAGTGAACTTAATGTGGCTAGTTTCACACCGTTTTCAAAGTCCCCCCAATAAGTGCATTGACCATAATATTTGTGAAAACTCTTCAGTTATGTTCAGTGGGTGTCACTTTATATAGACCGATACCCCATTTCATGGGTGAACAATCTCTAGCTTAGGCTCTACTGTCCAATATGAGTTCAACAGTCGACACGTATTATAGGCTTAATGTGGTTAATTTCACACTGGTTTTAGAGTTGCACTGTATGCTTTACTTTGTGTAAACTCAGTTGTGTTCTGTGGGTGTCACCGAGTAGGCTGATACCCCATTTCATGGGTGCACAATATGGCTTGATTCTGTTTGGAAGGCTCCTGCGTGGTGCAGCGGTCTAACTCACTGCATCTCCGTGCAAGAGGCGTCACTACAATCCCTGGTTTGTATCCAGGCTGTATCACATCCGGCTGTATTTGGAGTCCCACAATTGGCCCAGTGTCGTCCAGGTTTGGCCGGGGTAGGCTTTCATTATAAATAAGAATTTGTTCTTAACTGACTTCCCTAGTTAAATAAAGGTGTGCATCACTTTCAATGGGGGACATTCATTTTTAATGCGAAAACCAAATTCTACTATTGTGACTTCCTTATTGTGGCTAGCTTCACACAGGTGATATTGAGCGTTTGCTGCCCTTCCAGCTGTAGAGTTGGGAGACTTTCGACACACCCACTCGCCTGCTACCCATACTTGGGAGTTTATTGCTTCAGTTGGCTAGCTGCCTATGTGAGAAGATGTTAGCCAGCCTGCATAACACCTGTTTTTGTTGGCCATAGCAACCAATGTATTTGCACAGATGAAAGTATTGTGTTTTTTTTGTCAGGTTTTTGTCCTCAGATGGAAGGATGAAAGGGTATACATTTACTTATCAAAATAGCTACAGAGGCATCACAAGCCTATGCAAATTAAGTGAACGTGCAGCTTTTCTGATTGGACAATGAAAATTAGTTATTCTGACCCCTTTTCACACTGGCTATTTTTGCATCGTGTTTCTGGGGCAAGTCCCGAAAAGTCAGTGCTAACCTTCCTCCTGAGCAGAGCCAACTAGCCCTGGACTAAGGTTGGTACTAGCCCATTTTAGAATGTTCCAAGTGTGAACACACTTAGCCCCAGGCTAAAATCTCCCTTAGCCCAGGACTAAGTAGGCTCTTAGCCCTGGGCTAAGGTGCAGTGTGAACATGCCTAGTATGTGTGATTTCTGGTTCCTTGCCTCACTGACCTACTTGCTGTCAACTTTACACTTTCTGCTGTCAAGACTCTGTCCTCTCTCCACAGAGCCAGTGAGTGTGGTGTTCAAGGTGTACTGTCTGTCAGTGATGACAATGGTGGCAGCAACTTACACTGTGGTATTACGATACACAAGGACCATATCATCAACAGCTATGTACTTCTCTACAACAGCAGTATGCGTCACAGAGGTTATTAAATTGTTCTTGAGCCTTGGGATGTTGACCAAGTAAGTAGGCTTTATCTAGGGCCCAGCTTTGCCACCTATTCTATATCCTGTGTTTTCATGACAGACCAAATAATGTCCATAATCCATGTGTAAACTAAACAAGTGATTGCTATCCAAGTGGTCTCAGCCTTGAATAAATATATAGAATACCCTTGAATGGATTGACATAATAGTTTGCCATATTGCCCGGGCAAGTAAGTTGAGCCTTGCCCTCTGGTAGCCCCATTAGGCAGATTATATATATCTTTTTTTTTTGTTACACTGATTACCAACATGCAAAGTATTCCAGTAGTCCTATTTGTTCCTCCTCCTGTGTGTAGGTGAAAATAGCTACTTTAATTAAACTGATCATAATCTTCGAGCAACCAAAGAATACTCCTGACTTGCCCGATAGGGGAGTGCCTTTCAGACATTAAATGTCAATCTCTGCCTTGTATTGAGTATTTTGTTGAAAGAATTAATGCCCTAGTTGCTCAACTTTTGTATATGTTTGTTTTAATTTTTACCTTGCAGAGAAGCTGGCAGCTTTGGCAGGTTAAAAGCATCCATAGTTGAACATGTGTTTCAGTGTCCAAAAGAGCTGCTGAAACTGAGTGTTCCCTCTGTGGTCTATGCGATTCAGAATAACATGGCCTTCATAGCCCTGAGCAATCTTGATGCAGCTGTGTATCAGGTATTAACTTGAAATTAAATGATTTCTTCGGAAAACTGCACATTAATAATTGACTTGTATTACTTCCTTCCTGGTTCATATGCTCACTGTTCCACTGCATCTCCCTACCAAGGTGACCTATCAGTTGAAGATCCCGTGCACAGCCCTATGCATGGTCCTAATGCTGAACCGCTCTCTCAGCAGGCTGCAGTGGTTGTCTGTCTGCATGCTGTGTGGGGGTGTTGCTTTGGTCCAGTGGAAACCTGCAGAGGCCACTAAAGTCCAGGTACCCTTGGTATTTTTCTAGCATTATTTTTTAAATTTAACCTGCATTAATCTAAAAACACCCATTTGATGTCAGAATACTTATTGTACAAGGGAGACCTTGCCAATGGGCATGTCAAGTGTATTGATGAGTTCATTGATGATCTTATTAAGCAATAAGGCACGTGGGGGTGTGGTATATAGGGCTTTTGTAAAGTATTCAGACCCCTTCACTTTTTCCATATTTTGTTATGTTACAGCCTTATTTTAAAATTGATGAAATTGTTTTTTTTTCTCAGTCTACACAATACCCCATAATGACAAAGCAAAAACAGGTTTTTAGAAATGTTTGCAAGTTGATAAAAAAAACACAATTCAGACCCTTTACTCAGTACTTTGTTGAAGCATCTTTTGGCAGTGATTACACCCTCGAGTCTTCTTTGGTATGACGCTACAAGCTTGGCACATCTGTATTTGGGGAGTTTCTCCCATTCTTCTCTGCAGATCCTCTCAAGCTCTGTCAGGTTGGAAGGGGAGCGTCGCTGCACAGCTATTTTCAGGTCTCACCTGAGATGTTAGATTGGGTTCAAGTCCAGCTCTGACTGGGCCACTCAAGGACATTGAGACTTGTCCCGAATCCACTCCTGCGTTGTCTTGGTTGTGTGCTTAGGGTTTTTGTCCTGTTGAAAGGTGAACCTTCACCCAAGTCTGAGGTCCTGAGCGCTCGGGAGCAGGTTTTCATCAAGGATCTCTCTGTACTTTGTTCCGTTCATCTTTCCCTCGATCCTGACTAGACTCCCAGTCCCTGCTATTAAAAAATATTCCCACAGCATGGTGCTGCCACCGTGCTTCACCGCAGGGATGGTGCCAGGTTTCCTCCAGATGTGACGCTTGGCATTCAGGCCAAAGAGTTCAATCTTGGTTTCATCAGACCAGACAATCTTGTTCCACATGGTTTTTTAGGTGCCTTTTGGCAAACTCCAAGTGGGCTGTCATGTACCTTTTTACTGAGGAGTGGCTTCCGTCTACCATAAAGGCCTGATTGGTGGAGTGCTGCAGAGATGGTTGTCTTTCTGGAAGGTTCTCCCATCTCCGCAGAGGAAGTTTGGAGTTTTGTCAGTGACCATCAGTTTCTTGGTCACCTCCCTGACCAAGGTCCTTCTCCCCCAATTGCTCAGTTTGGCTGGGTGCCAGCTCTAGGAAGAGTCTTGGTTGTTCCAAACGGTTTCCATTTAAGAATGATGGAGGCCACTTTGTTTTAGGGGACCTTCAATGCTGCAGACATTTATTGGTACCCTTCCCCAGATCTGTGCCTCAACACAATCCTGTCTTCGAGCTCAATTCCTCCGACCTCATGGCTTGGTTTTTGCTCAGACATGCACTGTCAACTGTGGGACCTTGTACAGATAGACTTTCCAAATCATGTCCAATCAATTGAATTTACCACAGGTGGACTCGAAGTTGTAGAAACATCTCAAGGATGATCAATGGAAACAGTATAGCAAAGGGTCTGAATACGTTTTTATTTTCTGTTTTCGCTTTGTCATTATGGGATATTGTGTGTGGATAATTTGTTTTAAATCTATATTTTAGAATAAGGCTGTAACCTAACAATGTGGAAAGAGTGAAGGGATCTGAATACGTTCTGAATGCACTCTATGGCAGTTATACCACAGCTAAGGGATTTTCTTATGCGCGACGCAACGCGGAAGGCCTAGTTACAGCCCTTAGCCATAGTATATTGGCAATATACCACAAACCCCTGAGGTGTCTTATTGCTATTATAAACTGGTTACCAAAGCAATTAGAACAGTACAAATATTTGTTTTGTCATACCTGTGGTATATAGTTTGATATAAGCCAATCAGCATTCAAGGTTCATAATGGCTTGTTTAGAATCCAAGGATTTGATAAGGATGTTACACATGTTCTAATCTTATCAGGTTGAGCAGAACCCTTTTTGGGGGTTCATGGCCATTGCTATCGCTGTATTCTGCTCTGGATTTGCAGGTAATGTATCTTAATTATCTTCATACCTTTAATATTACATGATGATAATGGCAGGTTATTTAATGCTGTCACTTTGTGTTTGAACAGGTGTGTACTTTGAGAAGGTCCTGAAGAGCTCAGACACATCCCTATGGGTGCGGAACATCCAGATGTACCTGTCTGGCATCGTGGTCACCTTCGCTGTTGTTTACATGACTGAGGGTACTCAGGTTATACAGAAAGGCTTCTTCTACGGTTACACGCCTTGGGTGTGCTTTGCAGTTTGTGAGTCAAATTTTAAGCTTGATACATAAACACAATCATGTTTTTTTTTTTTCAGCAGCAGTTGTCAAAGTGCTATATAGATACCCATCCCAAAACCCCAAAGAGCAAAGCAGATTTTTATGCAATTAAGGTTTTCTTGCTTTTCTACCATGCCTGGGGATGTTTTTTTATTTTCCTAACCTGAATTTGTACATTGAAGTTACATTTGTTATTTTATCCTTCCAGTTCTGGCCAGTGTGGGTGGTTTGTACACATCAGTGGTGGTGAAGTACACAGACAATATCATGAAAGGCTTCTCTGCTGCAGCCGCCATCGTTCTCTCTACTGTGGCATCTGTCGCTCTGTTTGGGCTACAGATAAGTGAGTTGATCAATCAGATCTCTGTGGGCAGGGACTATCATGAGTTACTGTTCAGACACTGGGCTTTGACACTCGTGTTAATATAAGAATCTGACCAACATATTTTGGCTGAGTGAATTTATAGTCCATTGCAGGTTTTCAGTAACCATTCTCTTTTCTTTCAGCTGTTAACTTTGCCAGTGGAGCAATGCTAGTGTGTATCTCCATATACCTGTATGGACTCCCAAAACAAGACACCACCAAGCTTCCAAGAGCAGACAATGATGCCAAGCAGAAACTGATCACTGTTTGAGGCCTGGAAGAACTTAAACATTTATGGCCTTTCCTGACCACTGAGCTGGACCTGCCCGAGGCCCTCTGTTGCGTATAGATTAAGAGTGTCGGCAAGGAACTTTAATTTATTAATGCTGGAGCAGAAATTAAGGGAAGGGATTTTAAAATACACTTCAATATTCTGTGGAGCTGAGTCAAAGAAATGACCTGTTTTTGTTGACTGTGTTACTGCTGTCAGTCATTCCACTTGTCACAGTACTAAATGTATATACACAGCTGACAATCATGTCATTGTTGTAGCTGTCATTATCTATAATACAGTCTTGGGTCGTCTGTTTTGAACATTCAAAATACATTTGTTGACCCTCAATGTTAATGGCAATAAATCTGAACTGTTATGCATTGCCAGAGATGTTAACTACAATTTATAAAAAATACCACAATGTCAAATCAGAACACCCTTTAATGTATAGCTTTTATTATTTAGCTTTTCCCAACCCAAGTCCATTAATCTACATGGTGAACAAAAGTCAAGCAAAACTACATAATGTACATAGTCATTTACCAGTACAATCTAACCACAACTGATAAAAGGCCAGGATGTTCTCTTCTGGAGTCTAGGCCAGAAGCTTCTTTGATTTATTTTGTTGTGACCACCACCCCTGCAAAGATGCATGTTGATTTGCTAAAAAATGTGGCATCTTTGCAACAAACATTTATGGAACAAAAACTGGCAGAAGAGTCAGCCTGTGCCAGTCTGTTTGGGCTATAATGCCAACTTGTTATTCATTGCTGTCCTTGGCAAGAGCACAAACATCTGTGACAAGCCTAGCAGAGTTGGGAATGGCAGGTCACTAACAAAAAAGGCATCAGAAAAAACCCTGAATAAATATCAATACAGCAATGAAAACAGGCCACTGGTAGAATAATAGGTAGCAGAGGTCCAGATGTGTTGCCAGGAGCAGGCCAAGGCTTCATCCAAAATTGCACCCTATATTCCCTCTATATAGTGCACTAATTTTGACAAGAGCCATATGGGCACTAATCATTTGTAGTGCACTATAATACAGGAAATTGGGTGCCATTTGGGACACATACCAAATTCCAGAGGAAGAGAACGTAGTTGCCACTGACAGAAGTTTGAGGCAGCCTGTGCCCACAGGAGAGATGGCACTGCTACGAGTTCAACTAGACCCACTGAGTCCCTGGAGAATACAGTTGGCAGAGAATCAGCTGAGGAGTTTTCAGCGATTTAAAAAAAAAAAAAAAAAGGGGAAACTGGTATTCCATCAAACATCGGGTTTCACTCAGGAAACATCTGGAGAGGGAGAGAGAGCAACTATAAATACAGATTAATGGAAACAAAGGTTAACATTCAGCATGGTACAGAATTGACAGGGGTGTTTATCAAGGGGAGGCATGTTGCTAATAAAGTTTGTTACTCACAGCTAGCAGGTTGCTCTCCAAATCGCCGCATTAGCTGATCGTGAGTGAACTTAACGAAAGCATCATATTGCTCTGCAGAAAGAGCAAAAGGTCAGACAAATGGAGTGTGCCATACCTTCTTCTGCAGAAAACAAGTCACAGAAAGTTTCTCCGACATACCTGCTAGTTTTGTTGTCAATATCTCATCATACTCTTCCTTTATCTTCTCCTCTCGTTCTTTAAGCAGTCGTTCACATATCATCCCAACCTGTCTCAAGGTAAACAGAGGCTGCTCTTTTCTAGATGGGGAGATAGTACCTGTATGGAGAATGAGTATATTATCAGGGAGAACGTTCGCAAAACCACTTACCCTAAAATAATTCTGACATTAAATGAAGCCAAGGGGCATACAACTGCAAGCTAACAAAAGGGATAGAAATTGTTGTGGGACAACCAATGGTATCCAGTTGAAGACCCTAAGATGTCCTTCCTGAGTAAAAGCAGACTGGACATACCTGGCAGACTGGACATACCTGGCAGACTGGATCCACTAAGGATGGAGCTATGCGATTGTGACTCCAGGGGACAACAGACCTCTGTCTGCTGAATGCTGTTCTCCAGGTGCCTTCGCTTCTGCATCCGTTTGTACTCTTGTTTGATATTGTGCAGGATTTGCTCTGGATTGGAGAACAAGGGCAATAGTTGGTTAGGGCAAGTTAAATTATTCCAAATATCATTTGCACAACATACTCTAGTAATATACTTTGTTAGTGTAGTTATACTTAAAGTAACTAACCACAATATGACCTTAATTTGAGAAGAGAAGCAGTAAAACTCTAGTTAGCCACTTCCCTAGCAAATGAGAACACAATCCCAAACACTCCCGAGGCAGTTCCTGTGCACAGCCATTTGAGAGAACAAGGGGTGTGCCAATCCTAGCCATGTTAAGAGTATTATACTGCCAAAATATGGTGACATGGCATCATCCTATGTTGCTGGTAAAGTGTTTCAGCTAAATGTAAAATGATGCTCATTTAAAATATCTAACGTTAGCTACAGTAGTTAGCTTAGTTTGTTGGTTGAAGGTTTATGACCGACCTAGCTGTCATGCTAAGTGGCTAGCAAACAACATTTATGGACAGTTAGTATGTCTGTCGCTACCACAAGCTAGCCAACAACACATGCAGTGTTTACAAGCTTATCAGTATGTAAATTACTAGTTGTAACGTTAAACCAATTGAGTTTCCTAGCCAGCTAACGATTTGTCAGTTAACTTCACACGAAGGTACGCTAACAACACATTTCATGAATAAATTCCCATGCCTGCCTCAAATCTAGTAGCTATGAAATGTTGCTAACCGGTTGTGAGTCTGGACGACACTTCTCCAAATGGCGAGGGCTCCATACGCAGATATTTCTGGGGTGATGAGGTGTACGCGGCTGGAGACATTGGGGCGCATCTCCTCCTTTTGGGGGACGCCTGGTTAATCAATGGATCGAAATCCATAGTCCTTTTCAAAGTAGCCCCACAAGCCATTCCGTTCACAATATCTTCTCGCTATAAAAACGAGAAAGCTGTGGTTTTCGCTATCAGAGGGCACAACAATCAGAGTTCCTGTGACTGGGCCGTTCTTCTCGGACTAACGATACCTCAAGGAAAATTCAGATTAGAAACAAATGGCGTAGTTGTTTCGCCTATGTGAGTCTTAACAGCATCCAAATCGCAGACCCTGTAATGGCCGATTGTTAGTTGAAATTAATTTAGTAAATCATTTTATATTAATTAGTATATACAACCAGATGATAGTAGATTCGGACACGTATTTCCTTCTGCCAATGTCGTTGACAAATTCTTTCCTTGATGACATCCAACATGACGTCAAATTCTGAGCCAATGGGCATGCGCAATTAATGATTGTTATGCTGGTATATGTAGTGTATTTGTCATACAGTTTTCATTCGTTCATATCCAATAGTTGGGTTTTTGCACTACATTCCCCGCAAATCATGAATACCAAAACCACCTACCAAATTTAAATTCTCCAGTACGTTCAAACGATTTGAAGAATTTGAATAAAGCTATTCGTTAATCACTAACCAAGAACATAACGTTTGAAAAGGTGTCCCCCGTTCATTATAAAGGATGGTCTCATTTCTGAATGTGCAAATCGGATTCAACTTAATTGTATTGCTGTTGTACATAACAGTTATATGGTAGACCTATTCTCGATTGTTCAGAGCCCAGTTTCCCGATAGTGATGTAATTTAGGTTTATAAGTGTTTGAAAGATGTATCTTCCCTACAACTGCCGAAGATCACAAAACACCATGAGAACGGACTCTAAATGCTTGTGCATGCTTCGGTTAGGCTGGGCCACCCAATTAGACTACAATCAAGTAGGGCCGCTAGAACGAATCAGTTGGATGGGCCTTTGATTTCCATAGGTGAACACGTTTTTTCACGAGACCTCGGGTGTTAATATGAAAGACCATAGGCAGCTCGTGAGTTTCAAGGTTGTGGAAGATAACAATGTATCCTACCATTTCTACGTGCCAATTATGATTGTTGTTATATGCGCATTTTCGTGGAACAGTTTAATTTCAAGAATAACGTTTTTGTTTATCCTGATAAGTGATGGATCTTTCAATCACACATATCTCTACTCTGCCTGTCTGCACCCCTTTCTATCTGTCTTGACTTGTTCCTAGCGAACTTGCAACATTGTATCAACTAGCCTATTCAGAGTTTCCAGCACCAGTGGCTCATGACAGACTGCTGTTTTTATGAAGTTTCCACTGGATATATGGAATCATCAGATCATGATATTTCGAAGCTCCGCTACAGCTAGCTTCACAGTTGGGTGCACAGTTCGCATATGCTGGTGTAGGTTGTGCGTAGAACCGGCTTTATATGAGATTTTGTTTTGGCAAATTATACACTGTGCTCGAACATTGTCTACATTATTCAAATGCTACTGTGCTTCCGACTCATTTTCCAGCTGTTGTTTTCACAGCTGTCTTTCCTCACACTCCTCGGCTGCTAAGTGTGTGACTGTGAGTGAGTTGGCTCGGCCCTCCCTCGCGCATCTTTGGTTCATTGGTTGACATTGCGTTTCTAATTGACAGGAACAACAGGTGAGACTGTTAGTCTGAGCAGACAGTCAGAACGAATGTGTGTGCACTTGAGCATTTAGGGCTATATTGTAATGACCTGACTAGATCATAAAGGAATAATTGTCCAGACAGAAGATAGAGTTTACGAATTGACGGTTTATTAACCCAACTTTACACAGGCTACTGTTTGGCCGTAGCCCACGCCAAATAAATGAAAGACACCCCCACAAACCAACCGTGACCTTCTCTTGTGAAGCCCAGACATAAGAGAAAGAACAATGGTTAAACCTGGTCTTAAAACCAATGCTCCATCCCCCTTCCCAACCCCCCTCCACGCCACTCCGCCAACCACCAGGATGCCCGGTATGAGAACATTCCAGGCATTCCCGTGATTGGCAGGTAGCAGGTTGGTTGGCATGTCAGAGCCCGCGAACACTGGGTACTACTAGTAAGTACAACACAACCGATAGCCTAACACATGACACACAGCTGTCTGTGCGGGTCGCTACAATATAATTTTATTTCTTCTTTCGTTCTTTGAATTAGTTAATTATATTAATTTAAATCGTTTGATTATTCATATATTAATGTTTTAATATTTTTATAACTAGATTCGTCTCTTCGCGTATGCGAGCCTGCTCCCAACGTTCACCTACAAGAGCCGGCTCTAGTTGGTTGCGAGATACAGAAGAATTAGTATAACATACAGAAGAACAAGAGAGAATATTTACACAGCTCCATGAGCTTTTTTTCGCGATTGGCGAAAGCATGATATTTGTAGTAAGTTTTAAGGTTTAGCATCAGGTTTAGGTTTCCTGAACAGCTTTTACGAAAGTTGAGTCGATGTGTAAATTAACGTTACCTTTGGCTCCATTAACAGACTGTTAACAGCCTGTTAGCCTAACATTATGTTTACATCTGTGCTAGTAATACACACATATACAGTGCAGTGTTGTAAGTTACAGTATACGAATGTTTAGCTAATGTGGGGTACCTACTAGGCTACAGTGTTAAGAAAGTTAACATTCAGCAATTTGAAATCCATGAACTCAGTTAGATGTTCTTACTTGAACACAAAACGAACAATTGTTTATTATCAATCTGTTAACGTTACTCAAAAGATTACCACAACTTGCAGATAGCCTGTTTGCTATCGTAAAAGAAGTGTAAGAAATTATAGCTAGCTAAATTACTTACTGCAGAGTAGGGCTAACGTTAGCCATGATCTGACTTGTAATTTAGGCTGGTAGTTGATTTTAAAGTACAGTCATGATAATGGGGATTTGTAATTAAGATTGAGATTGGACAAAAATGTGGGTAATTGGATGCTTAGATGTAACCATAGGCTGTCTTTTTTTGCAGTGTCAATTAAACATTAAAAGAAAGGGAGAGATACCAGACAGTCAGTCACATGCCCAGTTCAGAATTTAAGTTTAGCTTCAGTTTGTAATAGGTAATTTTGTCAGATTAAGCCTCACTTCAAAATTATGGCTGATGATTCATGTGGGTTATTGTTTTGATGGCTGTGCCATTTTTATTATACACTAATGGTTCTTGTGTTATTTTAATGTAATTGATGTATCAAGGGATGCCACAGAGACCTCTGGCTCTGAGCAAGACAGTGAGCCAGAGCTGCCAGGAGATGTCATCGAGCCCCTTGCAACTGCGTTAAGCACCAGATATGCTGTTCCAAAAGGACCCAATGGTAGGCCAGGCCTATACTTTAAACTACACATTTTAGTTAGCAGCTGTTAGTATCTAATCTTGTGGATCCCTTAATTATACATTTCCATAGAGATATGACACATTATTTAACATGTATTTCAGACATTTCAAGATCCAGAGAAGAGGGTCCTGTACAGCAGAATTTGAAAACATTTCCCAGAACTCAGAATGGTACTACTAGGAAAAGGGCTTTCAACAGCTCCTGGTACAAGGACAATTCATGGCTTGAATATTTGTAACTGGAAAACGGTCATGTTCAAAGATTCTGGGTTTAAGCTCCATTCGAAGGCAGAGAATCACTGCAAAATAAGTATACAAACAGTGTGTAAAATACAGCCTAAAACAAGCTTAAGATTTTACAAATCATTGATGATGAGCACCGTAGGACAGAAAAATAGTGACCAAAGTGATGGTGAGAGCTTCCAACGAGCTCTCTTTTATCAGGTGCTTGACAGTCTCACAGCTGAGCTGCAGAGACGTTTTTCAAAGAAGAATTGCGAGATAATGCAAGGGGTCCAGTCTCACAACCCAAAGAGTACAACATTCTTGAATGAGGAGCCTCTGTTTGCCTTTGCTCAGACCTTTGAGTCAGATTTAGAGGACCTCAAACATGAGGTTCATCAAACCAAGTGGCTTCTTGATAGGAGAGAGAAACCGTCTACTCTTCTTTACTTTGTTGTGTTTCTAGAACCTTATAAAGAGGTCTTCCATGGGCTATTTCGACTGTAAGATTTCTGTTCTTACACCAGTCAGCAGTGCTTCTTGCGAGAGACGCTTCTTAGCATTAAAACGGATTAAACCCACCTTAAGACAATAATGGTTGATGACAGGTTAAGTCACCTCGGAATTCTCAGTGTTGAGTCAAGGCGGGCATGCTCCCTCAACATGTTTGTGAAACATTTAGCCAGTTCTCACCAGAACCGCAGAATTATGCTGTTTTAAATCTACCTAGGATAATTTAGCACTTTGGAGGTCCCTCTGGTCATGATTAAAACCTGAGCTGTGTACTATCAAGTACACTGACGTTTTAAAATGATAAATTCCAAAGGTAGCATGTCACAGATTTAATTTGGTCTTGATTAGCCCAATTCCAAAACGTTTCTTTGCTATTAGTAAACATAATATATATGAGCATTAAATATGATACGGTAAGTTTGTAATATTGATGGACACAAATTATTTTAATTTTCAAATCCATTTCTGATGGATACCTGTTATGTCAAATTGCAGTGTTTAAAAAAAAAATTAAAAAGTAAATTAACTATGGAATTTATGTAACACACAAATGCTATCTTATCTCCTTGGGGCTTGAGCTTTATTTTCTGAAAATATTTTGATGTTGAACACGTAGACCCAGATTATATATTCATGAAAACAGTGACTCAAGTCTCTGCAGTATGTGAGTACAGTGTGTGTGTGTGTGTGCACATGTGCATGTGTGTGTGAGAGAGAAAGAAAGAAATTGAGCTGCAGTTCTGAGGTAGAGACACTGACTATTCATAGTATGTTAAAGAATTCTAGTGAAGTAACCCTTTTGGACCACACTATCTGTCACATTGAAGAACTCCGGGGTTAAGTGAATTATCACTTCTACCTCTAATCAGCAATCATAGGATTCATTCATGCTTGTTAGATGCCAGGTTAGGGTTACACACACATTTTCTGTTGGGGTCTCCCTGAACTAGCCTTGGCCACCCCATGTATAAAATTCTAGTTTCACCACTGCTCCCAAATAGGCATAGGCCAACACACTTGGGATTTGAAACAATCCACAGCTATGAAAAAAGAAGCTAATGATCCCTGGTGAATTATTTTGAAGGAGGATTATTTTGAAGAAGGATTTTATTTAGACAGGAGTAATTATATAATTTTGGCAAAACATCAATTTACTTTAGGGGAGTCCAGCATTCTAACAGTGCACTGTGCACCCGCTAACTCTCCTTTCCAATTCGCAAGAGGCTGAAACCATAGATCTGTATATAATGACGAGATACTCATGTCTCCGCCCTAATAAGGGGAGTCTTTGTCCAAAAAGCGGGAAGGCCGGTGACAATTTTAAGTCTGCATATTATGCCCATAGAGACGCATTGGGATTATTCTGGACAGTTTGGCGAGAGTGAGCCCTCTCGCTTGCTTCTTCCTCGTGTCACGTTCTGACCTTAGTTCTTTTATTATGTTTTTGTTTTAGTATGGTCAGGGCGTGAGTTGGGTGGGTTGTCTATGTTCTTTTTTCTATGTTTTGGGATTTCTGTGTTAGGCCTGGTATGGTTCTCAATCAGAGGCAGCTGTTTATCGTTGTCCCTGATTGAGAACCATATTTAGGGAGCCTTTGAGTTGTGGGTGATTAGTTTCTGTTTAGTGTGTGTTGCACCTGACGGAGCTGTTTCGTTTGTTCTCTTTTGTTACTTTGTCTTTAGTGTTCAGTTCAGTTTATTAAAAGGATGAACACTTACCCCGCTGCGCATTGGTCTGACATTTCTTACTCCTCGCCAGAGGAGGACGAAGACGAACGTTACACCTCACTTCTGAAACTATTACATGTCACCTGAGAAAGCATCTTTGTGAGCAAAACAGCTACAACAGCCTTCACTCTTCTGGGAAGACTTTCCACTAGATGTTGGAACATTGCTGCGGGGACATGCTTCCATTCAGCCACAAGAGCATTAGTGAGGTTGGGCACTGATGTTGAGCAGTTAGGCCTGGTTCCCAGTCGACATTCCAATTCATCCCAAAGGTGTTTGACGGGGTTGAGGTCAGGACTCTGTAAAGGCCAGTCAAGTTCTTCCACACCTATCTCGACAAACCATTTCTGTATTGATCTCACTTTGTGCACAGGGGCATTGTCATGCTGAAACAGAAAAGGGCCTTCCACAAACTCTTGTCACAAAGTTGGAAGCACAGAATCATCTAGAATGTCATTGTATGCTGTAGTGTTAAGATTTATCTTCACTGGAACTAAGGGGCCTAGCCCAAACAATGAAAAATAGCCCCATTCCTCCTCCACCAAACTTTACAGTTGGCACTATGCATTGGGGCAAGTAGCGTTCTCCTGGCATCCACCAAACCCAGAGTCGACCGTCGGACTGCCAGATGGTGAAGAGTGATTCATCACTCCAGAGAACCTTTACACCACTCTAGCCGACGCTTGGCATTGCGAATGGTGATCTTAGGCTTGTGTGCGGCTGTTCAGCCATGGTAACCTATTTCATAAAGCTCCCGGCGAACAGTTCTTGTGCTGATATTGCTTCTAGAGGCAGTTTGGAACTCAGTAGTGAGTGTTGCAACTGAGTACAGACAATTATTAAGCACTACATGCTTCAGCACTCTGCTGTCCCGTTCTGTGAGCTTGTGTGACCTACCACTTTGCGGCTGAGCCGCTGTTGCTCAGAGACGTTTCCACTTTACAGGCCTTACAGTTGACTGGGGCAGCTCTAGCAGGGCAGACATTTAACAAACTGACTTGTTGGAAGGGTGGCATCCCATGACGGTGCCACGTTGAAAGTCACTGAGCTCTTCAGTACGGGCCATTCTACTATCAATGTTTCTCTATGGAGATTGAATGGTTCTGCTCAATTTTATACACCTGTCAGCAATGGATGTGGCTGAAATAGCCAAATCCATTAATTTGAAGGTGTGTCCACATACTTTAGTATATATTGTGTATGTACATGAAGGCAGGGTAAAGTAACTAGGCATCAGGATAGGTAATAATATGTTTAAAATAAAGAACAGAGCAGCAGCAGCTACTTATGAGTGTCAAAGTGTGTGAATGTGTGTGGGAGTGTCAATGTAGTAGTGAGTGTGTGTATATGGTTTGTATGTACACTACCGGACAAAAGTTTTAGAACCCCTACTCATTCAAGAGTTTTTCTTTATTTTTGCTATTTTCTACATTGTAGAATAATTAGTGAAGACATCTATGAAATAACACATGGAATCATGTAGTAGCAAAAAAGTGTTAAACAAATCAAAATGTATTTTATATTTGAGAATCTTCAAATAGCCACCCTTTGTCTTGATGATAGCTTTGCACATTCTGGCATTCTCCAGTTCCAACAGTCTTGAAGGAGTTACCACATATGCTGAGCACTTGGCTGCTTTTCCTTCACTCTGCCGTTCGACTCATCCCAAACCATCTCAATTTGGTTGAGGTCGGGTGATTGCAGATGCAGCACTCCATCACTCTCCTTCTTGGTCAAATAGCCCTTACACAGCCTGGAGGTGTGTTGGGTCATTGTCCTATTGAAAAACAAATGATAGTCCCACTAAGCCCAAACCAGATGGCGTTTCGCTGCTGAATGCTGTGGTAGCAATGATGGTTAAGTGTGCCTTGAATTCTAAATAAATCACAGATAGTGTCACCAGCAAAGCACCATCACACCTCCTCATGCTTTACGGTGGGAAATACACATGCAGGGATCATCCGCTCATCCACACCGCGTCTCACAAAGACACGGAGGTTGTAACCAAAAATCTCCAATTTGGACTCCAGACCAAAGGACAGATTTCCACTGGTCTAATGTCCATTGCTCGTGTTTCTTGGCCCAAGCAAGTCTCTTCTTCTTATTTGGGTCCTTTAGTAGTGGCTTGTTTGCAGCAATTAAACCATGATGGCTTGATTCATGCAGTCTCCTCTAAACAGTTGATGTTGAGATGTGTCTGTTACTTGAACATGAAGCATTTATTTGAGCTGCAAATTTTTAGGCTGGTAACTCATGAACCTATTCTCTGCATCAGAGGTAACTCTGGTTCTTCCATTCCTAGTCGAGTTGAGTTTGAGGGGAATAAAGGCTCGATTGACCTCTTTACTGTATCTATCTTTGAACGACAACAAATACTAAATTGAAGAATCCCTACTGTTGACCAATGACAGAGGAAGGGGAATGGACTTCGGCTCCGAATTTCGGCTTGCCTCAAGAAAAAAATATGTGTGCACAAACGTTCAAATTATTTTTTTTCTGAAGACCAAGACATCACAAAATGTCATTATATAATTTATGCAGGAACTGTTCCGAACTGTTTCGTACATGAAGCATGCGGACGCCTCAATACTGATAGGATCAAAAGAAAGTACGCGCTGCTCTCAGATCAGCTTTCTCAATTCAAATATTTTAATTATTTCACAATACTGAGGATGGATCAGCTCATATAGAGCGATATTACCACCTATGGCTGCAAATATTGAGGTGGCTTATTTTAATATTTACACAATAAAAATGCACAAAATCACTGATTTCGAACATCATTGAGCAAGATACACATAAGGAACATATTGAGACAAATCACAGAAAGTAGCCTACATTTAGCAAAATAAAACTCAATTGATTGAACATGAAATCTATTTCAATATGATTAAAAACACCTATAGCCTACTGTTTATATTTTAATGCAGTCATATCGGTTTTCATTTGAAGCATATTTTTGTATGTTGCTTGTTAATAGGTCTATCAATTGCAAAAACATCAACAACTTTGTATTTGCCTCAAGAACGAGACAGCCTATAGGGTGGAGGTCAGAGACCTGGCCGTGTGGTGCGAGGACAATAACCTCCCCCTCAACGTGATCAAGAGAAAGGAGATGATTGTGGACTACAGGAAAAAGAGGACCGAGCATGCCCCCATTCTCATCGATGGGGCTGCAGTGGAGCAGGTTGAGAGCTTCAAGATCCTTGGTGTCCACATCACCAACAAACTAACATGGTCCAAGCACACCAAGACAGTCGTGAAGAGTGCACAACAAAACCTATTCCCCCTCAAGAGACTGAAAAGATTTGGCATGGGTCCTCAGATCCTCAAAAGGTTTAACAGCTGCAACATCGAGAGCATCATGACTGGTTGCATCACTGCCTGGTACGGCAACTGCAAGGCACTACAGAGGGTAGTGCGAATGGCCCAGTATATCACTGGGTCCAAGCTTCCTGCCATCCAGGACCTCTATACCAGGCGGTGTCAGAGGAAGGCCTTAAAAATGGTCAAAGACTCCAGCCACCCTAGTCATAGACTGTTCTCTCTGCTACCCCACCGCAAGCGGTACCGAAGCGCCAAGTCTAGCTCCAAGAGACTTCTTAACCAACAATCCAGTTTAAAAAAAGTACAGATAAGAATAAGAAATACAAGAGCAGCAGTAAAATAACAACAGAGAGACTATATACAGGGGGGTAACAATACAGAGTCATGTGCGGGGGCACCAGTTAGTTGAGGTAATATGTACATGTAGGTATAGTTATTAAAGTGACTATGCATAGATGATAACAACAGAGAATAGCTGCGGTATAAAAGAGGGGGGGCAATGCAAATAGTCTGGGTAGCCATTTGATTAGATGTTCAGGAGTCTTATGGCTTGGTTGTAGAAGATGTTAACTAACTATAGTTTTGGCAAGTCGGTTAGGGCATCTACTTTGTGCATGACACAAGTAATTTTTCCGACAATTGTTTACAGACAGATTATTTCACTTATATTTTACTGTATCACAATTCCAGTGGGTCAGAAGTTTACATACACTAAACTGACTGTGCCTTCAAACAGCTTGGAAAATTCCAGAAAATGATGGCATGGCATTAGAAGCTTCTGATAGGCTAATTGACATAATCTGGGTCAATTGGATGTGTACCTGTGGATGTATTTCAAGGCCTACCTTCAAACTCAATTGTAGACCTCCACGAGTCTGGTTCATCCTTGGGAGCAATTTCCAAACACCTAAAGGTACCACGTTCATCTGTACAAACAATTGTGCGTAAGTATAAACATCATGAGACCACGCAGCCGTCATACATCTCAGGAAGGAGACGCGTTCTGAACGCACTTTGGTGCGAAAGTGCAAATCAATCCCAGAACAACAGCAAAGGGCCGTGTGAAGATGCAGGTACAAAACAGGAAACAGGTACAAAAGTATCTATATCCACAGTAAAACGAGTCCTATATCGATGTAACCTGAAAGGCTGCTCAGCAAGGAAGAAGCCACTGCTCCAAAACCGCCATAAAAAGACAGACTACGGTTTGCAAATGCACATGGGGACAAAGATCGTAATTTTTGGAGAAATGTCCACAGGTCCGATGAAACAGTGGCCATCACAAAGCCCTGACCTCAATCCCATAGAACATTTGTGGCAGAAAGGAAAAAGCGTAAGTGAGAAAGGAGGCCTACAAACCTGAATCAGTTACACCAGCTGTGTCAGGAGGAATGGGCCAAAATTCACCCAACTTATTGTGGGAAACTTGTGGAAGGCTCCCCGAAACATTTGACCCAAGTTAAACAATTGTAAGGTATTGTATTCGGCGCATGTGACTATTAACATTTGATTTGATTTGTAGTCATCTTTTGTTCTGATGTTATCCGCGGTCACAGAGAGATGGATTAACCATGTGATTCTATGTGTAGCTGAGATCTGTGTATTAAAAAACCTCTACAGGATCGGTGTCCTCCCAGTGGGACGGTTGAGCTAACGTAACCTAATATAATTAGCATGAGGTTGTAGGTAACAAGAAGATTTCCCAGGACATAGACATTTCTGATATAGGCAGAAAGCTTAAATTCTTGTTAATCTAACTGCACTGTCCAATTTACAGTAGCTATTACAGTGAAAGAATCCCATGCTATTGTTTGAGGAGAGTGCACAGTTACAGAAAATGTATTAATAAACCAATCTGGCACATTTGGGCAGTCTTGATACAACATTTTGAACAGAAATGCAATGCTTCATTAAATTAGTCTTAAACTATGCACATACACTGCTTCCATCAATTGGCCAAAATCTAAATTGCACCTAGATTTCTACATCAGATATTGGGCTTTCTCTTGCATTTCAAAGATGATGGAACAAAAAATAATAGGAATGTTTTCTTATTTGTATGATATTTTACCAGATCTAATGTGTTATATTATCCTAGTCCTACATTAATTTCACATTTCCACAAACTTCAAAGTGTTTCCTTTTCAAATGGTATCAAGAATATGCACATCCTTGCTTCAGGCCCTGAGCTACAGGCAGTTAGATTTGGGTATGTCATTTCAGGCGAAAATTGAAAAATAGGGTCCGATCCTTAAGAGGTTTTAAGTAATGCAGGAGGGCAAAAAAACATTTAATGACGCACTTAACTGTTCTACTATTGGTCTGAGGCAGGCGTTGGATTACGAGCGTTTACAAGTGCAACCTTAATAAGGATGGCTTTTGAAAACCGCTCAGATAATTAACGATGTTGCTACCAAGGTTCTAACGAGGAACTCGGCCTTAAGATGCTTTTGGGAAAACTGGCCCTGTCCTGCAAAGTGATGAATTTACCAGCAGGAAAAAGCATCATGAAGTCTCCAGGAGATATATTAGGCTATTACAGCTCATTCAACAGCTCATCCCACAGCTCATCCCCCGTTTCAAATGATTGGAGAATAGTTCAATATTCCTTCAATGTGTCTTTCTTATGTAGGACATTCCCATGTATGTCAGTAGTAGGCTACATACTTTAAGTTTAGTTTAGGACTGGCCCCATTGTGTTTGAGGTGCACTTCCTTCTCTACTTAGATGTCATTTGCTTGTCCATGGGTTCATGTTCAGATGTAACTGAACTGACATCCTATTCAATCATAGTCATAACATTGCCTCTGTCATATGTCTCTGTTCAGCTGTAAATCTGAACTGTTCAATAAACAGACACGGTATAGCAGTGCTAATAGCACTGGTTCAAAGTCCCATGTAGAGGGACCTATATGTATCAAGAGTCTCAGAGTAGGAGAGTTGATTAAGGATCCGTTTTGACCTTTTAGATCACAATGAATGAGATTACATGGACAGTGGGACCTAATTTTTAATCTGAGATGCATTATACATACAAACCCCCGGCCCTGTATTTGGCCATAGTATTATTATTCATTCACCCTGCAGGATTGTTCTGATAAACCATCTTCCAAAAAGGCCTATAATGTGGACAATGAAGAATTGTTGGGAAATTCCCATGCTGGATGAATGTGATGGCAGTGTTGTATTTAGTCCAGAAGAGGGCGAGAATCAGCTTCAGGAATCACTACTTCCCTTCCATTCCTGGAAAAGAAAAGATTTTGCGTCTTTCCTTCCAGCCATTTTGAGATGGAGTAATAACACATCTGACTTGATTGGTGTAGGTGTAGAAGCTATATGGGTGTATTGCTTACACTTCTTTGTGTTAGATCTAACACCATGTTATCAACGATTACTTCAAAGGAAGGAGGAAGGAAGGAAGGAAGGAAGCATGTTGTTCAAACATGACCTAGGTGTCCGCTGCTACAGTTTATGAGTATATCAAATTTGTTCTATTGTGATTTTCTTGCCTTTTGTAAGCTGAACACACTGTACTTACAACTATTCACCAAATAAAAATGAACATGGTCAGCAGACATCATAACCAGCTGTGACTTTATTCAAAAGCTTGGAAACATTACATTGCAATACGGAAGAAAAAGAATCCTGCAGATTGTTTTTTTCCACAGACAATCCTCAGATGCCACCACTGTACAGAAGCCACTTGACAGCTGACATTTGATCTTCAACACTCAACAGTACAAGAGGCAGCAAAGCACACTGGTAAACAGCTGTCAGTAGTAGTTTAACACCAAGATAAATGTCTAAAGAACAATTGTGCTAACTGAGTCATAGTTCTAGATTAAAATTCCTATATAATCTAATTGAAAATTACATTTTCATCAACACTTGTAAAAGGCTCATTTCCATACAATGCATATACAGTATAACTTCCATTCTAACATGTTGTCAGTTATAATGAAAGGCTTGCTTTTGATAAAAATGTACTCAGAAAACCAAAACGTTAACAGGCTATCTTATTTTTTATTTAATCCAAAAGCTGAGCTCTAGGCCTGCTCTAGGGTAGCTGTTGTCTCCTCAAATATCAAAAGAATCCGCATCAATAGTGCTAAATTAGATTTATTGATGGTAACACTGAAACAATTTGATAAGATTGAAGGTTGACATTGTTTTTATCAAGTTGTAAGGTTATTCACAAATGTACTGAATTGAATGAAAACCACTTAAATCATCTGAATTTAATCTATGGCATGATTTTTATTGTAGTGTGGCCACCACTTTTCAGAACTGCATTGTATGTAACACTGTACAATTGTTTGGTGTACATTCATTTTTATTGAAAAAATACTACTATAGCCAAGAGTAGAGAGGAAGAAGTGAAAGGCAGAATAAATGTGATTTTTTTGTTGGGAGGAGTTACGTATCAGTCTGTCAGTACCTACATTACAGATAATTCCATTGTAGATTTTTGGCTTATTAAACACATCTTGCAGATGAGCTTATTATGGCTTCAAATGACAAATTGATGTCATTAAATTGAACAATGTGGTTTTCAGATTCATCCAGCTTCTGTGTGAAAGATGACTCCCAACAATCAATGGAGCTGTCTACACAAAGTCAGGTCAGGCTTTATTTATCCTAAGCCTCGGTTATTTCTGTATTAAATAATAAACTCAGACAGGTACAAAAAGAAAATACATGAGTAACTCTGTTGCTTTATGAATCGTACATGTCTTAAATAAATACATATTAAAGTTATACCCTTATGTAAATTAATGTAAACTATTCACAAAACATACTGTATATTTGTACATGATGCCTGGACAAAGTCAATGCCTCTTCTGGCTGCTCAAAGCCTCAAAGATTTGTCTTTTTTATGGTACGTACACATATTGACATCTTGATAACACATAATTCTAATCAAAAACTTCAGTAGCCCCTTATCCCATGAATTAAGATATCATTGTTTCAGAACCTGAATTCACAGTACAAAAATATACTAAGCCTTCATGAATTCACCATCAGTACTATCTACAGTTTGATCATCATTAAGTCTATGATCAGCAGTAGACTTACGACAGTCTTGGATAGGTCAAACACATTTTGAGTCCATCCACTCTCTTCATCACCTTTACAAATCAATTTGGCACTTAGGCACTAGAACACTATACTAGCACACCTCATAAACATAAAACAATGAAGTAATGAACCGTTGAAGCGTTGAGCTATTTGTGTAATTTATTACATCCTGTGGAAGGTCCACCACCTTGTGAGAAAGTTTCCTCTGAAACAGATGAGTTGCACAATATCTCTGTGGCATGATGATGACCATCTAAACAGCTTCTGCAGATGTCTCAGTGGAGACAGACATAGTCACTTTGGCTATTTTCACAGTGGTCTTCACACAGCTCTCTGCAGCCCTGTTGGCAGCGATGTGCCTGCTCTGGCAGTCAGACTCCAGGCTATTGTCCAGCTGCTGGGCACTGCCCCGGCATGCCTGGCATGAGCTGAGGAAGGCGTGTCGCAGGTCCTTGCTCCTCAGGGCGTAAATGATTGGATTGACGGTTGAGTTGAGCAGACAGAGCATGCTGGCGAAAGCAAACACTGTCTTAATATCATCATCCATCTTCCAGAACAGGTCGTAGACCATGATGGCCAGCACAGGGCCCCAGCAGATGACCAACACCACTAGGATGAGGACCAGGGTCTTGGCGAGCCGGATATCCATGCGCGTCTGCTCAGGGCGCATGGTTTGCACCTTCGTTCCGTCTGCTGAGTACACCACCAGGCTCTTCTGGGAGGTGCGGCTCAGCATGCGCACGGCATGGTGGTGGGCCTTCCACAGGATGTACATGTAAGCGTAGATGATGAAGAGGACCAGCACGCTGGTCACCCCGATCCAGAAGATTAGATACTTCTCATCAATTAGCGGGAAAAGGTCTGAGCAGACCGAGTTAAGCTGCTTGCAGTTCCAGCCCAGCAGAGGGAGCACTGCGAAGACGATGGAGATAGTCCACATCACGCAGAAGGCGATGACAGCCTTGGTCCGCGTGACGATGCGCCTGTAGGCCAGGGGTCTGTGGATGGAGATGTAGCGGTCTATAGCAGTGAGAAACAGGCTTCCCACAGAGGCTGTGAACGAAGCGATGACCCCACCTAACTTGAAGAGGAACACATTGGGGCTGTCCTTTCTGTGGAACACATGGAAGTCCAGGAAGCTGTAGACGAAGATGACGCTGCCCAGCAGGTCGGCTACAGCCAGGCTTCCTATGAAGTGGTAGGAGGGGCGGCAGCGCAGTGTGCGGGATTGGAGGATCACACACAGCACGATAAGGTTCTCAAGCACAGTGAAGGTTCCCAGAGTGAGGGACATCACCGTCACAGCCAACTGCTGGCTAGGAGTCAGGATCATGAAGCATTCCATGTCCACGAAGTTCTCCGCACACTGGATTCCGGTTCCCTCATCACCAAAGCCGCTACTGTTGCCAAACAGGTCTGTGGCATTAGTGGGGAAGAAAGGAATGCCTTTTAGGATGAGTTCTTCATCTCCAGGCACCTTGTCTGGGAAAGAGTTACTGCGGAAAGCAGGTAAAGGCTTCTGGACGGACAATCCACCCTTAGTGAAGTCAGTGTTGATGGTGGCGTCATCATAGCTGGCATCATTGGAGCCAAGGTACAGCAGTCCAGAGGTTATAGTCCGGAAGGTGGTGTCTGCCACACCATCCAGCACAGACTTCATGACTGGGCCTGAGAGGTGAACACTGGGGTTTAAGATGATCTCTGGTTAACCTATGAAATGATAAGAGAAATGTTTGTGTTTATGTCTTAACATTGAACAGGAGAAATTGGAAATCACAGCAAGAATTGTGCCCTTTTATGACAGTTAAACTGTTAAAGAGTTGTTGTTTCGAAATTGCATTTAATCCTATATTATTTGCCAAAATTAAACTATAATTTAGATTGGGCTTTTTCTCACATTGCTTGAATGAGCAAAATCATTGGGGTGTTCTAATTACAAACTTCTAACTGGTAACTGCCAAAATAAAGGAAACATGAGTAAATGAGTGAAACAAAGTATACTGAAAGCAGGTTCCTGAGCTAAGCAATTAACGTACCATCATGCTTAGGGTCATGTATAAAAATGCAGTTGGCCATGATTTTAGTTACCATGACTAGATGTGTGCGTGTGCGTGTCTCTCTTACCAGATCTCAACCCAATGAACACTTATGGGAGATTCTGGAGCAACGCTTGAGACAGCTTTTTCCACCACCATGAACAAAACATCAAAAGATGGAATTTCTCATGGAAAAATTGTTGAGACACTAGAATCTATGCCAAGGCGCATTGAAGCTCTTCTGGCGACTCGTGGCAGCCCAACGCCCTATTAAGACGCTTTATGCTGGTGTTTCCTTTATTTTGGCAGTTACCTGTATATTTAATTCTATAAAATTTGAATTGTCTAATGATGATCAGCAGAGGTGTCATAATCATTAAAACACAGTGGCACATGGACCCTAAGATTGGTCCTGTTTAAAAAAATAAAACATTTGTATTTTTTTATTTACAATTATAATTCATTATTACATTTTAGCTAATTTATATGCAGAAAAATGTACACATTTCTTACATAGAATTACGCATGATGATTATGGCTCTATATGGCAGGAAAACGGCTTCAGGTGTTTGAAAAAAATCGAAATTCTCCAACTCCCGGACCACCTCCAGCCATCCTTACGTACTTGGTGCCTCCTCAGATTTTTGGGGTGCATGAGGGGCAACGCTTTTTATTCCATTTTTTTAGGTTAACCATTAGGAATGGCCAAAGGGAGTTCACTGTTACTTAGCTGTTGCCCTGCATGCCACACAGAGAGAACAATTCCATTCCTATCAGATAACTCATGTGCAACAAGAGGCAGTCTATTTTGTTCACGTTTGGCCAAGCTAGGCTATGTCGGAGATCACTAAATGCAGCTCCTGTTATACATTCCTGACAGTCATTCTCATGTTTAGCAGTAGCCACAGGATGGTGCACAGGTGCAATCTTACCGAAGCTGATGGGGTATTATACTGTTATCTAAAAGGGAATAACCATTTATTTACCTTAAGGTTGGGAGTTAGGTTAAAGGGTTCAGGATAGGGGAAGGTTTAGCTAATATGCTAAGTAGTTGCAAAGTAGCTAAAAAGTAGTAAGTAGTAGAAAAGTTGCTGAAATGTTAGTTGTCCATGATTAAAACGCGCAACCTTCAGGTTACTAGAAGTTCGTGTTATAGGACACCCTTCCACCCTGACCAACCACACTCCTTTCGTTTTGGAATTAAGTAACCTTCTGTTTTATGTAAACATACCAAACGTAACATATCATACTAATTTGAGGTTTTCGGGTTTTTCGTTCACTATGTTACCTCTAGTCTATGAGACCAGCATGTATTATTTGTTGATTAGGTTTCGCATTTATTTTTTTTCATTAAATAACGGGTTATTTTTCCTCAATTATAGATCTACAATTCGATGCCGTTGCTATAGCCCACAACAGCCTCTCGTTTTTGTACGGTGAAATGAATGAAAAACTCATTTTGAGTGCCGGCACCATTTATATGTAGGTGCAGGAACTCTGAAATACTTTTGAGCTAATATTCTAAGATGTGCATGAACTCAAGCAGTAGAACATTTGAAGTGCCACAGTCCTCGGCTCCAGTGGGCACCTGCCGAAGTCGGGCACTGATTAGGACACATACAGAGTTTATAATAACCTAATAAAAAGTATTTACCTTCACATTGCTCGCACAGGTCCCTCCACCCAAAATGTATCCAACAATTAATCCAACCTTGACTCGTAATACCTGACAAAAGAACTATAAATGTAATCATTAAAACAAGGAACGTTAAAAACATTTACAATTATATAGAAAATATATTTGTCTAACGATCTAGTTATTCATTGGTTAATACGGTTTATTGATGGGCGCTCAGAATGGCATCTGCTCTCTCATGTGCGCCTCCCGCAGTGGACCTAAGTTGCGGCTGCTGCGATGTCTGAAGTCTCTCTCTGTGTGTGCATATTTATGAAGCATCACTTTCGAAAGCCACATCACGTGCTGCGAAACGCGCTCTCCATAGATGTATATAGCCAACCCCAAAGCAGCCTTCAACTGTAAGAACAAGGGAACATGCATACACATTAAACGAATTTTGCACTTGGACAAAACGATAGCTGCACATACAGGTACTCTAACAGGTTCAGTGCATTAGGGCTCAAATAGGTTCACATACGGATAAGCTTGTGTGAGGCAAAATATACATTTCTCATGATTTCAATGCCTTTGATGTGTTATAATGAAACATTACATTCTATAATATTCTTTACATTTAACTTGCTTGAACTTATTGTTCATTAGGCTACTTATCTATATTTTTCCAATTAAAATATTGCTTTAAACAAGCTCATTTGAATCCCACCAGTGAGTGATCCGTTAGGTGTTTTCCTGTCAGTGGCACACACTGAATGTAAATGATGTGACATATGCAGAGTGGGGCAAGGAAGAGTAGCCTAGACATCTTCTGGATTCATTATTTTGATGAATCACCTCAGAAGTACCATGCATTGTGTAGTCCTCAACTGCACAGTATGTTATGTCAAATTATCAGTTTGTATCATTAGCCTGTGTTTTTCTTTGGACATCTGTTTCTTTCCAGACTGCTACATGTATGTTTTTCCCGTCACTGTAATGTTATTGATTAAGGATTATATAGGCCAGAGAAGATGAAAGGACAATGCCTTTGGGAGAGCTCATTGTCAGTCTTATGATCAATTACTGTAGATATTGACCTCAAAGGGCAGGTATATAAGAGGGCCAACTCGGCACAAACTGGTTGAATCAACCTTGTTTAAACACAATTTGTCAATGTATTGTGATGTGAAATCTACATGGAAAATACATTGGATTTAAAAAAAGATCAATCACAGGATTATGTCATCATGTTAACCAAGTTTCAACATAGACCAACTTTGTCTGAAATATGTTGAGTTTTTACATTTAAAACAACGTTACATCCAAAATCAGAAAAAAAACTATAGGCTACGCAGCACCTGCTACTGGAAAATGTATCTATGTACAGCTACCCTTTGGCGTCCCATTCAGGGTTTTATCCAATCCCAGCCCTGCTTAGCTATGATATTTGTCCAAGTTAAAGAATGGGACTAAATCTCCCAAAAATGTAAATGCACTTTAAATAAATTTCTGATTTGATTTTGTCCTACTTTTTAAAGTTGAGATGGAGATATGAATTCAACATGTCAACTATTAATTTGAAGACAAACTGGAATTAAAACCAGACTAAATCAATGGCACATATGGAACTATCCAAGCAGAAGATACATCTCCTTCAAATGTTGATATTTGGTTGCATTGTCAACCAAACACAATTCAATATTACTTTTTAATACAGTAAATAGCCTACATAGGGCTATCTTACAAACTAATGTAACATTCAACCTTAAAATGAGTAACACATCATTGGCCACATTCTGAGGTTAATGTAACTATACATTTCTTCTTATGTGATCATATAACTAAAGTGCGCAAGTTCAAGATAGCAAGGTCGTCACAGTTCTGTGGAGATTGTCAATTTCCATTGGAATTTGTTTGTCCTTTTATATGGTTGAACGCATAGGGATTACAGATGGGAAATTAAACTAACTTTTGGCTGTCTAATTGAGTGGGTGAATATAGGTTGTAATCTCATTGATCAACCAAATATGACCCATTATCCAAGTTGAAATAACGTGGCGTGCCAGCGAGGGGGAGGAGTGAGGGGCATGTTGATAACCAGTATATGTACCTTATTTCTATTACCCAGAGCAGGTATTGTAAAACAGAAGCAGACACTTTATTAGACTGAGAAGGATAGGATTGTATTGGTTATTTATTCCTTCAGGTAGCACTCCCCGCCTCCACCCAATTGGAAATTACATTTTCAGTGAGAATGCTTTGAACTGCAACAAATTATAATGCCGACCCTCCGGATGGCATTATGTATGCCATTGCCAAAACTATAGAACAGGCATTTTAGAGCTGCAATCTAACTTTGTTGCCTTACAAAAAGCCCTGGTTGGTTTAAAACTGGTACTTAATGCTGGCAAGACTAAATGTATGTTGTTCTCTAACTCTCGCAAAACATTTTCTTTGTAAAAATGTGTTGTCCTCAGGGCACTGAAAGTTATTACGTCAAGTTTGTGATTACTAGCAAATATCTGAAATACATTTACACAAAGTATTGTGAAAAACATAGCATAATTACACAATCATTAATTTGTTAGGCTGGATATCAGAATTAATCGTTGGCACACCGTGTCCTTTGGGAAAGAGAATTTTAGATCATTTAAGGTTTTCTGTGAGGTTCAGTCTTATGATTGTAGCAGTCTGGTCCCATGATGTCCTTCAGGGTCCACACTCTGCAACATCTCTGTTGTTCTGCAAAAGTGGAGGGATTTGCATTGATAGGGGCCATTTTCACAAGGACAGTTTCATTGTTAATAAATGAGGCCATTGGTAGCAGTCTGTCAATTTGAAAGCGCGGGGAGGAGTGGCAGAAGGATCCTTCTCAGCTGGGAGTGTTCTCCCAAGAAGAGGTGGATCCTTCAGTGTTGATTGTAGGGGGGGTGAAGAATACAAAAATTGTAGTTAATTTAGGTACCGATATCTTAGCCCCCCCCCCCCCATTGGTGCTTTTGTGCAAAAAAGAGTAGCAGTGAAAAACCACAGCTGAGAGGTTAGCCTTTTTCTAGTTCCACTTTCTACAACACTGTCATGAAAGTGTTCATGAAACTATAGCGCGTATGGCATTTTTGATTAAACAAAGTCAATCATGTTTTGAATTCAGTGTCATCAAAGTTTGAGTTGACCCCTGGAGGCCAACACTTTCTATCTGTGTCTGTAATAAAAACATCAACAGCAGTAAACGAACAAAATGAGAAATAATAAACCAAGTGCTCATCAGGGTCTATACTTTTTATTTCAGACTGTCATCAATGGCCTAGCCTATTAAAACATCCTTTAGAGGTGTGTTGACTGTGAAGAGTATTATCCACATCTCTCTCTCTCTCAATCTCTCTCTCTGCTGAAATAGCATCTAGGTTGTCACGCTCTGACAAGGCTGGCTATGGATTCAGTGGGAACTTAGAACCAATTTCCAATTCTGTTTTTGTTCTATTTTTCATCTCTCTCCAACCTAACTTTCACTATGTACAGTGGAGAGAACAAGTATTTGATACACTGCCGATTTTGCAGGTTTTCCTACTTACAAAGCATGTAGAGGTCTGTAATTTTTTAAATCATAGGTACACTTCAACTGTGAGAGACGGAATCTAAAACAAAACTCCAGAAAATCACATTGTATTATTTTTAAGTAATTAATTTGCATTTTATTGCATGACGTAAGTATTTGATCACCTACCAACCATTTAGAATTCCGGCTCTCACAGACCTGTTAGTTTTTTTTAAAGAAGCCCTCCTGTTCTCCACTCATTACCTGTATTAACTGCACCTGTTTGAACTAGTTACCTGTATAAAAGACACCTGTCCACACACTCAATCATATATATATATACACACACATATATATAAAACAAAGTATACCTACATCAGGCGCTTCAATATCATGGTTTGCGTTTTCAACACCACAATAAATAGACTATGTCAATCTCGAGAAACAGAAAATACATCCCTCCCTACCTCGTAGGCCTAACCAGTATCGAAGCCTTGGCTTGACAACTTTTGTTGTGTTTTGTAACAGTCTCTTTCCATTCATCAAATGGCCGCTGCACATGTTGATTGATTGATTGAATTTGTTAGTAAAAAAATAATAAATATGTATTTTTTACATAAATACATTTACAATTACAGAGATACAGTCAAAAAAGGTTATACCGTTCACTCATTCAGATTCAATCAGATTAAAAACGTTGTGGCTGGTTATGTTTATGCCACATATAAAAGGTAATATATTTGCACAGTTAAATGACAAATTTAGGCTATAATGAACCAATAGGTTCTAGGTTCATGAGGAATAGCCGCTCAGATTGGAGAGGAGGCAGAACAGAGCGCTTATCCGGGATATTTATGTGATATTTAAAAAGCTGCTAAACCTTTAAATTGAATTACTTAGGAATGAGTGTCTATTTTGACTGTATATAGTTCAATCATTTTGGTGACTACATTATGCCAATCAGATGGTGAACAGTGACACAAGCCAAATACATTGCCATCTGGGTCTCACATCGTGTCATACATTTTGTCCTGTTGGGTCTCAGATGAGCCCACAGTGTAACATAGAGCTTGGAATGAGATCCTCAAGGCCCTATCACCAGGGAATTAACATTTTCATTTTCATTAGGATGCCTCTCAACTGCTCTTTTGAACTGGAAACTTCCTGTTGCGATCACAGTGATTAGGGTGTCATGCAGACTGAGAATCAATCATGTTTATTTGAAGGGACTGGCTCTTGAATAAAACACATTTCCCATTGACATCTGTAGCCAGTGGTTCTCTGTCTCTGTCCCAAATGGCCCTCTGTTCACTATATAGTGCACTACTTTTGACCAGGGCCCATAGTGCCCTCTATATAGGTTACCTCTACAGTATATAGGCACTAGGGTGCCATTTGGAACATAGTCATGGAAACCTGCTGCACTCCTCTCATAGTTCTCATAAGGAAAAACCGATGCAACGGTATGTCTTCCAAATGATTTCACAAGGCAGGCCAACACTCCATCCCACCAAAACAGGCGGAAATTTCAGGCAGCCTTTTCAAACACAGGAAAACCAAGTTGTTGGCTACACCAGGTCTTTAACTTCCAAATGTTTTCTGCAGAAATCTGAATATGTGAAAATGCTGAGAAAACCATAAAAGGAAACCATTTGTTGATCTGGTGTATCCAAAAATAGCAACAATACAACCATGGTCTGTTTCTGATTATTCAGCCCCCCTTCCATGTTCAGTTCCTGACAAATGACTGTTTCTCCAATCCTGTGATTAATCAAACATCCCTTTCTCCTAGAACATTGGTTCCCAAACTTTTTATACCCCTTCAAACATTCAACCTCCAGCTGCGTAACCCCTCCAGCACCAGGGTTAGCCACTGTCAAATGTTGTTTATTGCCATCATTGTAAGCCTGCCACGATACATTTATTAAACATAAGAATGAGTGTGAGTTTTTGTCACAACCAGGCTCGTGGGAAGTGACAAAGATCTCTTATAGGACCAGGGCACAATTAATAATATAATAATAATTAATAATTTTGCTCTTTATTTAACCATCTTACATATTAAACCTTATTTGTTGTGAAAATTGTGAATAACTCACTACAGGTTCATGAGAAGGGTGTGCTTGAAAGGATGCACATAACTCTGCAGGGTTGGGTTGTATTGGGGAGAGACTCAGTCTTAAGTCATTTTCCACAAGGTTTTAGCTTTCATGCTAGTGAGGGCCGAGAATCCACTCTCACATAGGTACGTGGTTGCAAAGGGCATCCATGTCTTAACAGTGAGATTTGCCAAGGCAGGATACTCTGAGAGCAGCAGTGGCTTCTGATTCAATTCAATTTTCACAGAACTACTTGTTGCAATTTCGATGAGGCTCTCTTGTTCAGACATCGGTAAGTGGACTAGAGGCTGGGCATAATGAATCCAGTTCTTTGTGTCATCCGTTTCTTGGAAAGTACCTGTGTAATTGCTCACTCAACTCACTTAGGTGGTATATCACATTTGAGTTCACTTGCACACAAAAAATCATACAATGATGGAAAGACCTGTGTGTTGTACTTGTTAATGCAGACAGAGAAAAGCTTCTTAATCATAGCCACAATTTTGTCCCGCACATTGAATATAGTTTCAGAGAGTCCCTGTAATCTTAGACTCAGGTGAGAAAAAACATCACCCAGATAGGCCAGTTGTGTGAGAAACTCATTATCATGCAAGTGGTCAGACAAATGAAAATGATGGTCAGAAAAGAAAACTTTAAGCTCGTCTCTCAATTTAAAAAAAAACTTGTCAATACTTTGCCCCTTGATAACCAGCGCACTTCTGTATGTTGTAAAAGCGTTACATGGTCGCTGCCCATATCATTGCATGGTGCAGAAAATACATGAGAGTTCAGGGGCCTTGCTTTAACAAAGTTAACCATTTTTACTGTAGTGTCCAAAATGACTTTCAAGCTGCCAGGCATTCCCTTGGCAGCAAGAGCCTTTTGGTGGATGCTGCACTATACACAAGTGGCATCAGGAGCCTAATGCTTACACGCGCGTGACCACTCCAATATGTCTCCCTGTCATGGCTTTTAGGCCATCAGTACAAAAGCTGTCCAGCACTTTAAAAATATCCTCTCCTGTTGTCCTGGTTTCCAGTGGTTTGCAGAAGAGGATTTCTTCCTTAATTGACACCCCATAAATATAACGGACATATACCAGGAGCTGTGCCAGGCCCGCCACCTCTGTTGAATCATCTAGCAGTAACGCATAGAATTCACTGGCTTGTATGCAAAGCAGTAATTGTTTCAAAAATGATCCTTCCATGTCACTGATGCATCATGAAACAATGTTGTTTGATGAAGGCATTGTCTGTATAGTTTTTTTGGCCTTTTCCCCCAGCATTGTCCCAGCCATATCAGCGGCAGAAGGAAGAATTAAGTCCTCCACAATAGTATGGGGCTTGCAGGTCCTAGCTCACCATATAAGATGCTTCTAACCCCTTCTTATTAATGGTATCTGTAGCTTTTATACATGTCTTACTACTAGAAAGTCGTCTTTATTCTCGCTCAAAAAACTCCTGTGGCTTATTTTTCAAATTGTCATATTTAAGTTTCTAAATGTTTGTGTAAGAGTGAAGGTTTCATTGAGTTGTGAGATAGTACTTTTGCACATATAACACACTGTGGCTGAGGAAAGGCACTACTCCCAATATACAGTAAGTGAACCCCAAATCAATGTAGTTTTCATCATATTTGTTCCTCTTCGATGGTCCACCGTCCCTGTCTGTTGGTCGGTGCTTTCTCGGTTGAGGGAGCAGTAGCTCTTCAGCTGCATCAGATTCACAACTGTCAGTATCCATGCTAGCTGGGCTAACAACAAATGTAGAATTACTGATGCTAGCACATCAGTACTACCAGTAGAGCTGGTATGTGTCTCCATGGATGCCTTACTCAATGGACTGTTGAAAATGTTAAGATTTTTAAAAAAAAGTAAAATTGGCGTACCCCTGACAGCATTGCGTGTTCCCCTGAAGGAATACCTGCGTTACATAACTTGAGTATATTCAAACAATTGTATAATGATGCAAGTAACCTGCAATATCTCCCATGTCACCAGCCAGTGCATTTCAGATGTATATGTTTGTGTCCGGAAGAATTTCATGGTACAGTGCGATGACATATCATGTATCTTTTATTTGCATACTGCAGCCTGCCTGCTTTTCTGACTTAATGTTTCTTGGTAGTCATTTATCAATGTGGGCACTCTCCTTAGCCCTCATTCCCTTTTTGACAAGGTTGTGTTTTATGTTTCAAAATCTGGCAGCAAAGGACATCAATTGTTGAAAATGTATCATGTTTCAACTAGTGAAATATCCCACAGTCTACAACTCAAATGGATTCTGAGCAAAACATTCAGGGTGGTGAAAGTGAAGTACTGGGAAATCAGCGTTAGTTTACCTGCAGTATCCTCTGTAAATGTAATTGAAATGCAATAAAGTCATGGTTTCTCAGATGAGTGAGCACATAATGTAAACGGATGATACCGCATTTACAAACATCTCCACAAGCGTAATTTGTAAACTTTTATTAATGAATCTTCAGTCAGAGTGACAAATGTGGTCATTTCAAGATTCCACGTTGCATTGACAAGTGAATACCACAGATAGATACAGTATACAGTTGAAGTCAGAAGCTTACATACACCTTAGTTGAGTACATTTAAACTCAGTTTTTCACAATTCCTGACATTTAATCCTAGTAAAAACGCCTTGTCTTAGGTCCGTTAGGTTCACCACTGTCACATTCTGACCTTAGTTCTTTTGTTGTCTTTGTTTTAGGTCAGGGCGTGAGTTGGGTGGGTAGTCTATGTTCCTTTTTCTATGTTGTGGTTTTGTGTTTGGCCTGGTATGGTTCTCAATCAGAGGCAGGTTTCGTTCGTTGTCTCTGATTGAGAATCATACTTAGGTAGCCTTTTCCCACCTGTGTGGTGTGGGTGATTGTTTTCTGTTGAGTGTTTGTATCTGCACCAGACAGAACTGTTTCGGTTTTCGTTCACTTTGTTGTTTTTGTTCAGTGTTCTATGACTTTATAAAGATATGGACACTTACCCCGCTGCGCATTGGTTCTCACCTTCCTTCACCGCCAACGGCCGTTACAACCACTTTATTTTAAGAATGTGAAATGTCAGAATAATAGTAGAGAACAATTTGTTTCAGCTTTTATTTCTTTCATCACATTCCCAGTGGGTCAGAAGTTTACATACACTCAATTAGTATTTGGTAGCATTGCCTTTAAATTGTTTAACTTGGGTCAAACGTTTCGAGTAGCCTTCCACAAGCTTCCCAAAATAAGTTGGGTGGATTTTGGCCCATTCCTCCTGACAGAGCTGGTGTAACTGAGTCAGGTTTGTAGGCCTCCTTGCTCGTACACGCTTTTTCAGTTCTGCCCACAAATCTTCTTTGGGATTGAGGTCAGGGCTTTGTGATGGCCACTTCAATACCTTGACTTTGTTGTCCTTAAGTCATTTTGCCACAACTTTGGTAGTATGCTTGGGGTCATTGTCCATTTGGAAGACCCATTTGCGACCAAGCTTTAACTGATGTCTTGAAATGTTGGTTCAATATATCCACATCATTTTCCGTTCCTCATGATGCCATCTATTTTGTGAAGTGCACCAGACCCTCCTGCAGCAAAGCACCCACACAACATGATGCTGCCACCCCCGTGCTTCATGGTTGAGATGGTGTTATTTGGCTTGCAAGCTCCCCCTTTTTCCTCCAAACATAACGATGGTCATTATGACCAAACAGTTCTATTTTTGTTTCATCAGACCAGAGGACATTTCTACAAAAAGTATGATCTTCGTCCCCATGTGCAGTTGCAAACCGTAGTCTGGCTTTTATGGCGGTTTTGGAGCAGTGGTTTCTTCGTTGCTGAGCGGCCTTTCAGGTTATGTCGATATAGGACTTGTTTACTGTGGATATATATACTTTTGTACCTGTTTCCTCCAGCATCTTCACAAGGTGCTTTGCTCTTGTTCTGGGATTTATTTGCACTTTTCGCACCAAAGTACGTTCATCTCTAGGAGACAGAACACGTCTCCTTCCTGAGCAGTATGATGGCTGTGTGGTACCATGGTGTTTATACTTGCGTACTATTGTTTGTACAGATGAATGTGGTACCTTCAGGCGTTTGGAAATTGCTCACAAGGATGAACAAGACTTGTGGAGGTCCACAATTGTTTTTTTCGGAGGTCTTGGCTGATTTCTTTTGATTTTCCCATGATGTCAAGCGAAGAGGCACTGAGTTTGAAGGTAGTCCTTGAAATACATCCACAGCTACACCTCCAATTGACTCAAATGATGTCAATTAGCCTATCAGAAGCTTCTAAAGCCATGACATCATTTTCTGGAATTTTCCAAGCTGTTTAAAGGCACAGCCAACTTAGTGTATGTAAACTTCTGACCCACTGGTGAAATAATCTGTCTGTAAACAATTGTTGGAAAAATTACTTGTGTCATGCACAAAGTAGACCTCCTAACCAACTTGCCAAAACTATAGTTTGTTAACAAGAAATTTGTGGAGTGGTTGAAAAACGAGTTTTAATGACTCTAAGCTAAGTGTATGTAAACGTCCGACTTCAACTGTATATTTTAAACCAAAATTCAACACCACAAAAAGCCAAAATGAAGTTATGTCAGTTGTTTACGCAAATGATCTGCTAATATAAAATTCAACCATTAATGGTTAGATACAGGAAACCAACAAGTAAAATGTGTCTTTAAAATGCACTGTTGACAGTATAGGTATGAAGATTCATTGCATTCCTCAATCTATGTCCTTTCTTCTCATGCCAGACATGTCCCACCAGAAGAAGAGACTATTGCCATATGACTAACGGCAGCAGTGGAGGTGTGGAGATGTCCCAGGCAGACAGAGGCCTAGTCCCAAATGGCACCCTCTTCGCTATATAGTGCACAGTAATGGCACCCTATTTCCTATATAGTGCACTGCTGTGTACTATAAAGGGAATAGAATGGCATTTGGGACAGATCCAGAGAGTGAACCTGCCTGGGCGCAGTGCCTTAGATCTGAACTGAGGAGCTTATATGGACTCATGGCTATGTGAGCTCCCATCTGTCTCCTCAGCCACCACCAAGCAGGAGAGACACTAGTGACAGCCAGCCAGCACACCTTTTCCTTCCTCGCTCCACATGTCCACAACATACACTACGAGTGGAGGCTGCTGAGGGGAGGACGGCTCATCTAATGGCTGGAATGGAGTTAATGGAATGGCATCTAACCATGGGTTTGATGTATTTGATACTATTCCACCTATTCTGCTCCAGACATTACCATGAGCCTGTCCTTCCCAATTAATGTGCCACCAACCTCCTATGTACACTATATACAAAAGTATGTGGACACCCCTTCAAATTAGTGAATTCAGCTATTTCAGCCACACCTGTTGCTACAAGGTGTATACAATCAAGCACATTGCTATGCAATCTCCATAGAGAAACATTGGCAGTAGAATGACTCATACTGAAGAGCTCAGTGACTTTCAACGTGGTACCGTCATAGGATGCCACCTTTCCAACAAGTCAGTTAGTCAAATTTCTGCCCTGCTGGAGCTGCTCCAGTCAACTGCAAGTGCTGTTATTTTGAAGTGGAAACGTCTAGGAGCAACAACGGCTCGGCCACGAAGTGGTATATTAATGCTCATGATTTTGGAATGAGATGTTCAACAAGCAGGTGTCCACATGCTTTTGGTCATGTAGTGTATCTGTGTACACACCAACCACTTCACTCCACAGAGCTTACCCAACCAACTGCCTTGGAAATGTTGTTGGCATGACAACCACAGAGGATTAAAATGACTGGTTACATGACCCACACAAGGATGAAACACATTAAAGAGCTGTATCTTTTTCACAGTGAAGTGCCGAATACAAGAGAGCCGAAAACAAGACAACCTTATGTCAGAAATCTGAAATACTTCCAAAATGTTCAAGGGAGCCCATCCTCACTTTTAGATCGAGAGGGTGATTGCGTTCCAAATGGCACCCTATTTCCTATGTAATAAACTACTTTTGACCACTTATTAACAGTGCCGTAGAGCAGAGGAAGACTGAAGCACCAAGGCTCCTTCACCAAAGAACATCAACATCCACTGCACGAACTAGACCCAGCTCTGGTGTCATGGCAACCCGATCAATACCGATGAGGTGTTGATGTTCTTCCATCACATACAATGATAGAGAGATTCTGGGAAGACATGGGAGAGGAGCAGTGGTCCCAGCTAGACAGGGACAGGAGTGTTCCTCTTCCAGATTTTACGCTTATTATGTTGTCTCAGAAATCCCAGACCAAGGGTGTATGCTGGAACGTTGTTAATGTGAGCGGCAACCTGTCTGCCTACGGTGACTACTCGTCATGAGGAGCGTACAGCATAAAGACTCAGACCCATGAGCTCTATGTGACAGGTTGATGGTGCAGAAGTGATGAGTCTCAGAAATCTATGATTGAAATAAAAAATGTCATATATGGTAAATGTCACACGGCATATAAAGCCCCCTGTAGCAATCTTGAGGAAATGTCTGAATGGCAGTTTACACTGTCATAAAAGCTTAGTAAAAGACATCTTTGATCAATATGAATAGTGGTATTTAGGATGCAGAAATGACAGCCTGTAACCATAGGTTTGTGGTCCGTATGTAAACTCTTCCAAAAGAGTTTGATGTCCTGAGCTTCGCCATTCCCAGAGAGAAACAACTCTTGTCTGAGCCTTTAATAAACATGAAGTAGAGGTCAGGGTTGGTTCTTCAAACAGGAAGTAGAGGTCAGGGTTGGTTCTTCTGCTCTACGTGGTTTGAATGCTTTCCTTGAAATTAGGTGTCTGGAAAGACAAATTGTGAATACTGCTTTTACATTATTCTCAGACTGCATTCTCTTCCCCCTTTGCTGATCTTCTTTTGGCTCAAATCCCTAGGTGATAGCATTGTGTTCGCTTAGTCCTCAGAAAACCAACCCCCAATTTCCTTTCATTTCCCCGATCATTTGTTTTTTAGGGAGGTGTTGCTGCTCTCCCATGATAGCCCATGACCAGGGGACATTTATTAGTGCATGGCATTAAATATTAAACCAGCACCACCACAGGGTGCTCTTTGATGTGGCTAGGGGCAATATAGCAGGGCATTTTAGGTCCAATTTCTTATTATAGCATAATGCCGTAACACAGACCCACAGTGCTTGATACCGCCTCTGCTCAGAATTACACAAAAGCACAGTGCAATGGCTTTACAATGCCTCTTTCTCTCCAAATCCATTTATGTCCTGTGCACCCCAAGAACCTCCTCCCTTCCAATTCAAACACCCCCACACTCAAAGAGGACTGGAAATTCCCCATAGCCTTGAATCTCAATACTTGCTAATTACAAATATGTCAGAGTCAGAGGGCAATTTCCAACATCTCTCCCTGCCTCTGCAATTTCAAAACATATGTTTCTTCACTCTCTCCCTCAGCATTTTATATCTCAGAGACTTACAGTATACTGTACAGATCACCGAGGGCATTACCTGTTCAATATTTATTTCACATGACTATCATTCCCTTTATGCATTGATTCAAAGTTGGATATTGTTCTAATTCTGCCCATGGCCTTTGAAATTCGTGTTCAGATTGCAAAAGGCTTTGAAAACCATACCAGCTTTGAAAAAAAAGGAAAGAAGAACATTGTTGGACAAATGTAACTTGGTGTTGTCTCTCAAAGTGTGTGATCCTTGGGGATCAGATAAACCAACATCTCGCCACATGAAATGGCTGCTAACAGAAGAGAGGTGGGGGTCCTAGGCTCAGACAAATGGATCTCTATATTAACACTTAGCCGATACTCCCATGGACAGACGATCGTACAGAAAAAACAGATATCTAGTGTCTGACTGTGGGAGGGCTGAGCTCAGTGTAAACATCCCCCAAACCTTCTAAGACAGTGCTCCTATCGTCACCCCATGGGTGTGTTATTGGGTTACAGAGTAACGAGCCTCAGACAACCAGGTTTCTCTCACCGAAGGTGGAAAGCCTGTGACAGAGACTGCAGAGTAACCTGAAACCTGGAGAAAATATATGTCTTATGTAACATTCCCCAGAATGTCAAGGTGGGAATATTTGTACTTCACTTGCTGTTTTGCATGGAAGACATGGGGATTGGCTCACAGTGTAAGTAAGGTTTGTGTACAGAGTCGGCTGTCTCTGCTGTGGAGACAGAGAAAATTGACCCTATCACACCGTATCTGTCACAGTAACAGCATCAGTCTGAGACAGGCAGCTTTTCCTGAACATCATTAAGAAAAGACACAAAGCCAAATGTGAGTCATAGGTTTTGTGTGCTATCACATTCCAATAAATCTACAGTACCAGTCAAAAGTTTGGACACACCTACTCATTCAAGGGTTTTTATTTATTTTTAGTATTTTCTACATTGCAGAATAATAGTGAAGACATCAACACTATGAAATAACACATATGGAATGATGTTGTAACCAAAAAAGTGTTAAACAAATCAAAATAGATTTTAGATTTTGGATTGTTCAAAGTAGCCACCCTTTGCCTTGATGACAGCTTTGCACACTCTTGGCATTATCTCAGCCAGCTTCACCTGGAATGCTTTTCCAACAGTCTTGAAGGAGTTCTCACATATGCTGAGCACGTGTTGGCTGCTTTTCCTTCACTCTGAGGTCCAACTCATCCCAAACCATTTCAATTGGGTTGAGGTTGGGTGATTGTGGAGGCCAGATTGTGCAGCACTCCATCACTCTCCTTCTTGGTCAAAAAGCCCTTACACAGCCTGGAGGTGGGTTGGGTCATTTTCTGGTTGAAAAACAAATGATCGTCCCACTAAGCGAAAACCAGATGGGATGGCATATCGCTGCAGAATGCTGTGGTAGCCATGCTGGTTAAGTCTGCCTTGAATTCTAAATAAATCACTGACAGTGTCACCAGCAAAGCACCCCCACACCTTCCCACCTCCTCCCCCATGCTTCATGGTGAAGAACCACACATGCAGAGATCATCCGTTCACCTATTCTGAGTCTCACAAAGACACAGCGGTTAGAACCAAAAATCTCAAATTTGGACTCATCAGACCAGAGGACAGATTTGCACCTGTCTAATGTCCATTGCTTGTATTTCTTAGCATGTCTCTTATTATTATTTGGGTCCTTTAGTAGTGGTTTGTTTGCAGCAACTCAACCATGAAGGCCTGATTCATGCAGTCTCCTCTGAACAGTTGATGTTGAGATGTGTCTCTTATTTGAACTCTGTAAAGCATTTATTTGGGCTGCAATTTCCGAGGCTGGTAACTGTAATTAACTTATCCTCTGTCTGCAGCAGAGGTAACTCTGGGTCTTCCATTCCTGTGGCGGTCCTCATGAGAGCCAGTTTCATCATAGCGCATGATGGTTTTTGCGACTGCACTTGAAGAAGCTTTCAAAGTTCTTGAAATGTTCGTATCGACTGACCTTCATGTCTTGATAATGTAATGATGGACTGTCGTTTCTCTTTGCTTATTTGAGCTGTTCTTGCCATATTATGGACTTGGTCTTTTACCAAATAGGGCAATCTTCTGTATACCACCCCTACCATGTCACAACACAACCATTTGGCTCAAACGCATTTAGGAAAGAAAAAACACAAATGAACTTTTAAGAAGGCACAACTGTTAATTGAAATGCATTCCGGGTGACTACCCCATGAAGCTGGTTGAGAGAATGCCAAGAGTGTGCAAAGCTGTCATCAAGGCAAGGGGTGGCTACTTTGAAGAATCTCAAATATAAAATACATTTTGATTTGTTTAACTCTCTTTTTGGTTACAACATGATTCCATATGTGTTATTTCATAGTTTTTAATTCTTCACTATTATTCCACAATGTAGAAAATAGTAGAATAAAGAAAAACTGTTGAATGAGTAGGTGTGTCCAAACTTTTGACTGGTACTATATGAGTTATGCTTGTTTGCTGTAGCCCTCGGCTCAGAGGCCGGAGTGGAGGAGGAGGAGAAGAAGAGATGGGTATGAGTCTGGTCACTATGGCCTCCCGTCGGAGCCTGTGACTTGCGTCCCAAATCCCCATATACTGGCCATAGGGCTCTGGTCAAAAGTAGTGCACTATTAAAGGAAATAGGGTGCGATTTGGGATGCACATTTACAGTGCCTTGCAAAAGTTTTTATCCCCCTTGGTGTTTTCCTATTTTGTTGCATTACACCCTGTAATTTAAATGGATTTTTAGTTTGATTTCATGTAATGGACATACACAAAATAGTCCAAATTGGTGAAGTGATTTAAAAAAAAACTTGTTTCAAAAAATAAAATAGAAAAAGGGAAAAGTGGTGTGTGTATGTATTCCCCCCTTTGCTATGAAGCCCCTAAATAACATCTGGTGCAACCAATTACCTCCAGAAGTCACATAATTAGTTAAATAAAGTCCATCTGTGTGCAATCTAAATGTCACATGATCTCAGTATATACACCTGTTATGAAAGGCCCCAGTGTCTGCAACACCACTAAGCAAGGGGCACCACCAAGCAAGTGGCACCTTGAAGACCAAGGAGCTCTCCAAACAGGTCAGGGACAAAGTTGTGGAGAAGTACAGATAAGGGCTGGGTTATAAAAAAATATCAGAAACTTTGAACATCCCACAGAGCACTATTAAATCCTTTATAATTTTTTTTTAAAGAATATGGCACCACAACAAACCTGCAAGAGAGGGCCACCCACCAAAGCTCACAGACCAGGCAAGGAGGGCATTAATCAGAAGGCAACAAAGAGACCAAAGCAACCCTGAAGGAGTTGCAAAGCTCCACAGCGGAGATTGGAGTATCTGTCCATAGGGCTATTTTATGCCGTACACTACACAGAGCTAGGCTTTATGGAAGAGTGGCCAGAAAAAAGCCATTGCTTAAAGAAAAAAATAGGCAAACACGTATGGTGTTCGCCGAAAGGCACGTGGGAGACTCCCCAAACATATACAAGAAGGTACTCTGGTTAGATGAGACTAAAATGCAGCTTTTTGGCCATCAAGGAAAACGCTATGTCTGGCGCAAACCAAACACATCTCATCACGCCGAGAACAGCATTGTAGTGGCAGCATCATGCTGTGGGGATGTTTTTCATCGGCAGGGACTGGGAAACTGGTCAGAATTGAAGGAATGATGGATGGCGCTAAATACAGGGAAATTCTTGAGGGAAACCTGTTTGTCTTCCAGAGATTTTAGACTGGGACCGAGGTTCACCTTCCAGCACGACAATGACCCTAAGCATACTGCTAAAGTAACACTCGAGTGGTTTAAGGGGAAACATTTAAATGCCTTGGAATGGCCTAGTCAAAGCCCAGACCTCAATCCAATTGAGAATCTGTGTTATGACTTAAAAATAGCTGCACCTGCAGAACCCATCCAACCTGAAGGAACTGGAGCAGTTTTGCCTTGAAGAATGGGCAAAAATCACAGTGGCTCGATGTGCCAAGCTTATAGAGACATACCCCAAGAGACTTGCAGCTGTAATTGTTGCAAAAGGTGGCTCTACAAAGTATTGACTTTGGGGGGTGAATAGTTATGCGCGTTCAAGTTGTTTTTGTTTTTGTGTTATTTATTGTTTGTTTCACAAAAAATATTTTGCTTCATCAAAGGGGTAGGCATGTCGTGTAAATCAAATGATACAACCCCCCCCCCCAAAAAAAAATAATAATAATAATTCCAGGTTGTTAGGCAACAACAAAATACCAAGAGGAGTGAATACTGTCGCGAGCCAATGTAACTCTAAGAATGCTTAACATTGATAAGATAACTATTACTCTGCTTTTGTAGCATCTCATTCATACCAGCTCTCTTCTTACAGAGCAGTAGACAAGCCCTCTATTTAATGATACATGATATTAATAAATAGATTTTCTAAAACTCAAAGCTACAATACAGGACAGGAAAATAAAAAAGCTGATAAAAAAGTACATTATTGATAAACAGATGCAAGTAATAGGTTGATAATTCAAGACACAAATAAAAGTGGTAGAAGATTAGAAAGATCATTTGAATCCATCGGTATTAGCTTCTGGATTGACGCTGTGATGCTCTGTTATAAGTGTATGTTGTCTTCATGCACGTGAATTTCTCCACCTGATTTCTGGGCCCTATATGCTATTGTGCCAGGCTAGAAAGTTTTAAATAATTGAATCCTTTCAAATTGGCTGGTCTTTGACATTAGCACACAGATTAGGTATCTCTGCAGAGTCCCATTACAGATCTCATCCCCTTTATTATTCCTGCTCTGGAAGCAGTTCCATCGCAACCCCACTGCAATGAGCTCCAATAATGTTAATTTGAAATGGTGCCTTCCGCCTCCTGGGCGCTGTGTGCCTTGGCCCAGGTAGAGCTCAGAGAAGGATTTGGCATTTTGAGACTGAACGTGAATTGGGTTGGATTGGAAACACTCTCCTAGTTGATGATGAGATGACGGAGGGTCAGCTCCAAGCTGAGTTTAACTCTGAATATAAATGACCTCCTACTCAAATGTGGTATTGAATGGTAGGATCAATGCAAACAGAGTTGGGACTATTCCAATTCATGTTTTTATCGTGAACCACTACTCTTCATTTATATATATTTTTTATTTTATTTATAGTTTTAAATATTTTTTGTATTCTTTTTTTTACCCCTTTTTTCTCCCCAATTTCATGGTATCCAATTGGTAGTTAGTCTTGTCTCATCGCTGCAATTCCCGTACGAACTCGGGAGAGGCGAAGGCCAAGAGCCGTGCGTCCTTCGAAACACAACTCAGCCAAGCTGCACTGCTTCTTGACACAATGCCCACTTAACCCGGAAGTCAGCCACACCAATGTGTTGGAGGAAACACCATGCACCTGGCGACCGCGTCAGTGTGCACTGCGCCCGGCCCGCCACAGGAATCGCTAATGCGGATGGGACAAGGACAGTCATGCGACAGAGCCTGGACTCGAACCCAGAATCTCTATTGGCACAGCTAGCACTGCGATGTTGTGCCTTAGACCACTGCCCCACTCGGGAGGCTCCCTATTCTCCATCTCCTCTGCATTGCTGTCATAGTGTTTAAACATAGAGGAAACACACATAAGAGAGCAATAACTATCCCAAGGTCACCTCTGAGAGTGGTTTTGCCAGGGCATTGATGCTCCAACTGTTTGATAGCCACCCATAAGGTCTGTATGACCACGTTGTCAACACTCTGAGTAAGGCTCATAAATGAGTTTGGGTTTCCCTCTCGACTGCATTAACAGCCGTTTAATGTGTACCATCACATTTGAACCATCACACCTAGTTTTTCACAGAAAAAAGATAGACATAAAAAACTCTGTGACTGTGACTACTGTAGCTTCTGGCGCTTTCGTCAAGAAACACTTCCAGAGAGAAAGGCTTAACGCTCAGTTTAGAATGAGTGAAATGGAGCTATGGAAAACACCTGCTGCTTCTCTCCACTCTATTTTTATGCAAATACATCAATCAGTCTTTCAGCAAACGCAATATGAAAGTACTTTTTGAAACAAAACAGTCTCAACACTTCTCCCACCAAATCCACTCACTATGCAAAAGAGAGCTGCAAGCAAGGCTTGTTTTCAATGCAGCACCCCACCCTTATCACAACACACCCCACCCCTATCACAACACACCACACCCTTATCACAACACACCCCACCCCTATCACAACACATCACACCCTTATCACAACACACCCCACCCCTATCACAACACACTACACCCTTATCACAACACACCCCACCCTTATCACAACACATCACACCCTTATCACAACACACCACACCCTTATCACAACACACCCCACCCCTATCACAACACATCACACCCTTATCACAACACACCACACCCTTATCACAACACACCACACTCTTATCACAACACGCCCCACCCTTATCACAACACACCCCACCCTTATCACAACACACCCCACCCTTATCACAACAACACACCCCACCCCTATCACAACAAAACACCCCACCCATATCACAACAACACACCCCACCCCTATCACAACAACACACCCCACCCTTATCACAACACACCCCACCCCACCCCTATCACAACACACCCCAGCCCTATCACAACACACCCCACCCCTATCACAACACAGCAACAGCAAAATAATAGCATTTCTACTATTGAATATGGGGAGCTAATGCATAAAGGTTGAGTAATACGTACAGTGCCTTGTGAAAGTATTCGGCCCCCTTGAACTTTGCGACCTTTTGCCACATTTCAGGCTTCAAACATAAAGATATAAAACTGTATTTTTTTGTGAAGAATCAACAACAAGTGGGACACAATCATGAAGTGGAACGACATTTATTGGATATTTCAAACTTTTTTAACAAATCAAAAACTGAAAAATTGGGGGTGCAAAATTATTCAGCCCCTTTACTTTCAGTGCAGCAAACTCTCTCCAGAAGTTCAGTGAGGATCTCTGAATGATCCAATGTTGACCTAAATGACTAATGATGATAAATACAATCCACCTGTGTGTAATCAAGTCTCCGTATAAATGCACCTGCACTGTGATAGTCTCTGAGGTCCGTTAAAAGCGCAGAGAGCATCATGAAGAACAAGGAACACACCAGGCAGGTCTGAGATACTGTTATGAAGAAGTTTAAAGCCGGATTTGGATACAAAAAGATTTCCCAAGCTTTAAACATCCCAAGGAGCACTGTGCAAGCGATAATATTGAAATGGAAGGAGTATCAGACCACTGCAAATCTACCAAGACCTGACCGTCCCTCTAAACTTTCAGCTCATACAAGGAGAAGACTGATCAGAGATGCAGCCAAGAGACCCATGATCACTCTGGATGAACTGCAGAGATCTACAGCTGAGGTGGGAGACTCTGTCCATAGGACAACAATCATTTGTATATTGCACAAATCTGGCCTTTATGGAAGTGGCAAGAAGAAAGCCATTTCTTAAAGATATCCATAAAAAGTGTTGTTTAAAGTTTGCCACAAGCCACCTGGGAGACACACCAAACATGTGGAAGAAGGTGCTCTGGTCAGATGAAACCAAAATCGAACTTTTTGGCAACAATGCAAAACGTTATGTTTGGCGTAAAAGCAACACAGCTCATCACGCTGAACACACCATCCCCACTGTCAAACATGGTGGTGGCAGCATCATGGTTTGGGCCTGCTTTTCTTCAGCAGGGACAGGGAAGATGATTAAAATTGATGGGAAGATGGATGGAGCCAAATACAGGACCATTCTGGAAGAAAACCTGATGGAGTCTGCAAAAGACCTGAGACTGGGACGGAGATTTGTCTTCCAACAAGACAATGATCCAAAACATAAAGCAAAATCTACAATGGAATGGTTCAAAAATAAACATATCCGGGTGTTAGAATGGCCAAGTCAAAGTCCAGACCTGAATCCAATCGGGAATCTGTGGAAAGAACTGAAAACTGCTGTTCACAAATGCTCTCCATACAACCTCACTGAGCTCGAGCTGTTTTGCAAGGAGGAATGGGAAAAAATATTTTCTGTGCGTGCCCTAGAACGTGAGCTACAGGCAAAACCAAGATGAAACGGCATCCAGGAAATGAGCAGGATTTTTGAGGCTCAGTTTTCCATTGTCTCCTTATATGGCTGTGAATGCGAGAGGAGTGAGTCAGCCCTTTCTGTCGTTTCCCCAAGGTGTCTGCAGCATTGTGACGTATTTGTAGGCATATCATTGGAAGATTGACCATAAGAGACCACATTTACCAGGTGTCCGCCCGGTGTCCTGCGCCGAAATTGGTGCGCAAAAGTCAGCTGCAAGTATTTTTCCACAGAATTCAGAGAAGAATGCAGGCTTCCACGAACGATATATCAATGAAGAGATATGTGAAAAAACACCTTGAGGATTGATTCCAAACAACGTTTGCCATGTTTCGGTCGATATTATGGAGTTAATTCGGAAAAAGTTTGACGTTGTAGGTGACTGAATTTTCGGTTCGTTTCGGTAGCCAAATGTGATGTACAAAACGGAGCGATTTCTCCTACACAAAGACGCTTTCAGGAAAAACTGCACATTTGGTATGTAACTGAGAGTCTCCTCATTGAAAACATCAGAAGCTCTTCAAAGGTAAATGATTTTATTTATTTGGTTATCTGGTTTTTGTGAAAATGTTGCGTGCTAAATGCTACTCAAAATGCTAAGCTAGCTTAGCATACTCTTACACAAATTAGTGAATTGCTATGGTTCAAAAGCATATTTTGAAAATCTGAGATGACAGTGTTGTTAAGAAAAGGCTAAGCTTGAGAGTAGGCGCATTATTTTCATTTTATTTGCGATTTTCAGAAATCGTTAACGTTGCGTTATGCTAATGAGCCTGAGGCTTTAGTCACGATCCCGGATCCGGGATGGGGAGTTTCAAGAATTAAGGTGGCTGAATAATTTTGCACGCCCAATTTTTCAGTTTTTGATTTGTTAAAAAAGTTTGAAATATCCAATAAATGTCGTTCCACTTCATGATTGTGTCCCACTTGTTGTTGATTCTTCACAAATAAATACAGTTTTATATCTTTATGTTTGAAGCCTGAAATGTGGCAAAAGGTCACAAAGTTCAAGGGGGCCGAATACTTTCGCAAGGCACTGTGTTGTACATCTTCCTAAAATCTGCCCTGTGCCATTGCAACACATGGTAGGTAACTTATGCAAGTGTTTTTGAAACTGAATACAGATGCACACATAAACACAGTCTTCTATCAATAATTTCTTGCCATGCTTACTGGAGGAAAGTCAACAGGAGCCACTGAACAGATCACTAGAGATTCCAGTGGTAGTCACACTAGAAATCACAGTGGTAGTCACACTAGAGATCACAGTGGTAGTCACAGTGGTAGTCACACTAGAGATCCCAGTGGTAGTCACACTAGAGATCCCAGTGGTAGTCACAGTAGAGATCACAGTGGTAGTCACACTAGAGAGATCACACTGGTCCATATCATCCACCATTACAAAACCATTAGGACAGTTGGAACTCCACATCTCAACCCACAACATGGATTGGCTATAACATTATGCTAATGAAACCTACAAAGGCCACATAGCTATAAAGCTATTTACATAAGCACCCAGACAGCAGCTCTGGGCAAATAGAAAATGAGCAAGCAGGGGAGAGAGGTGAGGCTAGTACTCAAATTTTTCATCACATATTACATTCTGTAATATTTGCAGTCATATTGTCCTGTGTCTTCAGGTCCATGTCCATGTTTTTCTGAGACTCGTCTCCAGACTAAATGACACTGACAGCGGTGGCACCATGTGAGTTCTGCTAGTTGAACAGTTGGTCTAATCAAGGTCTAATCACGTTAACATGCAAATAGGTTCATTAGGGTTTAATTGCGTCTGTAAGAACCATGGCTTTTTTTATGTTGTTGTTGATGAACATAACAAGAGGTATCAGAGTGATTCAATATACATATGTTTCTGTATGAAGCTAGTTGAGAACGAATAGGTGCCATAGGATCAGATGGGATACTATGGCTCATCATGTAAGGAAAGATACAAAATACAAATTGTTCTGGAGGACTTTGGTAGCCTGGGCCTAGATGTTTGTGATCTTGCCTACTCCATTGTCTTTGTAAAGGCATGACAATTCCATGAGGAGTTGGCAAGATAGTAGAAAGACTGGAAACCAGGCTAGAACCTGGGCACTGGCAGTCCAGACAGACATGCATCAGAGAGTCAGGGAATGGCATGGGCATCTTGGAGCCTTCGAGGTAGACATGTCATGACAGGAGCAGAAGGGCCCTGCCAAGCCCACAATGAGCTACTCCTCCTGCCTGGCAAGCTGTGCCAGCCGAGCGGCTGTCCTAGTCATCGTGACACTGCAGTCCTTCTGATGACAATGTCATAGTGTATAGCAGGGTTTACCATACCCCCCCCCCCTTAAATGATTTAGATGCACTATTGTAAAGTGGCTGTTCCACTGGATGTCAGAAGGTGAATTCACCAATTTGTAAGTCGCTCTGGATAAGAGCGTCTGCTAAATGACTTAAATGTAAAATGTAAATGCTGTGTAGTGCTAGGGTACAAACCAAATCATGCACCTTGCGGGGTCCCCAGGACCCAGTTTGGTAAACCCTGCTGTACACCATGTTCAAAATCAGTCTGACTAATTTTTCACATGGCCAACTCTGAGATGGGTTTATGGGAAGAAAAATCCACTAATAATAGGTTTGAGTCTCCACGCCCCGAGAGTTTGGCATTGAAAGATCCATGCAATTAAATTTCTAATTTCAGGAGGGTAATCGGGTCAGACCAGCCTGACTTCAAGCTAGTGCAAACCGCCCAGTTAAATCAATTCTACAAAGACAGATGCATGATCGTGACGTTAGGGAGAAGAGGGGTTGAGGGGTGCATCTCACTCCCCTAATTATATTTACCATTTTAAACCCATGTCGTGGATGGAGTGTATCAAGTGATACATTATTAGGTTGTTATTGTCAGCATTAGCTACCTGCTTGCTCCTCTCCCGTTTGATCAAAGACATGATTTGGGCTACCTTTTGAGATTTAAATGATTGTTTTCATACATGCTGATTTGATTTTGACCAGTGTTTTTGAGTTGGAACACACACGCACACGCACATGCACACGCACACACACACACACGTCTCCCAGGGCATTTGGGTGTAGTGTCATCTCAGGGGAATCAAACATCTGATCATAAAGACAGTACGGTCCCCTATTCTCTCCTAGTCTATACTCCAGGACACAAACACCTCCACATCTGAAATATTATGTATGTTTGTATGTATGTGTGTGGGCCTCCAGCTGCATGTGAATGCATCTCCGAGGCAGCCAGATACAGGACAAAAGGTGAGCGTGGCTTTGATGGAGATGGAGCAGCTTTCATGTGCTGCCAGAGGGGAAAGTGCCTTGGAAGTACAACTCATCTACCCCCCATCTGTTCCCCTGCTACAAGAAGTGGTAAGACCCTAAGGCACACAGAGACAGACAGACATCCAAAAAACGGTGGACGAATAGACCGAAAATATATATACAAACACACGCAGTCAGGCAGACACCTGAAGGAATATTCCTTAAATGGTATTGCATTGTAACTTCAAAATCTCGTATCATCCACACATCAGGACAATAGTGATAATGAAAAAGCTTTGCTCATTGGTTGAAAATACAGTGGTAAGAAAAAGTATTTGAAACCTTTGGAAATACATGGATTTCCACATAAATTGGTCATAACATTTGATCTGATCTGCATCTAGGTCACAACAATAGACAAACACAGTCTGCTTAAACTAATAACACACAAACAATTATATGTTTTCATGTCTTTATTGAACACACTGTGTAAACATTCACAGTGCAGAGTGGGGAAAGTATGTGAACCCTTGGATTTAATATCTGGTTCCTTTGGCAGCAATAACCTCAACCAAACATTTTCTGTAGTTGTGGAACAGACCTGCACAACGTTCAGGAGGAATTTTTGACCATTCCTCTTTACAAAACTGTTTCAGTTCAGCAATATTCTTGGGATGTCTGGTGTGAACTGCTCTATTGAGGTTATGCCACAGCATCTCAATCGGGTTGAGGTCAGGAATCTGACTGGACCACTCCAGAAGGCGTAAATTTTGTCTTTCTGTGGACTGAAGAACATCAAGGCATTTAGAGATACTTTTGTTTCCCTTTCCAGCTTTATGCAAGTCAACAATTCTTCATTTTAGGTCTTCTGAGATATATCAGGCAATGCTTCTTGTGAATAGCAAACTCAAAATCTCTAACCAATATCTCCAATCTTGTCTCATTGATTGGCCTCCGGGTTAGCTGACTCCTGACTCCAATTAGCTTTTGGAGAAGTCATTAGCCTAGGGGTTCACATACTTTTTGTGTGAATGTGAATGTTTAAACTATGTATTCAATATAGACAAGAAAAATACAATAATTTGTGTGTTATTAGTTTAAGCATACTATGTTTGTCTATCGTTGTGACTTAGATGAAGATCAGATCAAATTTGATGACCAATTTATGCAGAAATTCCAAATGGTTCACATACTTTTTCTTACCACTGTACCTTCCCTTTCACATGATGTATTGTTTTAATGGATCCAATCAAACAACAAATGCAGGAGTAAACCAGTCTGTTATGAACTAGGGCCGTCCTTAATTGGGGTCTCTGTTCAAATAAAGCAAGTGTTGAAATGTTATTATTCTGTACACACATTGAAGAAAAAACAAAGGAGAGGCGTGTTTCCATCATGACATTTCCCAAGCGGTTACCGAGTCTATTCTGGGGTCTGACGATATGGTCATGTGACGTCATGTGGAGGCAGAGTGTGTTTGTTGCACACATACTGTGGAGACATCTTGTCATGGTTATTCATGTTGTCAACCCGATGTATCACTGTGTGTCAGAAGAATATCTCAGAGGAATAGCTCTCTCTTGCTACTAAACAATACCTTTGAAATATTCGCTAGTGCATTCCTTCACTTCACTGCTGGGAGAGAAAAGATAGAAAGGAGGGGTGGTTGTTTCCCATCTCATTACCGCCATCCCAAATACAAATAATCAGCTAGGAAAAACATAGTCAGTTGCTGCCGTAGTTAAAACACCAATTCCTCTGTTGTTGATCAATAGATTAGTTGGGAGACCGTAAAAAAAAGGGAATAAATAAATAAAATTCACCATTATGTATTTTTTCTTTAATAAGAACCACTGAAATTAAAGCTAAGGCACTACATGGGGATATCTAACAGGATCTATAAGTTATTCAATCCAATATTTTTTAGTTAAGAGGGCCTGTAAGAGGCTGATAATCAAATGGTCACAGATAAGAGGGGTTTTTCAAATGTCTGTGTTTCTGAGGGAGAGGAAGGGGGCGGACTGCAGCCATGAAGGACCTCGCTCTGCAAGTCACATAGATACACTGCTACACTGGCCCGGCCCACCCCCACTGTATGGTGCGGCCAAGTTGGGTCTCTTTGGAGCAGTACGGGGCATGAGCTCTGTGTCTGGGTCATGGTGGTGTTTCCGGTTCTGTCTGTGGGCCCCCAGGGCACAGCGGTCCAGAAACTCAGAGGTTTTCTTTTGTGACAGGATGCTGGATGCTGTTACACAGAGCTGGAAGAGAAGAGACACACAGACAGGAAGTTAGCTCAGACGTGATGATGGACCCTTCCTGGGCTTGGTCCACCTCTAATGCAGGCTGTTTCTGCAGTCACATGAAAAAAATACAATAAATCCAGGCCATGTTCACTTCATAGTGGAGGTAGTATTAAACCCTTTGACCTCCACTGTTGCAGCTGCACCTTGCATTTACATCTAAAACCCTGTGCATGTGACTAATAAACTCTCTAAATCTATAAACCTTTTCCTTACCTCAGGGCACAAGTGTACTCCACCAACTAAACTACACTATAACTCCTCAAATTCCATTAAAGAAGTTTCAGTAACATAAAAATACATATTTTTTTAAATGTTTGGACTCCCTTGACATTTGCAGCTATAAAGTTGGCAGATTTCAAGCATTAAACATAGATTTGGGAAACCGAGAAGATAAAAAGCCTTGAAGCGTAGAAGAAAGAGTATGGTATTCAATCAGTGGACATTTCTACAATTAAATAAAAACACAATAATCTCACACACACACACACACACACACACACACACACACACACACACACACACACACACACACACACACACACACACACACACACACACACACACACACACACACACACACACACACACACACACACACACACACACACACACACCATGAGTAATGCAAAAAAACTGGCATTAAAGTAAGAAGGCATGTGTGAAATATAGATGAACTAAGCCATTAATCTAATAGGCCCAGTGATTGTCTTATTGCAGACAGAGATAGAGACTGTAGATATTAATACAGATTGCTCCAAGGCTGGCCATGGCAGACAGGTACTCTCACCCAGCTGTGAGCCAAATAGCCGACTACTTACAACAACACTGAACAAAAATATAAACGCAACACGTTGGTCCCATGTTTCATGAGCTGAAATGAATTCCAGAAATTCTCCATGAGCACACATTTCGTGCACAAATTTGTTTACATCCCCTGTTAGTGAAAATTTTTCCTTTGCCAATTTAATCCATCCATCTGACAGGTGTGGCATATGAAGGAGCTGATTAAACAGCATGGTCATTAAACAGGTGCACCTTGTGCTGGGGACAATAAAAGGCCACTTCAAAATGTGCAGTTTTGTCACACAACACAATGCCAAGTTTTAAAAGGAGTTTGTAATTAAAATGCTGACTTGCAGGAATGTCCACCAGAGCGGTTGCCAGATAATTTAATGTTAATTTTTCTACCATAAGCTGCCTCCAATGTCATTTTAGAGAATTTGACAGTACGTCCAACTGGCCTCACAACCACAGACCATGTGTAACCACGCCAGCTCAGGATCTCCACACCCGGCTTCTTCACCTGCGAGATAATCTGAGGGGGTGTGGGGAGGTGTGTGTGTGGGGAAAAACCTGTTCTGTCTGGACCTGGCTCCCCAATGGGTGGACCTGGCTCCCCAATGGGTGGACCTGGCTCCCCAATGGGTGGACCTGGCTCCCCAATGGGTGGACCTGGCTCCCAAGTACAGTTGAAGTCAGAAGTTTACATACACTTAGGTTGGAGTCATTAAAACTCGATTTTCAACCACTCCACATATTTCTTGTTCACAAACTATAGTATTGGCGAGTCGGTTAGGACATCTACCTTGTGCATGACACAAGTCATTTTTCCAACAATTGTTTACAGACAGATTATTTCACTTATTCACTGTATCACAATTCCAGTGGGTCAGAAGTTTACATACACTAAGTTGACTGTGCCTTTAAAGAGCTTGGAAAATTCCATGTCTTTAGAAAATGTCATGGCTTTAGAAGCTTCTGATTGACTCAAACGATGTCAATTTGCCTATTGGTGGTGTACATGTGGATGTATTTCAAGGCCTACCTTTTAACTCCGTGCCTCTTTGCTTGACATCATAGAATAATCAAAAGAAATCACCCAAGGCCTCAGAAAATCATTTTTAGTCCTCCACGAGTCTGGTTCATTCTTGGGAGCAAATTCCAAACGCCTTTAGGTACCACGTTCATCTGTACAAACAATAGTATTCAGGTATAAACACCATGGGACCACGCAGCCGTCATACTGCTCAGGAAGAAGACGCATTCTGTCTCCTAGAGATGAACGCACGTTGGTGCGAAAAGTGCAAATCAATCCCAGAATAACAGCAAAAGACCTTGTGAAGATGCTGGAGGAAACAGGTACAAAAGTATCTATGTCCACATAACCTGAAAGGCCACTCAGCAAGGATGAAGCCCACCCATGGCTGCACCCCTGCCCAGCCATGTGAAATCCATAGATTAGGGCCTAATTCATTAATGTCAATTGACTGATATCCTTATATGAATTTTAACTCAGTAAAATCTTTGTTGTGTTTATATTTTTGTTCATTATGTGGCTAGCTACTTAATTGACTTCAAATTGGGGAGAATCAATTGATTTGATTTTGAATGGCCAAAACAATTGGGAAAACACTGCTCACTCACTGTGTCGTAGGAGTTGGGGAAGCTCTTGTCCACCCTGTGTCACGTGAACACCCAGGTGTCGTTGTTAAAGGACCACTCAATTATCTTGTTGTCGTACTGCTTCAGCTCCTTTGAGGACTAGAGAATGAGACAGGAGTCAAAGTGGTTGGTTTAGAATGTCAACATTTACTGGATATTATATACAGTATATTATCCTGTCTACAATCATTCTGGTCCTCCAATCACAATACTGGGACTTACATTATACAGCAATAACTGTTTGACAATTGAATTAATAATGTACTGTACACTTTGAATTATGAGTCAGGCAAGACATTTCTGTATCTGTTGCCCATTTGTCATGAGCTTGATTTGCCTAGCTTCCCCTAGCTGCTGTTCTCAAACACTTGTGCTCTAAAGTAGCTAGATTTCATCACACCAAAGACACAGACACATTCGACTGAATGCAAACAGCTGATGGTAATATAGGAATACTTTACTAAGAAGCTCATCATCAACTTGCTCTTTAGCTTCACTGATATTGACTGTTCTGTTCAACGAATCATGAATCATTGAGTATGTATCTACATGGGCGAGGGGGTGCTAAAGGAGATAGAGAGAGGGGAGCAGAGCTGCAATGGACCTCCAGGGCTCAGAGGACTGGCGAGGGCCCACTGCCAGGCTGCCCCTGAGCAGATGAAGGCCAGGCAGACACCAGGGAGTGGGCGGCTCTGCCAGGAACACACCACCATGCCTGGCAAGAGGACCGAGCGCTCCGTAAAAACCTGTCTGCTCCTGGAGAGAAGGGCATCTGGGTACTCAAGTGGGGAGGGAGTGTGGATGAAAGAGTGTGGATGACTGTGTGTGAAGAGAGGGAGGCGTCATGCTCAGAACACATCACACCACACCACAGTTTGCATGACCATGAGAAAAGTGGGATGAACCCACAATTATACACATTAGACTTACGGGTACATGTTGTCACACTACCCTCATCACCAGTGTCTGTACCAACTGCAAGAGAGGATATGGCTGGCGTTTTACGCGCTCCTAATCAACAGTGCTATTAAGGGCTTGTAAGTAAGCATTCCACAGTAAGGTCTACACTCGGTAAGGTCTATTCGGGCATTAGTGAAAAATAAAGTTTGATTTTAAGTGGCAACACTGTGCTATTAAAATGAATGAGAACAAGTACACAATTAGCTGTAAATCTCTTTTCATTCAGTTCCATTTCCAAACAAAACTATTATTTCAGACCTTCTGAATAACAGCTGAGAGACAAAACTCTGGAGAAGAGACAAAATGGGCGATGCTCAGTTTAACACAAAGCCAAGAGAGCTGCCAAATAACAATGCAGGAGGCAACTTTTTGGCAGGCAGGGATGAGTCTGTCCTGTGTGCTGTGGTGTTTTCTGGGATCCTGTCCATAGGGTGTGTGTGTGTGTGTGTGTGAGACATGCTGGCTGCCATGCCTCCCCTCCCACCGCTTGGTGTTTAATCCATCCAAATCCACTTCATTATGGTCTCACACCTGCAGCCCACTAGTAGGTGACTCTGGCGAAGGAACCCCCCCCCCCCCAGCTAATATTATGTGTAATGCCTGTGTATTCAACCTCAAATCATAGTAATAACTACGCCAATCTTTCCTCCATACCCCTCTATTCCAATCATGGCGTTTGGGACCAGAAACTTGGCTATTTGGGAAAAATAATATTGTGCTTCATCATAACATTATGCCAAGCGGTTGCCTCCGGTGAGCTTGTGATTAGTTTTCAGAACACAAAAATTATTCGAGAAATATGAAGTTAGACTGATCTTAAAATAAATAAAAATCGTATGCTCATCCAAAGTACCCTACAGCTCACTGTGTTTGATTCTACCAGACAGGTGTCAGTAGTCTAGACTTAGTAGTTTCTACCAGTAGTGCACTACATAGGAAATAGGGTGCCATATAGGATGCATCTAGTGTCTGTCTGTATGAGGGCATACTGATTACAAGCAGAGAGGACAAGTAGAGCCTACTGCTTTATGAGCTGGAGGGGATTTTATGACAAAGCTCCCTGGTCGCTGCGACGTTGTGAAGACTTGTTGTATTACTGAGCCTTTACAAGTCAGATGTTGACAGAGGAAGGCATTCTATTACACGGCCAGGATATTTCTCATTCCCCTCCGTCTGGGCGGATCTTTCTTTCATTCTGGACTTAATCAAAGCTGGCCCGGAGGTCTGGGACTCTGTGGTGGCACTTGGGTCCCTTTTAATAACAAAGCAGTGTTCTGTATAGACGGAGGACTGTTATATGATGCAAGGGACGCTGACGCAGGATCTCTGAGACTGTGTAGGTGTCGATAGACAACAATCAAAATTCAAGGTTAACACAGTCCTTTGATATCGACACAAATAAAAGTATGCTCTTAGCTATTGACATGATATGAGACTGATGGCCCCTAGCGACCTTTGTGTTGCTATGATGATGTGATGGTTAGGCGCAGGAAGGACTGTGCCATTAATTTCAGCCTCCCAACCAAACCCATCCCATCTGTAGGGATGTCAACATCATGACTCATTAACGCCTCTACACATCCACCTCATGCGCTATTGAGTAGTCTTATTCTACTAGATGCTTTGTAATTACACAGAATTACTGATAACCCCAGGAACTGTTAATAGCCGTGTAGAGGCTGAAACGGTTTTAAATGGGAACAGCGTTAACCGTTTTGCACTGTGCCATTACTTGACGTCAATGTCTGGCTACTGGAGGGTCATACCAATCGTTACCCAGTTCGCTCAAAGACGGATAATAATGTACTTGGAATGAGAGGAAGAGGCGTGAGTACACACTAATTGGTAGACTAAAGCAGAAAGCTAAGTTGAGAATTCTGAGGAAAGGTGTGACTGATAAGCTGAAGACAAAAGCCTCCAAACAAAACCACACTAACAACAAGTCAACACAGACAGAACACAAAAGATACCAATTTGTTTGGTTTGGGAGATAAGACTGTGAAGGGTATATTGAGTTCTGTCTCCATTAAAGAAAGTCAATTATCTACTGGAAAATATCCAGGGCCTTAAAAGAACAAACCGGCATCTCCTAAGAGGCAGATTCTGCACTTGACAAAAAATAACTATTGCAATTACCAAACAATTAAAGCATATCAAATTAAAGTGCGTTTGGCAAATTATTCTTCCTGAAATGACTGAGGAGTTGAGTCAGAAATTACCCAAACAATCTCAAACAGAAAATGTATCCCATTAACTCAGATATAAGCATTCAACAGTGAAACCGAGATACGAGACCCCCCCCCCCCCCCCGTAAATGCATCAGTGAATAAAAAAGATGGATCGCTATCTGGGATGGTGACGAACACATTTGCACACTCCCACACTGCCTGACATCAAAGGGTCCTCTCGTTTCCCTGCTACCGGCTGCTTTCACCAGAAACGGTAATGTCTGACTTCAACAGATCTGTCATGGATGGTGCAGCGGCCTATGTATGATTAATGAGTTAGCTCCTCTTCCACAGACCTCACATGGCTCTGCTCTGTATAGGGAGCCTAGTACTCTACCAGACCCAGAAACTCTCTACGAATAAAGTTAAATGAGACATAAGTGGGCATTAACTTGAACAGGCTTTTAACGAATTTCATACAGAGAGCTTGTGTGGGGGAGAAAAATCCATGATTGGCTACACAGTAGAGTGCATTGGAGGGAATATCTGTGAAAATCTTTAACTTTAAACAATCTAGAAACTTTTCATGTCTCAAGAAAGGTTGAGTATCCAACTTTGGGTTCATCGATGATATTTGCATGAGTTGGGTACTGGTGTGTTGGATGCAGACTGTATGCATGACATTTCTAAGGCTTATTATATAATTCCTAAATCTTTACCATGGAGTCTTCGTTGTAAATCCCTGTTAAAAACAAAGGCTCACTTGGTGTTGTTAGGCAAACATTCTAAGGGCTTGGGCTTACAGCATTTCCTTTGTGTGTGTAGGTGAGGTAGAATTTAGCAACACATCCAGCTCCTTGTCTCACCGTCTTTGCAAAGGGCACGTCAGAAGGTTCTACAGCTGCACCATTGAGAACATCCTGACTGGTTGCATCACTGCTCGGCAAGCAGTACCGGAGCACCAAGTCTAGGTCCATAAAACTCCTGAACATCTAGTAAAATGGCCACCCAGACAATTTGCATTGCCCCCCCCCCAACTGCACTGTTGATTAGGGGCTCGTAAGTAAGCATTTCACTGTAAGGTGAAACTACACCTGTTGTATTCGGCGCATGTGACTAATACAATTGTATTTGATTTAGTAACAGAATGAAATAGTGCTCTTTAATAGGAATCACACCTTCCATCCCCTCTCTGGGTGTGTCACATTAACACCTCCTTTCTCCTAAAGTGAGCATTTCTTCTTATATCACTCATTTCCTTACAAATGAGTGAAGGGGAGTGAAGAAATACACTTGTATACACTTTGGGATGAACGGGAGATGATTGGGACGTAGTCTTTCTCAGTGCATCTGGAGGTTCAACATGTAGGTTACCCAGTGCAAACACACCACGGCGACGATGCCACGTCTGGAGGACAATTATAGCATTCAAAACCCCACAGGCATCAAACTGACCACCTGCTTGCAATGTTATAACGACTTTACATTCCTTCCCTACATCATCCGTCTGTCTCTAGGTCAGTTATATTAATTGTGACTTCTGATTGCCAGCTGTGAGCACTCAGCAGTTAATGCACCGTAATGTGGCGTAGAATCAGGGTTTTTGCTGTGTGTGTGTGTGTGAAGCTCGGTGTGTATGTGAGGCCCCAAACAAGCCCCCCCCCATCCGGTGACCATGTGCTTTTCCGTCTCATCCCAGGGTTCACGCCCCACAGCTGGCCTTAATGACACACTGACACACCCCCTGCCTGGCTACTCATGGTTATTTCAGGACGCATTGTCTGCTTTTGTTACGCACCCAAACCCTCCCCCCTAGACCTAAACACTGTCACTGATGATACCGCCAGTGGCTTCCTGTTCCTGGCTCTCCCTACAGCATCACTTAACTAGTGAGAAGCACAGGCGGAAAGGAGGGGGTTCTCTGGGCTGATCTGATGTTCAAACCGCAGTGGCAGGGTTCGACACTAACTTTAAAAATTAGTGTCACTTGTGCTACCAACTTTTTCAGATGGCACAAACACATGGCTTGGTCGCACCAATTTATTTAATAAAAAATTATATTGATAATGACCTGACCGGTGTCCCATAACGTGCCTGTATTCCATACAAAATCAGGCTAATAATGACTAGCCATCTTTTACATTAGCATGCCCTTGTGTTCTTACGTTGATTTGGAAATATTTACTGTAACAGCAAATTAAACAGACTTCAGATTTCAGAGTGCCATTTGTTCTTCTCTGCGAAATCCTCTAGAGGGCAACATTTGAAAAAACAATACTTAATACCAAAACGATACCACTGCAAACAAAAAGAAAGCGAGAAGAAAGACCGATTTCCCCCATTTTTGTTGAAAGGTTTTCGCTCTCAAAATCACACTTTTTTAATAGAAAAACAACTATGCTTAAAACACATCAGGGGACCAGTTTTGAGGTTTGTAGATGCCAGACAGTTGTGTTTGGCCAGACACTTGTGATTGATGCAAATAATTCTGATTCTTCCAGGTAGGTTTTGTAGTTACCTTCTAATTGCCTTTCCATCTACCCAAAGAAGGTTAGGCTATCATTAGCACACACAGGGCTCGACATAGGGTCGGCCCTAGCCTTAAGGGAAGCTAAGCGAGATTTGGTTGGGGGGCTCCCCTCTTGACAGTAGAGAAAAGAAAATTCTAAATTGCACCAGGTGTATTATACTATTCTAATAGTAATTTAAGACACAGATTGAATTGCGCATCGCAAATACTCAACCAAGACACTGAACTTTCTAAATACATGGTTTGCATACCAATTCTTGCCTTATAATTTACTGACTGCTAGAGATCATAACTTGGAACATCTTTCCTATACAGTTGAAGTCGGAAGTTTACATACACCTTTGCTAAATACATTTAAACTCAGTTTTTCACAATTCCTGACATTTAATCCTAGTAAAAAAATCCCTGCTTGAGGTCATTTAGGATAACCACTTTATTTTATGAATGTGAAATGTCAGAATAATAGTAGAGAGAATGATTTATTTCAGCTTTTATTTCTTTCATCACATTCCCAGTGGGTCAGAAGTTTACATACACTCAATTAGCATTTGGTAGCATTACCTTTAAATTGTTTAACTTGGGTCAAACGTTTCGGGTAGCCTTCCACAAGCTTCCCACAATAAGTTGGGTGAATTTTGGCCCATTCCTCCTGACAGAGCTGCTGTAACTGAGTCAGGTTTGTAGGCCTCTTGTCACAAGTCCGACCGAGGGTGGCTCCCCTTTCCGGTTGGGTAGCGCTCGGCGGTGGTCGTCGCTGGCCTATTAGCTGCCACTGATTGTCTTTCATCCCCCTCCTTGTATGTTTATTGTTAGCACCTGTTAGTGAGTCATTAGTTGGGCTTTATTAGACAGCCGATCCGCCTGTTTCTTTGTGCGGGATAAATTATTGTGACCTTCGGTTATGGAGTAGAGGAACGTGTTTGGTCCTGGTCGTGTATTCTGCTGTACTGTTTTCGTCCCCCGTGTTTGGGGCTTTTGGTTTTGAGCACCCAGTGTTGCGTTTGTGCATTAAAGAGCACAGTATTGCACTCTCTGTTTCCTGCGTCTGACTCCACACCCACGACGCCGGAGCGTTACAGCCTCCTTGCTCGTACACGCTTTTTCAGTTCTGACCACAAATATTCTGTGGGATTGAGGTCAGGGCTTTGTGATGGCCACTCCAATACCTTGACTTTGTTGTCCTTAAGCCATTTTGCCACAACTTTGGAAGTATGCTTGGGGTCATTGTCCATTTGGAAGACCCATTTGCGACCAAGCTTTAACTGATGTCTTGAGATGTTGCTTCAATATATCCACATACATTTTCCATTCCTCATGATGCCATCTATTTTGTGAAGTGCACCAGTCCATCCTGCAGCAAAGCACCCCCACAACATGATAATGCCACCCTGTGCTTCACGGTTGGAATGGTGTTCTTCGGCTTGCAAGCATCCCCCTTTTTCCTCCAAACATAACTATGGTCATTATGGCCAAACAGTTCTATTTTTGTTTCATCAGACCAGAGGACCAAAAAGTACGATCTTTGTCCCCATGTGCATTTGCAAACCGTAGTCTGTCTTTTTTTATGGTGGTTTTGGAGCAGTGGCTTCTTCCTTGCTGAGCGGCCTTTCAGGTTATGTCGATATAGGACTCGTTTTACCGTGGATATAGAAACTTTTGTACCAGTTTCCTCCAGCATTTTCACAAGGTCCTTTGCTGTTGTTCTGGGATTGATTTGCACTTTTCACACCAAAGTACGTTCATCTCTAGGAGACAGAACGCATCTCCTTCCTGAGCAGTATGACGGCTGCGTGGTCCCATGGTGTTTATACTTGCGTACTATTGTTTGTACAGGTGAACGTGGTACCTTCAGGTGTTTGTAAATTGCTCCCAAGGATGAACCAGACTTGTGGAGGTCTACAATTTATTTTCTGAGGTCTTGGCTGATTTCTTTTGCTTTTCCCATGATGTCAAGCAAGGAAGCACTGAGTTTGAAGGTCGGCTTTGAAATACATCCACAGGTCCAGTGAATTATAAGTTAAATAATCTGTCTGTAAACAATTGTTGGAAAAATTACTTGTGTCATGCACAATGTAGATGTCCTAACCGACTTGCCAAAACTATAGTTTGTTAACAAGAAATTTGTGAAGTAGTTGAAAAACTAGTTTTAATGACTCCAACCTAAGTGTATGTAAACTTCCGACTTCAACTGTACCTACCCCACCCACTGTCGAGCTGCTCCACACAACAACCAGTTGTTTAAGAGCTGCGCGCTCTCTCTGACCGACAGATGATCTATAGGCTATAAGTGTGGAGATCACGTGATAAATAATTTACATAATGAACGAAAAAGCTTCTTAAATCCATGTTTTTTAAAATTAATTACATAGCCTAGATTAAAAATAGGATAATTACAATATTATGTTCACTGAGGACTTGTGACTCCCGGCTGAGGATTTCCTGCTGGGAATCACACACAGGCATTTCTGTGTCATTGTTGCCTCTTCAGAAATTTGGTTTATTTTTTGTCAGTTGCACATTACTGTTTGAATAAATCATGATAAACCAACAAAAAAGCAAATTGTGAACCAAAAACTAACGTGACCAGGTAAAAAAAAACAATAAAAATTGTGTCATACTGGTGGCAAATGTTTTGGTTGCAGTATCGAACCCTGAGTGGATAGATTTCATCTCACCCACCATGTTGGGTCACCCTGTTGCAGGACGCCTTTTGGGTATGAAGTTGTTTTGGTGAGCAAAGCACTAATTAGGGGGGGGCTGCCTCTCCACTCCCTCTTCCTCTGTAATGACGGTGAGGAGAGGGGAAGCAGGAAGCAGCCGTCAACACCACCATGGAGCCCTCCGGCCATCCATGAACTGAGGGAAACAACTGCAGAGCAACCCTGAGTGTTCACAACATAACCTTTCACTTCACACCCGCCCACATTCACACACTTTACCCATCATCTGTCCGACATCAAACATTCCTAAAATAGCCTACTTTGCCCTCGTTAACTGTATGGGATGTGTATTTACCAAGACCTCTGGTCACTGACAAAAAAGTTAAACCCTGACAAAAAGTTAAATTGTATTGACATGGTGATCCGAAAATAACCTGGATGCTGTCAATGTTTTGTTTGATCAAAGTCATTGAGGCAGACTGCAAGACTGATGTCGTGAAATGATGGACTGCCTGTGGCCTATTGTTTGTCATTTCAATTTCTGAATCTACGTTGATGTTCCACTGCAATCTGAATGTGTTACTCTGTGTTATTAAGCATTTCACGCTGCATTTGATGATTGATTCATTGATTTGAATCAGTCCCAGGCAAAAACGACCTAAAATCCATTGAGTAAAGGTGATAATAATGTGCTGATTACATTTATGGCCGACATTACTTAAATCTAATGAAACACATTGGGAACGGGACTTTGTATGAACCCCAAATCACAGAGTGCAACAGTCAACTGGGCAGCTCTTCTATATTCAAATGGCATTTGTCCAACAAGCTCCAAATGGACTGGGGCTGAGCTGTTAGCAAGGGCTGTGGGCCACATGGCCATTCCCGATAACTTGTTACACATGCAGAACAGTCAATTCTCTTAGTGAAAACAGTCCAAATTAACATGTTTTGCCCTGCACATCTCCTTCTGAGTGCTGAGGGTGTTGGAACCAGATGAACCTCTGACTACATCCCAAATGGCACTCTATTCTCTATACAGTGCACTTCCTTTGACCAGGACCCATAGGGGTCTGGTCAAAAGTAGTGAACTACATAGGTAATAGGGTGCTATTGAAGACTCAGACTCTCTCTCTTCTCAATGCAGCTGGCTGAGAGGCCGGACTGGGTCTGTAAAGCCTCTAACCCATGCCCGCCGGCTCTAAGCTGCCAGGCCACCAAGCCCAGCCTTTTCTCACTGGGGTCCTGCTCAGCAGCTGGTAAAAGTGGAACATTGAGATTCTACTTTTATCAGCTTGTTTGTGTCCGATAATTGGAATTTCACTTCAGATGGAATGGATGTTTACACAAACACAAATTCCTCAAAGCTTTAATCCAGGGAAAAAATCCACAAAGAAGTTTGAGAGACATTGTTTCCCCATGACGTAGAAAATGCTTTGCATTCTCTCCCTACATCGTCTATGTACGTTTTTGAATTGTGACTTCTGATGTCCAGCTGTGAGCACACAGCAGTTAATCCACTGTATTGTGGTGTCGAATCAAATACGTCTGGTCCTCGTGAAGCAGGTCCAGTCCATCTTTACGCCCTGGCTGCCGGTCTTCATATTCTCACAGGTCTTATTCATTTAATGACCAACGATTGGTTGAATTTACAATGGCATATGTAGAAACTGTTTTAATGGACTAATTTGAGGTAGCCAATGTCTCTCCATAATTCAAGTTGTTACGGTAAAAACCTATGTGCTTCTTCCATGTCCCACCTGGGAAAACTCCCTTAATCATTTGCTGTCTCTTTCCCTCACTATCTTGTTCTCTCACACTCTGTCTTCTTCCTCTCTATCCTCAAACTATCCATCCTTTTCTCTCAGCTTCTCAACCTGTTTTTCAGTCGGGGTGATGAAAGTGGTGAGACTGTAAGCTGCTTCCTTTCTGGAGCACAGAGAGCAGAGAGACGCCGAGGGATGGAGTGCGTGGGCAGATAAAGACAAGCACTTCTCCGTCTCCTCTAACAAAGACAAAGACAGACTTTATGACCTGGACCACTACCATTGGGCCCTGAGGAGGAGCAGTACACTGCCAGCTAACAGCTCTGTCAGAACTACATCAGAACATTCTCAAACAGGATGGAACAATGATCACTTGTGCTCTCAAAAGTAGAGACCGAGACGGAGGCCTGGCAACACTGGCATGCCAGAGTCTGGTGTAGCAGTCTAAGCTCCTTACACACACTACCGTTCAAAAGTTTGGGGTCACATAAAAATGTACATGTTTTTGAAAGAAAAGCACATTTTTTTGTCCATTAAAATAACATCAAATTGATCAGAAATACAGTGGTGTAGACATTGTTAATGTTGTAAATGCCTATTGTAGCTGGAAACGGCAGATGTTTTATGGAATATCTACATAGGTGTACAGAGGCCCCTTATCAGCAACCATCACTCGAGTTTCAGAAGAAAGTTCTTTGTTTCTGGCCATTTTGAGCCTGTAATCGAACCCCAAAAAATGCTGATACTCCAAATCCTCAACTAGTCTAAATAGGGCCCGTTTTATTGCTTCTTTAAATCAGGACAACAGTTTTCAGCTGTGCTAACAGCAACAGTTTTTTTAACCCTCTTTTTCTCCCCAATTTCGTGGTATCCAATTATTAGTAGTTACTATCTTGTCTCATCGCTACAACTCCCGTACAAGCTCAGGAGAGACGAAGGTCATGCGTCCTCCGAAACACAACCCAACCAAGCAGCACTTCTTCTTAACACAGCGCGCATCCAACCCGGAAGCCAGCTGCACTAATGTGTCGGAGGAAACACCGTGCACCTGGCAACCTTGGTTGGCACGCACTGCGCCCGGCCAGCCACAGGAGTCACTGGTGCACGATGAGAAAATGATAACCCTACCGGCCAAACCCTCTCTAACCCGGACAATGCTAGGCCAATTGCGCGTCGCCCCACGGACCTCCCAGTCGCGGCCGGCTGCGACTGGGATTAGCTAACTTGGATTAGCTAACACAACGTGCCATTGAAACACAGGAGTGATGGTTGCTGATAATGGGCCTCTGTACGTCTACAGTATGTAGATATTCCATAAACAATCAGCCGTTTCCAGCTACAATAGTAATTTACAACATTAACAATGTCTACACTGTGTTTCTGATCAATTTGATGTTATTTTAAAATGCTTTGTTTAAAAAACAAGGACATTTCTAAGTGACCCCAAACTTTTGAACGGTAGTGTATATGCCCCCCTGGCGACAGGGTTTGAGCCCCTCTGTGTTCATCTCCCTCTCTAATGTCCTATTGTACTGTCAAAAATAAATAAATATGTAAGGTGGTCAGAATTCTGTTTGCATTAACAAAAACACAGAGTGGCTGTGCTCAGATCCTCTTAGTCAGTTGTACGCAACAGTGTATGGTTGGCTGATTGTGAGAATGCTGGGGCGGTTGGTCACAGGGTTCAGCTGCCTCTCAGAGGGCAGGGGCTACATGTACTGTCAGCACCGAGATACTGATCTGTTTACTATCACAGCAGCGAGTCTTACTCAGAGTACCAACTTAGAAAAACCTCACCTACAGCAACACACAGCATAAACGTGCCTGGGAAGGTTATATTCAAAAAATATAAATAAATATTTAACTAGTCAAATCAGTTAAGTACAAATGATTATTTACAAGGATGACCAACCCCAGCCAAACCCAGACAACACTGGGCCCATTGTGCGCCGCCCAATGGCACTCCCAATCATGGCCGGATGTGATGCAGCGTGGATTCAAACCAGGTACTGCAGTGACACCTCTTGCACTGAGATGCAGTGTCTTAGACCCCTGTGCAAGCATGTATTTTTTCTCAAATATACTCCCAACATTATTTATTTAGCATGTTTGATGTATTAGCTGTGCTTACAGCACAGTAAAGCACAGAATAGCAAAGCAGTACCTGGGTAGATATAGTTGAAGTCGGAAATTTACATACACCTTAGCCAAATACATCTAAACTCCTTTTTTCACAATTCCTGACATTTAATCCTTGCAAAAATTCCCTGTGTTAGGTCAGTTAGGATCACCACTTTATTTTAAGAATGTGAAATGTCAGAATAATAGTAGAGAGAATTATTTATTTCAGGTTTTATTTCTTTCAACACATTCCCAGTGGGTCAGAAGTTTACATATGTTCAATTAGTATTTGTTAGCATTGCCTTTAAATTGTTTAACTTGGGTCAAATGTTTCGCGTAGACCCATTTGCGACCAAGCTTTAACTTCCTGACTGATGTATTGAGATGTTGCTTCAATATATAATTTTCCTCCCTCACAATGCCATCTATTTTGTGAAGTGCACCACTCCCTCCTGCACCAAAGCACCCCCACAATATGATGCTGCCACCCCCGAGCTTCAAAGTTGGGATGGTGTTCTTCGGCTTGCAAGCGTCCCCCTTTTTCCTCTAAACATAACGATGGTCATTATGGCCAAACAGTTCTATTTCTGTTTCATCAAACCAGAGGACATTTCTCAAAAAGTACGATCTTTGTCCCCATGTGCAGTTGCAAACCCTAGTCTGTCTTTTTTATGTCGATTTTGGAGCAGTGGCTTCTTCCTTGCTGAGCGGCCTTTCAGGTTATGTCAATATAGGACTCGTTTATGGATATAGATATTTTTGTATCCGTTTCCTCCAGCATCTTCACAAGGTCCTTTGCTGTTGTTCTGGGAATGATTTGCACTTTTCGCACCAAAGTACGTTCATCTCTAGGAGACAGAACGCGTCTCCTTCCTGAGCGGTATGACGGCTGCGTGGTCTCATGGTGTTTATACTTGCGTACCATTGTTTGTACAGATGAACGTGGCACCTTCAGACGACTGGAAATTACTCCCAAGGATGAACCAGACTCGTGAAGGTCTACAATTTTTGGCTAATTTCTTTTGATTTTCCCATGATGTCAAGCAAAGAGGCACTGAGTTTGAAGGTTGGCCTTGAAATACATCCACAGGTACACCTCCAATTGACTCAAATGATGTCAATTAGCCTATCAGAAGCTTCAAAAGCCATGACATAATTTCTGGATTTTTCTAAGCTGTTTAAAGGCACAGTCAACTTAGTGTATGTAAACTTCTGACCCACTGGAATTGTGATACAGTGAATTATAAGTGAAATAATCTGTCTGTAAACAATTGTTGGATAAATTACTTTTGTCATGGACAAAGTAGATGTCCTGACTTGCCAAAACTATAGTTGGTTAACAAGAAATTTGTGGAGTAGTTGAAAAACAAGTTTTAATGACTCCAACCTAAGTGTATGTAAACTTCCGACTTCAACTGTAGGTAGTAAGTACAGAGGAATTGAGAATGGTACTACCATTTCTTTAGCATGTTTGTAAGATGAGATGTGAATTTGTTGATAATAAATATGGTGTTTTCTAATCTAATACACAGGTCCAGATGAAGAAAGTAAAAGAGAGCTAGAGGAAAAGTGCCCATCAGAGGGAAAACAACCGATTCATCTGTGGAGTGCAAAATGAATAAATAGATCCAATTTTGTTTTTCAGGTAATAACGAGGACAACCATACCGTTATTGAACATAAAACCTTCCTGAGGCTAGAATTAAAGTCTGCAGTTTAGGTAATATCCTGACTCATGTATTCCTTTAATATCTGAAAAGTGGCAATAAAAGACAAATGTGTGTCTTGGACATATATTGCAGTTGAATTCAATAAGGCCCTATGGCAAAGCATAATATCAGTGATTCAAGGTATAGCTCATTTGGAAGAAATGCTGACTATATAATATTGATGCACAAATCTCTAAAAGTTACAGAACCAATGATTTATATATACACTAGATGACTGTAGTGGATGCTGTGTTGAAGCCATCTTGTCACTCACCCACCATTAAAAAAAAAAACATTTTGGAAGATTAGAAATTAATGTCTACATTTGTTATTGCTACATTTATTCTATTACAGACACCGTAATGCATACATTAAAAATGACATAATATGAGCTAAACATACATATATATATATATATATATATATATATATATATATATATAGTCACAGTCAAAAGTTTAGACACACTTACTCATAAAAAAAATGTACTATTTTCTACATTGTAGAATAATAGTGAAGACATCAGTATTACGAAATAACACACATGGAATCATGTAGTAACCAAAAAAGTGTTAAACAAATCCAAATATATTTTATATTTGAGATTCTTCAAAGTAACCCCCCTTTGCCTTGATGACAGCTTTGAACACTCTTGGCATTCGTTTAACCAGCTTCATGAGGTAGTCACCTGGTATGCATTTCAATTATTAGGTGTGCCTTGTTAAAAGCGGAATTTGTGAAATTTCTTTCCTTCTTAATGTGTTTGATCCACTCAGTTGTGCTGTGACAAGGTAGGGGTGGTATACAGAATATAGCCCTATTTGGTAAAAGACCAAGTCCATATTATGGCAAGAACAGCTTAAATAAGCAAAAAGAAATGTCCATCTGTACTTTAAGACATGAAGGTCAGTCAATCTGGAAAATGTCAAGAACTTTGAAAGTTTCTTCAAGTCCAGTCGCAAAAACCATCAAGAGCTATGATGAAACTGGCTCTCATGAGGATCACCACAGGAAAGGAAGACCCAGAGTTACCTCTGCTGCAAAAGTTAAGTTCAATAGAGTTAACTGCACCTCAAATTGCAGCCTTAATAAATGCTTCAGAGTTTAAGTTACAGACACATATCTCAACATCAACTGTTCAGAGGAGACTGCGTGAATCAGGCCTGTGGGAACTCCTTCAAGACTGTTGGAAAAGCATTCCAAGTGAAGCTGGTTGAGAGAGTGCCAAGAGTGTGCAAAGCTGTCATCAAGGCAAAGGGTGGCTACTTTGAAGAATCTAAAATCTAAATTAGATTTTTATTTGTTTAACACTTTTTTGGTTACTACATGATTCCATGTGTATTATTTCATCGTTTTTTTTTTTTTTTTTTACACCTCACACATATAATCCACATAGGAACACAGCAGGAAATAAACAACAGTAGAAAGTGAAAGATAAATAGTACACCCACACCTGCACATAAGAGGAAGTTACATGGCATGCCAGTGTGTCAGATCCTTCATTCCAGACACAAAGCACGCTGGCATGCACTCAGACAGTTTTTTAGAACATGACCCAGTCCTAAAACGACAGGCTCATAAAGTGTCTGTTACCTTGGTTAGACGACCCTTCAAATGTAAAACTCTGCGACAGTGAGTTGCTGGGGCACGCTCCATACACTTTAACAAGCTTATTTCAACCTAATGTCACCTTGGGGATTAATAAAGTACAATGGATCTCATCTCATTGATTTCTCAATCCATAAACATAACGAATAACACATACAGTGTATCTACATTCACACTCTTGAGAGAAATTGACTGAAAGTTCAGGTATTTTACACTGCTCTCTTCAGAAAAGCAGCACATTTGTCAAGAGGCAGCCAATATGTCTGAAGGTAAAGCTCCATTCGTAATCGATTTGAAGAGCAGAAAATAACATATTGTTCAGGGAATGGCTCCAAACCGTGAACATTGACTTTGTTCCACTGTGTTTAGTGGAACAATGGTAGTCAGGTTATATTGTCTGTAACTTAGCAACCTGGAGTACAGACAAAATACATTATGTTCATAACAGTGATTTTTTTTAAACATTTGTCACATGCAATACAGTGAAATTCTTAACTTCCAAGCCCTTCACAACAATGCAGCATTTAGAAAAAAAATCTATATAAAATCTACATATAGAAGAGAAAGAAAACATTAGCATGTCCAATTGTTGTGCTATCTGAGGTATGACAATGGGGTGGTTGGTGATAGAGATGGTGGCACTATGATGCCAGTGTGTCTGAGTGGTCTTTAGCTCATCTCTGAGGATCGCTTGTAGGGCCCTACTCTTGAGGAATCCTGCCTGTTCCCACACCAGAGGAGATTTCAGAGGAAGAGCTCAATGTAATGGCTTGAATGGAATGAAAGGAATGAATGATACGGTATCAAACACATGGAAACCAAGTGTTTGATACCTTTCCATTTATTGTCTTCAGCCATAAAAGCCTGTATCTCCTCCCACCAGCCACCACTGCCCACACAGTCCCTGGGAGCATAGTTCTGTTACTGGGCAACCTGATATTTACACCATTGACTCATCTGTTCCAATCCCGCCTCCACTTTACTCTATGGCTTTACATTGTAAATACCACATTCACACCCTTTAGTCTACAACTAGTTGCATACGAGTTATCTTAAATCCCAGGTATTGTATGTACAGTGCCGTCAAAAAGTATTAGCCCCCTTTCTGATCTTCTCTATTTTCACATATTTCTGATACTGAATGTATCAGATCTTCAACCAAAACCTCATATTAGATGAAGGGAACCTGAGTTTACAAATAACACAAAATGCCTGTACTGACTGAGGGACAAGAGTCACGTAGGAGTGACGCAACCTGTCGGAAGCCATTTCAACCACATGGAAGACAATAGATTTCCTGGAAGAATGTATAGTACAATTCCTCAAATTCCAAGAAAACAATTCCTCTGACTTGGGAAAGGATGGAGCAAGGAATTTGGCAATAATTGTATTTTACTAGGCAAGTCAGTTAAGAACAAATTCTTATTTTCAATGACGGCCTAGGAACAGTGGGTTAACTGCCTGTTCAGTGACAGAACAACAGATTTGTACCTTGTCAGCTCGGGGATTTGAACTTGCAACCTTTCGGTTACTAGTCCAACGCTCAAACCACTAGGCTACCCTGCCACCACAATTGAAAGGAGAAGTAGAGGAATATATGATTACAGACAGAAACAAAAATTACAAAACCCATTTCACCATTGAACAAAGAAACTGGAAAAAGGACAAACTCTCAGATCAAAACCTTACATTGCTCTGGATCTGAAATAAATATACTACCCACAGACTGAGTAGAGCAAACCCTATCTATCTATAGACTCATCTCCAACTCATTCCAGCAGAGTCCCGGAGTCCCTTCACACAATACCTGCTTATACACAGCAGCACACTTGAAGCCTGTTGTCTTAGTATGACAGCCTGCTCTCTCATAGTCAGATAAGATCAAGGTCTGTGCTCTGACATCTTCGTCTGAGACCTTCTCTCCCACGGGCTGTTGATTCATTCAGGGTCACGGCCACTTCGATTTGCTGCCTGGGAGGAACAATGTTACGGTTTCCTCCACCTGTACGCTGCCTGTTTCATCCACCTGCATGCTGGGCCCTCTCAAGGGAATGTGTGGCTGGAGACCAGTCACAGGAAGATAGGCATCGACCACTGAGCTCTGCTGACTGGATGGAGGATCTCTGGATAGCAACACAGGCTTGCAGAGCAAGGTTAAGCAGCCAATCAATATGTAGGAGGTTCAAATGTAAATTCTTTAAATTGTTACAAGAAATGTGTCAGCTTCCTAGCATTTCTCATTCTTCAAGTTAGAGTAAAACTAAGAGCCTGAAGTTTCTTGGAGCTAAAGTGGCAATCGATCAATGTGATCCAGCCCACACACTCCTCTGCCGATGCCCCCATCGGTAATTAAATAAGCTTATTGATAGCGTAGGTCAGTGAGGTGAACTTTTTTTCAATTTTCTGTTCACTTGAGTGAAAGCCTCACTTTGTGTCATTCAGTCCAAAGAGAGTAGAGCAGAGCACAGTGTCTCCTTTTCCTGTATCCCTGATGTAGCGCTGCATGTAGGTGGAGGCCTTCACCAACCTTCACGATGGCCATTCAGCAGAGGCTGCCAGACAGGGCCCTGCGCTCTTCAGGACATCCACGTCGCAAACATATTTTCTTATGAAAAGGTGGGAGTAGAGGGAACATTCTTCAATAAAGGCAGTTATGTGGTACGGTGGATAAAAAGGTTTAAGGTACAAGCACAAAACAACTCTCAGCAAGGTGAATTATTCTGTCTGAAAACTCGGTTCAGTCGTCAGTTGGAGCAAAGTAAAAGCCGATACATATTATACAAGGCTCTGCAATTCAATTGGAGGGTACATAGTTGACCAAACTGCACACCAACAACTGTGAAACATTTTAATAATGTTTTTTGTCCCCAAACATTAGCACTTTAACACTATGCAGTTGCAGCTGGACAAAAACATTTGACTACACTGCATCAATACAAACAAAGTGGCGACAGCTCGCCTGTGACGTTCTTGACTGCACATCAAGTCACAACCACTTGCATAATACATATGTGACAAAAATGACCCTAAAATGCTCTGCAGAGATCTGTAATATAGCCTTCCTACAGTACTGCACCGGAGAACCATCGACACATCTACAAACAAAGATAAGAAATGAGACCAAGCTCCCTTATCAATACACTGAGTGCCAGTCGGGTTGTGCCATCACGCCAACTTCTTGTGTCACTTATTGTCATGACAAACATGTTTTAGGACAACTGATGTAATATTGGACAAACTTGAGCTGTGTCCTGTACAAAGACAGAAATGATAACAACAGGAACAGAAGAAACACTGGACACAGATAATGAGAAGATAATCTATAGCACATTCATTTCACACACACTGGATGGGTAAAGGGTTAAATCAATCAATTATAGGCCTGAGGGAAGGAATTATGCTGTCCTCAATGCAACCATGGCAACTAACTTACCCCTTAAAACTAGACTCCGATAACCTTCGAGTTGATTCTCTGATTGAAAAGTACTTATTTTCATTACTGTTGTTTTGCATGTCAAAAAGCAAGGACAGATACAAAACAATGTCTGAGTTTCTACATTATTAAAGTGCAAAACAGAACCTTCAACTTGAATTCAGGCAAATACTGCTAGCAATTTAATTTCTATGTGATTGCATATGAATTGCCAACTGTCACTGCCAATGAATTCAGTGTCTACCATAGTAAGGCAGACAACGTGCGGGAGTTGCCCAGTGGAAAGGTACCACAGAGTGGGTATACTCCATCCTGTTTCTGGACGGTTCTCTATGCCATCTGGACATACTGAGGAGTAGCACCAGTGAGGCCTACTATACTGCTGTTAGCCTGCTGAGAGGTAAAGATCACTCTCCATACTGCCAGTAAAGATCACTCTCCACATATAACTGCCAGGATGACGGAACAGTTAGGGACATCATCAGAGGCCGTTGATGATGTTTCACTCAGGAATGAGGTGTTCCTGGTAGAGTTCTGCTACTCGACCCAAGCCTGACGGGCCCTGACATTATACATTGGGTTAGGGCCGGGTAGGACCTGTTTTTACATCAATAACTAGGGTACGGGCAGGGGATAACTAAATTGATCGCTAACACTTTGAAGCCAAGTCATTTGCGTGTGCTCTGCTGCACAGTAGTCATATCATGTCAGAAGTGCTTCAACTCTGTCAAATATAAGACAAATATAAGACAGGAGAGACTATTTCACAGAAAATAAATGTTCCTTGAGTTTTTTTCAGAGTTCAGTTTGATAAAAAGTATCTAACAGGTAACTGCTCTCTCATGTCTCTTCAATAAGCAGAGCAGCCCAAGCGACGCCGTTGCCATGGATACTCACAGACTCAGAGCGCCATGAGCAGAGCGCATGCAGAGCGAGCTGCGCGCGAAGGAGCGAGTGACAGAGAGGATTTTCCATTTTGGGCAGGGCCCTAAATTTGGCATAAGCAATCGTGCCTGGGTAGGGTAGAGCCTGAACATTGCGGACATGGATAGGGCTTGGGTTTAGAATGAATGCCCGTGCAGAGCTCTAGTTCCTGGTGCCCATAGAGAACACATGGTAACCATAGAGAACACATGGTGCCCATAGAGAACACATGGTGCCCATAGAGAACACATGGTGCCCATAGAGAACACATGGTGCCCATAGAGAACACATGGTGCCCAGTGCCATTTGAGACACCTACACAGTAAACCCCTTTCAGGATTATAATGTGATGAACAGAAATATAGATTATAGTATAACATCAGAATACTGCTCTCTATCAACTGACACAAGTGCAGAAATGGCAAGGCTGAATTGTGAAGTAGATGATGTATTTTCTTGAAGATCTGTCAAATGATTATCTATGGCTTGGAAATCACTCCACTCCCATCACAGTAATACTCAAAAAGAGTTTTTTGATTGCTCCAAGGCAGGCTTTGTCAGAGTGTTGCTGAGGATTAAAGACAAAAGGAGGGACCACTCCACTAAATCCCATCCCCTGAGAGGAGCCGTCTCGGTCAACGCTCACACGTGCACACAAACAAGCAGGGCCTAGGGAAACTACATTGCAGCATAAATCATGCAACAAACACCCCGCAGAGATGTGCACCCACCCACCCTCCAAAGATACTGAAGTTTACACAGCACAGCGTATGATTTATAAACCACAGAGCAGAAAGGTAAAATGAAAACGATCCATCTAAATTGATGACATCAATTATCTCAGGGACAATTTACCCAAAATGAGAAGAATGTATTAATAGGAAGTGAGGGTTGAAGGAGGCAGTCATTTATAAAACCAAATTAATCTGATATTTACTCCGATCATATTGAAGTAACAATATTTCAGGATAATCACTCCAATCTACCACAGCCCTCCCACACCGAGACCAGATAAGAAGTCCCTCCGTGATATTTTGTCTTATTTTTCTTCTTCTTCCTTTAGAAATGAAGCCTTGTTTGAAATGAACACAGTGCGTGGAGCGAAGGGGAGTTGGTGCAGGTTTTAGCACCGTACAAAGATCACCATCTGGAGCGTTGGCCCATTTGCTATTCAGCCATCTGTGGCAATGACACTCTTCTGTTATTACTAATGCTCAATTTCTGTTTTTTTCCTTCTTAGCCCCCCACACAAAGAAACATTTTCCAAGGACGCAATGTGTTGGGCAAGATAACAACCAAAGTGCAGTGATGAAGAACCACTGTGGTGGTTGTGTACCCTGTTTATATTACTGCACGGACATCTGAGCAGTCAGATTCAAGCACTAGCATTAATACCCTGTTAAACTCCACCATGTCTGTGTCCCAAATGCAGGGTCCATAGGGCTCTGGTCAAAGGAAGTGAACCATTTAGTGAATGGGGTGCCACCCAGTTCACTTTAAAACTAGGAGAATATACTGTGGTACTGACAGAAGTTAAGGTGAGAAAAGAAACATCACATTCTTTAAAATGTTTTAAATATTTCTTCATGTCATAAATCCTAACTCAGTCTTTCACATTCCACCCTCCTGCAGAATTGACAAAGCACTGGCCCTAAAGATCAAAAGCCATGTCTTGTCTGTGATAGACTTTTCCTCCTTGCCACCATGGCATGTCTGTGTTCATTGGGTGTCGTATCGATGTTCGGGGTCAGGAGAGAGATGTGTCTGAGCGGCTCTGTTCTGCTGGGCAGATGTAATACTGTGTGACATTTGTTTGTTTGGAGGGGTTCACCACCCGGGCCACTAATGTCCAGTTTATCATTCTGATGGATTACTCCTAAGTGGCTCCCACAGTCAAAGGTGGTATCCCTCTATGCAGATAAAATATATTGAATAAAAATATAAACGCAACATGTAAAGAGTTGGTCCCATATTTCATGAGCTGAAATAAAAGATTTTCTCCTTTGCAAAGATAATCCATCCACCTGACAGGTGTGGCATATCAAGAAGCTGATTAAACAGCATGATCATTACACAGGTGCACCTTGCGCTGGGGACAATAAAAGGCCACTCTAAAATGTGCAGTTCTGTCGCACAACACAATCCCACAGATGTCTCAAGTTTAAAAAGAGCTTGAAATTGGCATTCTGTCCATTAGAACTGTCCATTTGAGCTGTTGCCCGATAATTGAATGTTCATTTTGCTACCATAAGCCACCTCCAACGTCGTTGGCCTCACAACCACAGACCACGTGTAACCACACCAGTCCAGGACCTCCACATCCGGCTTCTTCACCTGCGGGATCGACTGAGACCAGCCACCCGGACAACTGATAGACTGAGGAGTATTTCTGTCTGTAATAAAGCCTTTTTTGGGGAAAATATTATTTCTGATTGGCTGGGCCTAGCTTTCCAGTGGGTGGGCCTATGCCCTTCCAGGCCAACCCATGGCTGCGCCCCTGCACAGTCATGTGAAATCCATAGATTAGGGCATAATGAATGTATTTCAATTGACTAATTTCCTTATATGAACTGTAACTTGTTGAAATTGTTTCATGTTGCGTTTACATTTTTGTTCAGTAAAACGTACTACCCTTCCTTGACTTCTCCTCGCTTTAGCATAAGCTAATGAAAAAAATCCCACACCTAGGGTTAATCTTCTAACATTAGTTGGTCTTTTTAGGATACTAAATTGTTTGCCTTGAAGCAAATTAAAGCAGTTAAACAAAACAAGTACTTTTTTAGCTTATTCCAATGCAGTAGCTCCTCCAGAGAACTGGATGTTTGACAGGCTGCATGTCATGAGGAGAATGTGCTTTCACACGGACCACTACATCAAGACACCAGCTAGCTCGAAGACATCACACATGATAAAACACACATCAACGCTATAACCTTCCTCACACGATAACCAGTACATTTGAGAAATTGCAAAGAGACGGTTTGTCAATCTACGCTTCATCAAGTTATGGGAGAGAAAAGAATTTGTAAAATGAGAGAGATGTAGCTTCACTATATAGAATCCATCCATCTATACCCATCTCTGAAATGGCATATATCAATAAGGAGGTCAGGCATGATTGTACTTCTTGGAAAGCTCCATTTAATGAATAGCCTGGTCAGACAGGGACAGGCCTAAAAATAGAAGGAATACAATCACAATCCCCCATTTACACAATGGATGGATGGACACATCCTTGCTGGTGGCGACACAGATAAGAGGGAGAGAATAACAGGGGTTGTGGCTCTCCCTGTCACCAGTACAGAGAGGAGACTATTGATGCACACCCACTGATGGTGCTGATGGTTCAGCTGGAGGGCAAATAGTGGTGATAGGATAAACAGAGGAGCTCCATGGTTGAACACACCCTGGCTGCATGCCAAATGGCACCCTATTCCTTTTAAAGAGCACTACTTTTGACCAGGGCCCAAAGGATAGTACACTATAGAGGGAACAGGGTGCCATTTGGGACACACACCCTGCGCCCTCCCTGGGCATGTGGCCAGCTCTCTGCAATACATATAACACCTATCTCTCTGCAGGACATATAACATCTCTCTGCAGGACATATAACATCTCTCTGCAGGACATATAACATCTCTCTGAAGGACATATAACATCTCTCTGCAGGACATATAACATCTCTCTGCAGGACATATAACATCTCTCTGCAGGACATATAACATCTCTCTGCAGGACATATAACATCTCTCTGCAAGACATTTAACCTCTACGGGATCGGTGCGTCCCACGCATGATGGTTGTGCTAACGTGATTAGCATGAGGTTGTAAGTAACAAGAAGATTTCCAAGGACATAGACATATCTGATATGGGCAGAAAGTTCATCTAACTGCACTGTCCAATTTACAGTAGCTATTACAGTGAACGAATACCATGCTATTGTTTGAGTAGAGTGCACAGTTATGAACTTGAAAATATATGAATAAACCAATTAGGCACATTTGGGCAGTCTTGATACAACATTTTGAGTAGAAATACAATGGTTCATTGAATTAGTCTAAAACTTTGCACATACACTGCCACCATCTAGTGGCCAAAATCTAAATTGTGCTTAACCTGGAATAGTACATTATGGCCTTTCTCTTGCATTTCAAAGATTACAGAATACAATTTTTAAAAATAATGTTTTTTTCTTTGTATTATAATTTCCCAGATCTAATTCTTCTACATTCATTTCACATTTCCACAAACTTCAAAGTATTTCCTTTCAAATTGTATCAAGAACATACATATCCTTGCTTCAGGTCCTGAACTACAGGCAGTTAGATTTGGTATGTCATTTTAGGCGAAAATGTAAAAAAAGGGTCCAATCCTTAAGCTCTCTCTGCAGGACATTTAACACATCTCTCTCTGCAGGACATTTAACACATCTCTCTCTGCAGGACATTTAACACATCTCTCTCTGCAGGACATTTAACACATCTCTCTCTGCAGGACATTTAACACATCTCTCTCTGCAGGACATTTAACACATCTCTCTCTGCAGGACATTTCACACATCTCTCAGTGAGCAGAGAGGCCTTGATGTAGTAACACATGAGTCTGAATTAGAAAAGTAATTTATTTCATGCAGCGATGTGATATAAGTAAAATGTTCAATTTAACTGTGAGAATGAAGTACATTGACCTACAGAAATGTAGAGACCGGCTGACAAGATGGATGGTATAGACAGCTGTCTGTCTGTTGTCCTGTACTTGTCTTAAACATTTTCACACTGCCCACAGCTTCAAAGCACACTGACAGTTCAATTCACACATGATGAAAAGCAATCACGGCAGGCTGTTCACTGAAGGCTTATCAACACAAACTACAAAGAGTACTTCTTTAATGGAATGTTTGAATGTGAACTTCACTGTTGGTTTGAGCAGGGAAGAAGGTCATTCAGTCTCATTATGCAGGCAACTCGGCCAGGTTGGGTCGCACATCAGACCACCACATAAGCATCCAAACCTCGGAAAAGGCCAGTGTGTATCCAATCCTCCTCTCATTCAGTGCTGAGAACCCATCAGGTACCCTGAAAATATTAATGAGACTCTCAATAGAACTGGACTTTAGTCATAGAGGGCACTCTGACCCTCTGCTAGGTTGCATCAATTGACTATGCAGACAGAGGCTTATTGTGGGGGAGCCAGGCAGGGCTAGGCTATTTCTACAAATGAAAATTCAAATGATGGCTGTCAAACATATTCATTGTGGAACATGTTGTGCCCAAGGGCTCGTGCTGAGTGATTAGTGCTTTTTGAAGTTGGCTCAGTAAGATTATAGAAAAAAGAAATAATGGAGTCACAGAATAAAACAATGAATAATAGTCCCATGATGGTAGTGACGGTCCATTGCGGCTTATCACTTATCAACCACCATTTATTCACATTACTTTACTTTAATCAAATATTTCAGTTGTTGTGTACATCACATTCATTTTATTTGATGACTATCATTTCATTCCAAGTCACCATCTCATCTCTATAGAGCTGCTGCCTATGCTGTCTGACAGAATCACTATTTAGTAGTTCTTCAAAGTAAATAAGGCATACTTTTATGACTGCTGAATACCAACTATCAATCACTTAGATAATGTATTTTCAGGTAGAGATACCTGGCGAAACAACAGCTGCTCTCTATATCCCCTCAAGATTGTGCATTCTTCTGCCTCTTCCTTAGCAGTTTTAAATAAACAGACCGGACAAGTATTATGCAATAGATTATGGTCATTGTAGTTAATTACCACATTTTATGCGCTAAACTATGTAGAATATTGGCCTTTTGGTAACTACATTGCACAGTTCAGTCTGGATCTGATTTATCTCTAGAGAAACTGTGCAATGTGCACATTGAGCTCACAGAAAAAACTCTGAACAAAATGGAATTCAAATAATCGAACCAACGTTGGTCAAGTAGTTGTTCTCTCAACAGAGCCCTATAAAATCAGTTTTGTCTTTTGGTTGAAAAAAATTCCCAGTTTAGTTTTTCCAGGTTTCCCCTATATTTTTCAGGTTTTCTACAAATAGAAGACTACAAATAGATGATGTTCTAAGTCCACCGCTTATTAAACCACATCAGGAGACCACTTTTGAAGTCTGGGAACAATCCCCCGAAAACGTTGGGGAAGCTGTAGTTGCCCTATAATTCAACTGTGCACCTAGCAAGAGACTGTTATGTTTGGCTAGAGATGTTTTTGTACTGTACAATGTACAGTCTACAAGCAGGGCTTGACATGAACTTTTTCATCCACTTATCTTACGGACAAGTAGGACTGATTTCTTACTTGTCCCCCCCACAAAAAAATGTGCTAAGACCATGGGCCAAAAAGGTGACTGAAAAATGTGTTGCATGATACAAGGAACAATTTCACAAAATAACCCAACGTTATTATCACTGGTATTGACAATGGACGGCTGCTGGTCTCTGATCCCATGTATTATATGTCTGGCCATTGTGCCCTTGAGCAAGACTCTTAAGCCCCCACAAAGTAAAATACTGCACTAGGCTACTGTATGAAACATGTGGTCCATCAACCCTCCATCTGGAGAGCTACTGAGCTACAGGCTTTTGATACAACCCTGCTCAAACACAGTTTATCAAGGTCGTGTTGAGTAACCGATTTAAAAACTTTTATTTTTATTTTTATGTGGTATGTTCGTGCAGGGCTGGAGCAAAAGCCTGAACACCCAGTATCTCTCCTGGAGGATTCCAGGAATGGTTGGCCACCCTGCAACATTACAATTACAAACAAATACTTTTGTCTTAAAAAAAAAATCCCTTATTCAATGAGCCAGGGATCAAATGGCTAAGGAGGGCGAGGTAGCGAACTAAGATGTTTATCTATTTGTAAGGTTAAAATATTCAGTGTTCAGGGGTGACCTTGACAGCATAGGAGTTACTTGACAATTGGGTAGTCTAAGAATATTTCTTTACTTTCTCAGAATTACATGGCCAGTATTGAATAGAGGAGAATTCTAGCCAATTTTGAGCACTTTTTTAAAACTGGAATATGCAGCATTAGTTTCATCAACTGTGCACCCAAATCAAATGCGTGTTTGCCATTTGCAGTAACACACGAGTGGCGGTGGAAAGATATTTTAGTACATGACAATGAAATGAATGCATGCTAATAGCTAAATAGTTAACTAGCGAGATGGCAAATAAAAATAGGTGTGGTTTGGCTGGTTATCTAGTTAGTCTCCCTCTCTTTGTTTTCTTTTCAACATGTATTCAACTAGGCAAGTCAGTTAAGAACAAATTCTTATTTACAATGACGGCCTACCGGGGGAACAATGTTCAGGGGCAGAATGACAGATTTTTACCTTGTCAGCTTTGGGATTCGATCCAGCAACCTTTCGGTTACTGGCCCAATGCTCTAACCATTTGGCTACCTGCCTTCATTTTGGCAAATACCTGTACAGTCTTCCTAGCTTTAAAGCAACAGCAAAATTATGATCACCGAAAATGGAATGGAATCAATATTTTCCACACAGCCCTCCTTTACACCTAAAGTGGAGCTTACGCTCCAAAGCCAACCACAAAATGGCTTTGAGAAAACTGAAAGATTCCCAAGCCGGAACTGTCAAAATATAGGGAACACACGAGGGGGCAGGACCAAAGCGGAAATAAGGCAAACACAGTGGTTGTGTCACAAATTGCACTCTATTATTCACCATATAGTGCACTACTTTTGACCAGAGCCCTATGGACTCTGGTCAAAAGTAGTGCACTATAAAGGAAATAGGGTGCCATTTTGGAGCACCCACTGTGACCGGCTATAATGGGAGAACAGGAAATTACCTCTGTGATAATAACGTAAATGACACATCAATTAGTTCCCCTGAAAGAGATGCCTGTTCACATCAGAGAGCCAGCAAATCTGCATTTGTGTTCCCGGTGCAGTGTGGGGCTGCTGCCACCCCTCCAAACCTCTAGTTTGCAGCCTAATCTCATTCCCAGCCCAGCACACCCAGGAGACTGCCTCCCACTAACTGATAGGTACTGAGATTTTCATATCCTCCATTATAAAATCTGAAATGAAAGAGCGATGCGAAACCAAAACCTTTTTACAGAGAGGAGGATTCAGACAGAGCGTGCTGTAAAGGCTGGGGGAAAGCTGAATGAATCCCAGGTGGGTGATCTCAGACTGCTGCTGCTTTCAGACAAAATGGACCGACTTAAAAATGGCTGACGCTGTTATCTTGTGGGCAAACTTGATTCCTTGATGCACGGTCACTTGAGTGGCAATCTAATCTGACAACTTGGATAATAAGACAATGCCATGGCCATTGTTTTGCCCATAGGGAAGTGTTTCATCAGGCTTAAACTGGACTGTATGACAACATGATTTGAAAAGCTGCTCTTCTAGCAGGTGCAGGGCTGGACTAGCTCTCCCTACGGCACAAATATTTCTCTATTATCCATTTACCACATTTCACCTGTGATTGTGTGACAACTGATTAAAGGCACATTCAGCTCAAGGGATATTGGCAAACAGGTTTGATTTTTAGCTTGAGTCCAAATCTACCCTCATTTCCTTGTTGGGGAGAGGTTCTATATAATTTCCTAGTTGGGAATAGGTTCTATATAATTTTGTAGTTGGGGATTGGTTCTAGGTCATTTTACTTCCCTTCAATACTGAACAAAAATATAAATGTGATACAAACATGATACAATTTCAAAGATTTTACTGAGTTACAATTCATAGAAGGAAATCAGTCAATTTAAATAAATAAATTAGGCCATAATCTATGGATTTCACATGACTGAGCAGGGGTGCAGCCATGGGTGGGCCTGGGAGGGCAAAGGCCCACCCACTTCGGAGCCAGGCCCCCCGCCCCCCTTTTGTGGCATTGTATTGTGGGACAAAACTGCACATTTTAGAGTGGCATTTTATTGTCCACAGCACAACACGCACCTTTGTAATGATCATGCTGTTTAATTTAAGTGACTATCAAAGACATTGCTGTTGCTACCCTATGATTTGCAGCTGGACCAGGGATATCAATATTGTAACACACCGTCATAAAGAAGACAAGGCTCCCGATAGCAAATAAATGAGAACCCCCGAGAGAAGAGAACATAAACTTTCCTGAGGTCAGAGAAAAATAGCACCCAACACCAGAGAGGAGGTAGTTAAATACATAGACACGGTTTGATAGTTTGTTTGACACCTACCGTAGCAGCTGACTAAAGAACAGACTGAGTGTTGTATATTTTTTATGAAAATGATGTCGAACACCTGTGGCACCAAACTAGAGAATTCCTGAAGGTAGTACTTCATCAGGATTTGGAAGAGATGGGGTTGACACACAATGTGCATCATCAGAGATAAGATGCTGAGTCAACAATTTATATGTAAAATACTCTGCCTCCATGCGCCCCATTATTCTGAGTGCCTGCAGGTGTGCACGGCTGCACGCCACCTCTACTTATCGCCATCACATCTCTCTCTGAATTCCATCAATTCCATTACGCTGTGAAGACACCAGCTGTCATGTGCTTGAGGTGATGATGTTGTGCTAATTAATTTACTATGTACAGAGCCATGTTGTATTCCATTTCCATTTGAGTCATTTAGCACAGAGTTTCCCAACTCGGTCATGGGGCCCCCCTGGGTGTTGGTCTTTACCCTACACAGCTGATTTAAATAACCAACTCATCATCAAGCTTTGATTATTTGAAAATCAACAGAGTAGTGCTACGGCAAAAAATAAATGTGCACCCAGGGGGGGCCCCAGGACCGAGTTTGGCAAAACCTGGTTTAGCAGAGACTCTAATCCAGAGAAACTTAAAGGAGAAATTAGGCTTAAGTGCCTAGCTCAAGGGCACATTGACATAATTTCACTTAGTCGGCTCAGCGATTCAAACCAGCAACCTTTCGGTTACTGGCCCAACACTCTAAGCCGCTAGGCTACCTGCCACCCCAGAGAAAAACACATCCTCTTCAAACAATCCAAATAGGGGATACGGTGTCTCTTTGAGGGAGGGAGATGATCGAAGACCAGGATTATTGCCCCAGATAAGGGTAATCTTCCCCGGGACCGCTGCTGTAATAATAACATCATCATAACATCGTTACAGTGGTGCCCGGCAGAGATGGATATTTCCCTCCAACACAAAGCAGAGATGGTGTATCTATCTTCCACCTTTTATTGTGTAGACAGTGGCTGTTCCACACAGATACTGGACCTGTTGACTGTCAGAGTGCAGGTTTGGGCATCCCTCCCTTCCTTCACAATGACAGGAGGACACGGAGAGGTGACTTTGACACAGAGTGAGCCTGACAAATACATTTCTCCAGAGACCTGAGGGCCGAGTCCTACCCCGCTGTCTTATTATTAGAGGGAGGTCGTTAAAAAGTTGGTGCTGCGGTGCAATCAGCCTGTAGAGACAGGCCAGTGACTCTGACACAAATAACAGTGTTTAAGACAGACTCACCCCGCAAGGCTGAAAGATAAGGTCGTTGACTTCATGGCTGACCGGGGACATGAAGCGGCCTTCCAGGAGCTGAAAAAAACACAACAGGAGATTTCATCAGCAACAGGACAGATACTGTAACACTGTACAGCAAGGAATGAAAATAAGCTGTGGAGTCTGGGGAATAGAATGACATCTATAGCCAACTATAAGAACACACAGAAACCCATAGTCTACGTCCCAAATTGCACCCTATTCCCTTTATAGTGCACTAGTTTTGACCAAAGCCCTATAGGCCATAGTAAGGCTTGGGTTAAAAGTAGTGCACTATGTAGGGTAGTGTTGCACAGTATACCGAAATTTCGGTACTTTTTCGATAGGAGTACAATCATTCTTGTTACTTTAGGTACTTCTGTCAAATGTGTCTCACGCCATACAGATTGAGAGGATCGAGACTGTCTCGTAATTTGTCTGAATATTTTTAAGGAGGCAGTAGTAAGATAGTCAGGCTACTTGCGCATGCAGCTGACACAGCGCAAGACACTTTTGGGGAGCAAGCACAGAGGAGAGAGAGAATGCCAACAGCATAGCTTATAACGAAAATATCTCTACGCCCACAGCTTGACAAAACTGGCTCCAGAAGCGAACTATGGGAATAATTTGCTATCAGAGCAGATGAGGGCCAGCTCACCGAAACAACTATGCAAAAGGTGCTACAATGCAGTGCAGTGCAAGGGAGGTTTAGTAGAAAAACTACAAACATTTTTTTTTACACATGACATCAGGGCTACCAAATTTTGAAGAATGCATAGAGTGAGATTTGCTATGTGAATTTCATTACCCCCTGGCACAACCTTTGATGGGGCATTGGGGTCCTCCCACAGGAAAATGTTTACTTTTAAAGCTAATTTCCTGTAATTATATGTATTTTGAAATGGCTTAGGCCTAGATAGGGTAAAAAAGAAGAAAGAAAATAAACAGGTCAGGTGTATTCAGGATGCTTAGAAAATTAAATGAACTCAGAATTTGACAACTTTATTACCTTAAGAGATTTGGGCGATGAAATTGAAAGTATGCTAATATTTTGGTGAACATATTTTTTTAAGGTGGTTTGACACTTTATTCAGACCAAAATGAAATGAAATAGTGAGGCAGGCAAATGGTAGAAACAGTGGGGAGGTTGGAAGCAGGGAGTGATCCCTGTTGTCAGGTGGAAACATGTATGTGACAGGTGTCAGGAGTGTTACCACTACACCAAGGCTCTGCACAGGACATGTTAATATTAATGGCTGGATGACAGAAAGCAACCAAATCATAGATCGCAGTCTCCTTGTCCATAGGCTGCTTTAAAAGGAAGGACAAACATTTCCCAAGTGCCGGGTGTTTGAAAATGTTCATTTCTCTAAATCACCCAACCTTCAAGACAAATAGAATGAATATCAATATTCAGGTAGTTTATGTCTACTAGTTGAAGATCCTTGACATCATCTTACTCTACATAGACTAAATATGTGTTTATGAGATGCGAGTCCCCCTATCATCTCTGCCTTGCATGTGCACAATACTAAAAAAACAAACTATATTTGATTCCTGGAGCATTTAATATCCAACGCTTATTTGTATGACTTATTCAACACTGCCCATGAATGGCAGCAAAAATACAAAGCCTCATATAATTAATTATCAAAGTAGGTATATCAGATTTCAAATATGTGATTACACTGGGAAAATGAGAACTGGTTCACTGATCAGACTAAATAAAGAAAATAGATCAAATATCCTGAAGACAAGATTACATAAGTCTGCCCCTACACCCTAGCCACATTATTAGTATATTTATTATCCCCCCTCTAGAATCAAATTCACACTTGTGGGTTTGGTATTTTTTGGCATTTTATTAGGATCCCCATCAGCTGTTGCAAATCAGCAGCTACTCTTCCTGGGGTCCACACAGAACATGAAACATAATCAGAATCCAGAACATCAATAGACAAGAACAGTTCAATGACAATACATACATTTTTTAAAAGGCACACGAAGCTTACATATCAATGCATACACACAAACTATGTAGGTCAAATAGGGGAGAGGCGTTGTGCCGTGAGGTGTTGTTTTATCTGTTTTTTGAAATCAGGTTTGCTGTTTATTTGAGCAATATGAGATGGAAGGAAGTTCCATGCAATAAGGGCTCTATATAATACTGTATGCTTTCTTAAATTTGTTCTGGATTTGGGGACTGTGAAAAGACCCTAGCGGCATGTCTGGTGGGATAAGTGTGTGTGTCAGAGCTGTGTGTAAGTTGACTATGCAAACAATTTGGGATTTTCAACACATTAATGTTTCTTATAAAAAGAAGTGATGCAGTCAGTCTCTCCTCAACTCTTAGTCAAGAAAAACTGGCAGCATAGTATTTACAGTATATCAGTCCTCTGATTACAATGAAGAGCAAAACGGGCCACTCTGTTCTGGGCCAGCTGCAGCTCAACTAGGTCTTTCCTTGCAGGACTGGACCACATGACTGGACAATAATCAAGATTAGACAAAACTAGAGCCTGCCGAACTTGCTTTTTGGAGTGTGGTGTCAAAAAAGCAGAGCATCTCTTTATTTCAAACAGACCTCTCCCCATCTTTACAACCATTGAATCTATATGTTTTGACCATGACAGTTTACAATCTAAGGTAACACCAAGTAATTGAGTCTCCTCAACTTGTTCAACAGCCACACCATTCATTACCAGATTCAGCTGATGTCTAGAACTTAAGGAATGGTTTGTACCAAATACAATACTCTTAGTTTTAGAGATGTTCAGGCCAAAACAGACTGCAACTCTTTGTTAAGGGTTTCAATGACTTCATTAGCTGTGGTTGCTGATGCGTATATGGTTAAATCATCAGCATCCATGGACACACATGCTTTGCTTTATGCCAGTGGCAGGTCATTGATAAAAATAGAAAATACTAGAGGGCCAAGAGAGCTGCCCTGCAGTACAGCACACTTTACATGTTTGACATTAGAGAAGCTTCCATTAAAGAAAACTATGGTGTAACGGTATTCTTCTGGGGAAAGAGAGGCGGACCAAAATGCAGCGTGGTTAGTTTTGCACATCTTTAATAAAGATGAATGTACAACAATCTACAAAACAAGAAACGTGGAAAAAACCAAAACAGTCCTATCTGGTGCCACAAACACAAAGACAGGAACAATCACCCACAAAACCCAACACAAAACAGGCTACCTAAATATGGTTCCCAATCAGAGACAATGAATAACACCTGCCTCTGATTGAGAACCATATCAGGCCAAACATAGAAATAGACAAACCAGACACACAACATAGAATGCCCACCCAGCTCACGTCCTGACGAATACTAAAACAAGGAAAACACACACGAACGATGGTCAGAACGTGACACTTGGCTTCATATTACATAGATAGCTCTGAATCCACAATATGGGAGAGGTTGAGAAGCCTTTTCAAGATTTCTTTTTTCAATAGGTTATGATAAATAATATCACAGGCTGCACTGAAATCTAACAGTACAGCTCCCACAATCTTATTATCAAATTATCATTTATCAATTATCATTATCAATTATCATTCAAACCGTTATCAGTCATTTGTGTCAGTGCAGGACATGTTGAGTGCCCTTCTCTATAGGCCTGAGGACAAAGACATTCCTCTAGGCTCAGATTAAAAATATGACAGATAGGAGTGGCTATAGAGTCAGCTACCATCCTCAGTAGCTTTCCATCTAAGTTTTCAATGCCAGTAGGTTTGTCATTATTGATCAATAACAACAACAAAAAATCCAACTCTCCCACACAAACTTTATAAAATTCAAACTTGCAATGCTTTTCTTTCATTATTCATTTTTTTATGCATGAATAAAATTGCTCATTGTTAGTTGTTGGCATTTCCTGTTTGCCCACTTTGCCAATTAAATAATAATTAAAATAATTTGCAACATCAAAGGGTTTTATGATGAATAAGCCATCTGATTCGATGAAAGATGGAGTTGAATTTGTCTTCCTGCCCATAATTTCATTTTAAGTAAGCCAGTCAGATGTGCAGCCAGACACATTTGTCATGTCTTGTTATGTCTGTTCCTGTCCTTTCTCTTCATTCTCTCTCTCTGCTGGTCTTTTTAGGTTACCTTCTCTGTCTCTCATTCCTCAGCTGTTCTACATCTGCCCTAACTAGCTCTTTCACTCTTCCCCACCTGTTCTCTCTTCCCCCTCTGATTAGGTCTCTATTTCTCTCTCTGTTCCTGCTACTTTCAGTGTCTGATTCTTGTTTGTGTTTTTTGATGCCAGAAGCAAGCTGTCGTCTCGTTTGCTTCCACCTTGTCCTGTCCTGTCGGAGTCTGCCTGGCAGGAGCATCCTGCACTATACTAACGTTCTTTTTGTTCCGCTGACAACGTTGGAAGAGGATTTATGCCATTCCTGTATTTTCATTAAAGAACTCTGTTTTCTGTTAAAACCACTTTTGGGTCTTCACTCAAGCTCATAACAGAAGAATCAGACCAAGAATGGACACAGCGGCTCCGGACCCTTTTCACTCCGCCGTCGAGATCCAGGGAGCGATGCTAGGCAGACACGAGGAGGAATTGTCTGCTGCTCAACATGCCGTTGAGACCCTGGCCGTCCAAGTCTCCGACCTCACAAGACGGGTTCACCAACTCCACCTCGATCCACCGCCCACTTCCAGGGTTTCCGAGTCTCCGGAGCCCAGGATCAACAACCCGCCGTGTTACTCTGGGGAGCCCACTGAGTGCCGCTCATTCCTCACTCAGTGTGATGTGGTGTTCTCTCTCCAGCCCAACACTTACTCCAGGAGCGCAGCCCGCATCGCCTACGTCATTTCTCTCCTTACCGGACGGGCGCGTGAGTGGGGCACGGCAGTCTGGGAGGCGAGGGCTGAGTGTATTAACCAGTATCAGGACTTTAAGGAGGAGATGATACGGGTTTTTGACCGTTCTGTTTTTGGCGAGGAGGCTTCCAGGGCCCTGTCTTCCCTATGTCAGGGGAATAGATCCATAACGGATTATTCTATTGAGTTTCGCACTCTCGCTGCCTCTAGTGACTGGAACGAGCCGGCTTTGCTCGCTCGTTTTCTGGAGGGTCTCCACGTCGAGGTTAAGGATGAGATCCTCTCCCGGGAGGTTCCTTCCAGTCTGGACTCCTTAATAGCTCTCGCTATTCGCATAGAGCGACGGTTTGATCTTCGTCGCCGAGCTCGTGGAAAGGAGCTCACGTTCTCCGTTGCTCCCCTCTCCACATCACTGCCACCTGCCGCATCACTGCCACCCTCCTCCGCCGGCTCGGATGCTGAGCCTATGCAGCTGGGGGTATTCGCATCTCGGCCAAGGAGAGGGAACGGAGAATCACCAATCGCCTCTGTCTCTACTGCGGCTCCGCTGGTCATTTTGTCACCTCATGTCCAGTAAAAGCCAGAGCTCATCAGTAAGAGGAGGGCTACTGGTGAGCGCAACTACTCAGGCCTCTCCTTCTGGATCACGCACTACCTTTCCGGTCCATCTCCGCTGGCCCGGTTCATCTGCTTCCTGCAGTGCCTTGATAGACTCTGGGGTGGAGGGCTGTTTTATGGACGAGACCTGGGCTCGGGAACATGACATTCCTCTCAGACAGTTAGGGGAGCCCAGGGCCTTGTTCGCTTTAGATGGTAGTTCTCTCCCCAAGATTCAGCGTGAGACGCTGCCTTTAACCCTCACTGTCTCTGGTAATCATAGCGAAACCATTTCTTTTTTAATTTTTCGTTCACCTTTTACACCTGTTGTTTTGGGTCATCCCTGGCTAGTGCGCCATAACCCTTCTATTAATTGGTCTAGTAACACTATCCTATCCTGGAATGTTTCTTGTCATGTAACCTGTTTAATGTCTGCTATCCCTCCTGTTTCCTCTGTCTCTTCTTCACAGGAGGAGCCTGGCGATTTGACAGGGGTGCCGGAGGAGTATCACGATCTGCGCACGGTGTTCAGTCGTTCCAAGGCCACTTCTCTCCCTCCACACCGGTCGTATGACTGTAGTATTGATCTCCTTCCGGGAACTACTCCCCCCGGGGTAGATTATACTCTCTGTCGGCTCCCGAACGTAAGGCTCTCGAGGATTATTTGTCGGTTTCGCTCGACGCCGGTACCATAGTCTCCTCCTCCTCCCCCGCCGGAGCGGGGTTTTTTTTGTTCAGAAGAAGGACGGGTCCCTGCGCCCATGCGTGGATTATCGAGGGCTGAATGACATAACAGTTAAGAATCGTTATCCGCTTCCTCTTATGTCTTCAGCCTTCGAGATCCTGCAGGGAGCCAGGTTTTTCACCAAATTGGACCTTCGTAACGCCTACCATCTCGTGCGCATCAGGGAGGGGGACGAGTGGAAGACGGCGTTTAACACTCCGTTAGGGCACTTTGAATACCGGGTTCTTCCTTTCGGCCTCGTTAACGCTCCAGCTGTCTTTCAGGCACTAGTTAACGACGTCCTGAGAGACATGCTGAACATTTTTGTTTTCGTTTACATGGACGATATCCTGATTTTTTTCACCGTCTCTCTCGATTCATGTTCAGCACGTGCGACGCGTCCTCCAGCGCCTTTTGGAGAACTGTCTTTATGTGAAGGCTGAGAAGTGCACTTTTCATGCCGCCTCTGTCCCTTTTCTCGGTTCCGTTATTTCCGCTGAGGGCATTAAGATGGATCCCGCTAAGGTCCAGGCTGTCATTGATTGGCCCGTTCCTAAGTCACGCGTCGAGCTGCAGCGCTTTCTGGGCTTCGCTAATTTCTACCGTCGTTTCATCCGTAATTTCGGTCAGGTGGCAGCTCCTCTCACAGCCCTTACTTCTGTTAAGACGTGCTTTAAGTGGTCCGTTTCCGCCCAGGGAGCTTTTGATCTTCTTAAGAATCGTTTTACATCCGCACCTATTCTTGTTACACCTGACATCTCTAGACAGTTTGTTGTTGAGGTTGACGCGTCAGAGGTGGGCGTGGGAGCCATTCTTTCTCAGCGCTCTCTCTCTGACGGCAAGGTCCATCCTTGCGCGTTTTTCTCTCATCGCTTATCGCCGTCAGAACGTAACTATGATGTTGGTAATCGCGAACTGCTCGCCATCCGCTTAGCCCTAGGCGAATGGCGACAGTGGTTGGAGGGGGCGACCGTTCCTTTTGTCGTTTGGACTGACCATAGGAACCTTGAGTACATCCGTTCAGCCAAACGACTTAATGCGCGTCAGGCTCGTTGGGCTCTGTTTTTCGCTCGTTTCGAGTTTGTTATTTCTTATCGTCCGGGCTCAAAAAACACCAAACCTGATGCTTTATCTCGTCTCTTCAGTTCTTCTGAGGTCTCCACCGACCCCGATGGGATTCTCCCTGAGGGGCGTGTTGTCGGGTTGACTGTCTGGGGAATTGAGAGGCAGGTAAAGCAAGCACTCGCTCACACTCCGTCGCCGCGAGCTTGTCCTAGGAACCTTCTGTTCGTTCCCGTTCCTACTCGTCCGGCCGTTCTTCAGTGGGCCCACTCTGCCAAGTTAGCCGGCCACCCCGGCGTTCGGGTACGCTCGCTTCCATTCGCCAGCGTTTCTGGTGGCCCACTCGGGAACGTGACGCGCGTCGATTTGTCGCCGCTTGTTCGGTCTGCGCGCAGACTAAATCTGGGAACTCTCCTCCTGCCGGCCGTCTCAGACCGCTTCCCATTCCCTCTCGACCGTGGTCTCACATCGCTTTAGATTTTATCACCGGACTGCCTTCATCAGCGGGGAAGACAGTTATTCTTACGGTTGTCGATAGATTCTCTAAGGCGGCTCATTTCATTCCTCTCGATAAGCTCCCTTCTGCTAAGGAGACGGCTCAGATCATTATCGAGAATGTTTTCCGAATTCATGGCCTTCCGTCTGACGTCGTTTCCGACAGAGGTCCGCAGTTCACGTCTCAATTTTGGAGGGAGTTTTGCCGTTTGATTGGGGCTTCCGTCAGTCTCTCGTCCGGCTTTCATCCCCAGTCTAACGGTCAAGCCGAACGGGCCAATCAGACTGTTGGTCGCATTTTACGCAGTCTTTCTTTTCGTAACCCTGCGTCTTGGTCAGAACAGCTCCCCTGGGCAGAGTACGCCCACAACTCGCTTCCCTCGTCTGCTACCGGTCTATCCCCTTTTCAGTGTAGCCTCGGGTACCAGCCTCCGCTGTTCTCATCTCAGCTCGCCGAGTCCTGCGTCCCCTCCGCTCAGGCTTTTGTCCAGCGTTGCGAGCGCACCTGGAAGGGGGTCAGGTCGGCACTTTGCCGTAATAGGGCGCAGACTGTGAGGGCCGCTAATAAGCGTAGGACCAAGAGTCCTAGATATTGTTGCGGTCAGAGAGTATGGCTCTCCACTCAGAACCTTCCCCTTAAGACAGCTTCTCGCAAGTTGGCCCCGCGGTTCATTGGTCCGTTCCGTATTTCCCAGGTCATTAATCCTGTCGCAGTGCGACTTCTTCTCCCGCGCTATCTTCGTCGCGTTCACCCGGTCTTCCATGTCTCCTGTGTTAAGCCCGTTCTTCGCGCCCCGCTCGTCCCTCCCCCCCCCCATCCTTGTCGAGGGCGCACCCATCTACAGGGTTCGTAAGATTTTGGACATGCGCCCTCGGGGCCGTGGTCATCAGTAGTGGATTGGGAGGGGTACGGTCCTGAGGAGAGGAGTTGGGTTCCCTCTCGGGACGTGCTGGACCGTTCGCTGATCGATGATTTCCTCCGTTGCCGCCAGGTTTCCTCCTCGAGTGCGCCAGGAGGCGCTCGGTGAGTGGGGGGGGGGTACTGTCATGTCTTATGTCTGTTCCTGTCCTTTCTCTTCATTCTCTCTCTCTGCTGGTCTTTTTAGGTTACCTTCTCTGTCTCTCATTCCTCAGCTGTTCTACATCTGCCCTAACTAGCTCTTTCACTCTTCCCCACCTGTTCTCTCTTCCCCCTCTGATTAGGTCTCTATTTCTCTCTCTGTTCCTGCTACTTTCAGTGTCTGATTCTTGTTTGTGTTTTTTGATGCCAGAAGCAAGCTGTCGTCTCGTTTGCTTCCACCTTGTCCTGTCCTGTCGGAGTCTGCCTGGCAGGAGCATCCTGCACTATACTAACGTTCTTTTTGTTCCGCTGACAACGTTGGAAGAGGATTTATGCCATTCCTGTATTTTCATTAAAGAACTCTGTTTTCTGTTAAAACCGCTTTTGGGTCTTCACTCAAGCTCATAACAACATTAGCCACTCCTTTTGCCCCATCTCTTTCAACCACAGAGTTTTTCAATTCCTCATCAATCCATGGAGCCTTAACAGTTCCAAACAGTCACCTTACTTAACAGGTACATGTTTATCAATAATTGGAAGAAGCAACTTCATAAATTCATCAAGTGCAACATCTGGATGCTTCTCATTAATCACATCAGACAAACAAATATTTGTAACATCATCCACATAAGAGTCACAGCAAAATATTTTGTATGATCTCTTATACACCGTTTTAGGCCCAGCTGTTGAAACTTTGGCTTTCCAACTTCAGGGATACCTTCTTGAGCACAAACTTATTTTTGAACTACAATCTGGCTTCAGAACAGCCCATTCCACTGATACTTGCCTTTTCCACCTTTTTGACCACATTAAGCAGGAAAGTGAGAAGGGGAACTATACAGGTATGGTCATGGTAGACTTGCAGAAAGCTTTTGAAACTGTAGACCATGATATTCTCCTAATGAAACATGCATGGGTCTAAATTATGTAGAAGTGTATTGGTTTAGGTCTTATCTGACCAACAGAACACAAGTATATAATGTTGGTGATGTTCTGTCAGAGGCAAAATAAATATCCTGTGGAGTACCGCAGGGATCAATTTTAGGGCCTCTCTTATTTCTTATATATATGTTAATGATATGCCAGATACAGTAAAGTGCAAACTTTTGCTTTAAGCTGATTCAGCCATACTGGTATCTGGGAAGGATACAGTTTACATAGAGGAGACCCTGAGTAAGGAATTGCATTTTGTTAGATTAGTTGTCTGACAACAAATTGTCACTACTTTTGGGAAAAACTGAATCGATTTTGGATTTTTAAAAATGTAGATTGCTTAGCGCTGACAAGATAAAAGTAAACTATGCAGGCAAGGAGATTGAATCTAAAACAAGTATCTTATCTTGGTGTGAACCTAGATCAATCCCTTTCTGGAGGCCTGATTGCTGCAAAAACTATTACTAAAATGGCAAACAAATTGAAATATTTATACCGTAACACTAGATAGTTTACCATTAAAAGTTAAGAAACTGCTTGTCTCAACCTTGATTAAGTGTCATTTTGATTATGCCTGCTTTGCTTGGTATAGTGGGCTATCAAAAAAGCTGAAAAAGAGAATGCAGGTCATGCAAAATAATGTTATCGGGTATATGCTGAATGTCCCCCCTAGGACCCACATAGGGGTACAGGAGTTCTGGGAGGTGGGCTTGTTGCCTTTGGAGTCCAGAGTGGACCAACTGTTGCCCAAAGTAAATAAAAATACAAAATCCTGGATATAGCCACCATATTGTGATCACTGCATCCAATGGGTATGGATACAGGTTTAGAACAACATTCTACAGTATTAGTACAAATGTGATCGATATATGTGGATGATCTTGTTCCTGTAGTGTTTTTAAACAACCCGGTAGGTTGATTAATAACCTGAACCAGACTACAGGCACTGGTTAAATTAAGAAGCTTCCTCTTGAGCAGACAGCTTGATGAAAACCAGCCAATATTCAGGTCCCCAAGAAAGTAGACCTCTCTGTTTACATCACATACACTTGAAAAAGTAAAGGAGAGCCGCACACTCAAAGAACTCAGATGCAATACTTTAATAACCTAATATCCAACACTTCGACAGACAAGCTGTCTCCATCAGGATATAATAAGCCAGCACCTCGCCTAAACAGGTGTTCGTTTCTTTCGCCTCCAAATACATCACATACACTATCAAACATTTCACACGTATTATTTAGATACTGATTGTTGGCACTTGATGGCCTATAGCAACACCCCAAAAGAACAACAATGAGCCTGTCATAAGGAGGGTGGATAATGAGCCTGTCATAGCAAATGTAAGCAATGTCTCTACGCGCTCTGGCAGCTTTCATGGCTGGGATCAGTACTTTCCTCTTCTGGTGCACAGCTTCAGGATAGTCCTCGTTGAGGAAGATATACGTGGTGGGTTTCCCAGTCCTGTGGGCGCACTCCATCTCAACCTTCATGTGGTCCATCTTCAATTTCTCAGAGATCATTTCCCTCACTTTGTCCTCAGACTCCGTTCAGGTCTCATGTGGACATCCACAACCACGTTGTTTGACATCCACAACCACCGCCTTGATTGTCCCTCGAGTCTGATTTATCTGTCATTGTTATCATGGATTCACACACAGAGCTGATGTCCTCTCTCAATGACTTACAGATTGCTGTCATCTTGCTGTTCTCCTATTTCAACTTATCAAGCTGATCCTGGGAGAACTGCAAAGTGTTCTTCAGGTCCTGGACCTCTCTGGTTAGGTCGTCCATTCTTTTATTAGTAGAATCCACAAGTATCTGGACAAAACACTTCAAGCTATTTTCTTGTTGTAACAACTGCTTGTAGGTCTCTTTTTGTTTGCTTAAAAGATCCTTCATGTTTGATAGAGAGACACCAGTGTCAACGGTACTCCCACCGGCTTTGGTCTTTGTCATGGTAGCTAGCAACGTAGGTTACGCTGTTACTCCTCGCAGCCACTAAGCCACAAACCCGGGACAATCCGCCGTCCCAGCCACAATGGCTAACCGCGTCGCGGGCAGCATTCAGGTCACCACCGCAAGTTTTTTTTTTACCCTTTCTCTCCAATTTTGTGGTATCTAATTAGTAGTTACAGTCTTGTCTCATTGCTGCAACTCCCATACGGACTCGGGAGAGGCGAAGGTCGAGAGACGTGCGTCCCACGAAACACAACCCAACCAAGTCGCACTGCTTCTTGACACAATGTCCACTTAACCCGGAAGCCAGCCGCACCAATGTGTCGGAGGAAACACCATACACCTGGCGACCGTGTCAGTGTGCACTGTGCCAGGCCTGCCACGGGAGTCGCTAGCACGCGAAGGGACAAGGACATCCCTGCCGGCCAATCAGGACGACGCTGGGCCAATTGTGTGCCGCCCCATGCGTCTCCCGGTCGCAGCCGACGTCAAATAGCTCCTCAGACCTATCCGTGGTCGGCAGGATCATTGGAAAGAGAGAAGCATTCCCAGCAACTGATGCCAACTGCGTTGCTGGATCCAAAATCGGTTTGACAAAATGATTTTCATAGTTATTACACATCAGGTCACCCTACCAAACTTCCCTCCTAAACATTTTATAGGTCTGTCTGTTACACACTGTATTTGGGGAGTTTCACCCATTCTTCCCTGCAGATCCTCACAAGCTCCGTAAGGTTGGATGTGGAGCTTCCCTGCACAGCTATTTTCAGGTCTCTCCAGAGATGTTCGATCAGGTTCAAGTCTGGGCTCTGGCCGTGCCACTCAAATACATTCAGAGACTTGTCCCGATGCCACTCCTGCGTTGTCTTGGCTGTGTGCTTAGGGTTGTTGTCCTGTTGGAAGGTGAACCTTCGCCCCAGTCTGAGGTCCCAAACACTCTGGAGCAGGTTTTCATCAAGGAATCTCTCTGTACTTTGCTCTGTTCATCTTTTCAATCGATCCTGACTAGTCCATGCTGCTGAAAAACATCCCCACAGCATGATGCTGCCACTACCATGCTTCACCGTAGGGATGGTGCCAGGTTTCCACCAGACGTGACAATTGGCATTCAGTCCAAAGAGTTCAATATTGGTTTCATCAAACCAGAGAATCTTGTTTCCCATGGTCTTTAGGTGCCTTTTGACAAACTCCAAGCAGGAGTTTGCCTTTTAATGTCATGTGCCTTTTACTGAGGAGTGGCTTCCATCTGGCCACTCTACCACAAAGGCTTGAAAAAGTGCTGCAGAGATGGTTGTCCTTCTGGAAGGTTTTCCCATCTGCACAGAGGAACTCTGGAGCTCTGTCACAGTGACCATCGGGTCCTTGGTCACCTCCATGAACAAGGCCCTTCTCCCCTAATTGCTCAGTTTGGGTGGGCGACCAGCTCAAGGAAGAGTCTTGGTGGTTCCAAAAGTCTTCCATTTTAGAATGATGGAGTCCACTGTGTCCTTGGGGACCTTCAATGCTGCAGAAATGTTTTGGTACCCTTCCCCAGATCTGTGCCAACACAATCCTGTCTCGAAGCTCTACGGACAATTCCTTTGACCTCGTGGCTTGGTTTTTGCTCTGACATGCACTGTCAACTGTGAGACCTTATATAGACAGGTGTGTGCCTTTCCAAATCATGTCCTATCAATTCAATTTACCACAGGTGGACTCCAATCAACTTGTAAAAACATCTCAAAGATGGTCAATGGAAACAGCCTGCAGCAATTTCGAGTCTCATAGCAAAGGGTCTGAATACTTACGTAATTCATGTATTTCTGTTTTTCTTTTTAAATCTAAAAACCTGTTTTCGTTTTGTCATTATGGGGTATTGTGTGTGGGTTGATGAGGAAAAAAATGTATTTAATCCATTTTAGAATAAGGCTGTAATGTAACAAAATGTGGAAAAAGGTGTCTGAATACTTCCTGAATGCACTGTAGCAGTAATGAATCATCGGTCTAATGAATGAAAGGTTGGTGGTTCAAATCCCAGAGCAGATTTGGTGAAAATTCTGTCAATGTGCCCTTGAGCAAGGCACTTAACCCTAATTGCTCTTGTTAAGTGGCTCTGGATAAGAGTGTCTGCTAAATGTATTTTATTTAACTTGGCAAGTCAGTTAAGAACAAATTCTTATTTTCAATGATGGTCTAGGAACAGTGGGTTAACTGCCTGTTCAGGGGCAGAATGACAGAGTTGTACCTTGTCAGCTCAGGGATTTGAACTTGCAACCTTCTGGTTACTAGTCCAATGCTCTAACCACTAGGCTACCCTGCCACCCCAAATAACTAACATGTAATGTAAATTGACACAATATTATGGCCATAGTTGAGCCAATTAACCCTGATATGTTTCTAATTACATTTTAAAACAGTTGTAATAGATGTAATTGTAAAATAATTTTCATATGGGTTTTCATAAGCAACATTTAAGACATTATTCTGTTATTTAATATGGTGTTTTATTTTTGAAAGAAATTGTTGTTTCAACATCAACATATTGTTCAATGTTCAAAAAAATGAAGCCCAGTAGTTATTCTGTGACTTTAGCTAATACACTTTTTATTTTTGACGTGATATTGTTTCGGTTTGCAAAACTCTGGGAACTTTTGGAAAACTCCGGAATTCCTGATTATTCCCACCCGATTCTGGGAATCCTCCAACCGGGAAAACAAGGTCATTTATTGAAAGTTCCTGGAATTTTGAAACACGAATCGTCTTACTTTATCAGTTTCAAGCACTAATCACAGTAATTGATAATGCATCAATCAAGTTGCAAACATCAATGCCCAGTTGCACACAATTTGACAGTTTATGCTTAGGTCAAAGACCAAAACAACAAATCATTAGGTACATGGAGGGAGCAGAGAAGTTTACCCAGAGCCATGTATAGAATGTATTAATATATGACTCTAGGTTTGCCTAACTACTTGATTAACAATGACTGTACGACAGATGTTCAGAGAAAGAATTTACAGTACCATATTGGCGGAGGCAACGCCAAGAGAGGAGGCAGAGACAGGCTTCCGTAGAAACTCAATTACTCTGAGCTCTAATATTACAATCGTCTAGCTGATCTGAATGAAAATGGTCTTAAAAAAACAAGAGCAGTCAAGAGCAGTACAATCTGAGGCTAATGGAAAAGCTCAGGGCCAGAGAGTTTAGTTTAAGATTATGGTCATTGCAGAATTTGCTTGGCAGCGTTGAAAATCTTTAGTACCTATGTTCACCCAGGAACGAATAGGACTAAAGCTTCGAACACACCGACAGCGTTATTGCACTAATTAGTATGCAGCATCATCTAGAAAGTTCAACATTTATATTCTGCTACCATTTCTGCCAAGCCGTCTACGCATACAGTTTGACGCATACGTTCGATAAATCCAACTTATACACCACACAGAATGCACTGCAAAGGCAAAAGCACTGCTGCAAGGCAAAAGCAGAGTTTCATTGGAAATGAATGTGTACCAAAATGCAATGACGCTGTCGGTGTGTTCGAAGAGTTTGTAAGAAAGAATTTGCAAAGCACATTCATGACTTAAAGTACTAATATGAACAAGGCGTTAGAGCATAAGAATATAACCAAAATAAAGGAGTTGTGTTCTGTTCCACTGCGGCAGTGCGGTGGGGAAGCAGCACAAATATTCTCAGGCTTTGCGTGTTGATAGAGAGCCACACAATGAGAAGCACCAAGTCAAGGTTGAATCGAACACTGTGAGGATGAATCTAAGTACATTAGTGACACTGGCTGACAACAAAGCCCGAGCCTGCACAATGCTGCTAAGTCTCAAGGCAGAAAACTGTGATAACATTTGTAGACCAATTTGTGACCAACCAAAGGTTATCGGAGTATATTAAACAAAACATTTTACTTTTAGTTTGTGCGACTTTCTGAGAAATTGGTTATGACTAAGTCTTCTTTATTTCGTCAAGCCTATTTTGTCCTGTGTTATTGAACCAGAACCAACTGGGTGCCAGTCATACATAATACAACATGACTCATTTCTGTTTTCTGGACCGCACCAATACAACTCAGCTAGGCTTAACATTAAAAAGGACAATTTCTAATTACGTTTCACTGTGTGGCCGAATATAAAAGAGTGGAACTGGAGCAGCCTGTGGCTACGAGCAGACTTGCGGTATTATTATTAGTAAATTCTGGCCCTGATGCGAGGAGGTAGCAGCTAGAAGGGGCCCTACAGGCAGTCTGGGCCCCTTTGGTAAAAAGCCTAGATGAGAGAATCTATATCAGGCAGTGTGGAAGTAAGGCCTGGAAAATCCAACTACTTAAGCCATAGTCTTTTCTCTCTGCTTCCGCACGGCAAGCGGTACCAGTGCATCAAGTCTGATACCAACAGGCTCTTGAACAGCTTCTATCTCCAAGCAATAAGACTGATAAATAGCGAACCTTCTATCTTTATTGAACTTTTATTTGCAAACTATTTTTGTCTCTATGCACACTCACAGGGCCCTACACACTCACTCACATATAATATGCACATACATTTACACTGACTCTACACACCCACACACCCACTCACATACAAGCTGCTGCTACTCTGTTTATCTTTTATCCTGTTGCCTATTCACCTTACCCCTGTACATATCTGCCTCAATCACTCCAGAATCCCTGCACATTGTAAATATGGTATTGGATCTGACTTTTTAAATATTTCCTGTGTATATTATGCTTGCCTACTTTGTGTATTTCATATTCTTATTTATATTTCAGTTTTTTCTAGTATTACATTGTTATTGATTACTGCATTGTTGGGTTTTGAGTTTGGAAGAAAGGCATTTCACTGCACTTGTGCATGTGACATCGAAACTTGAAACTCGATAAAGCAGACAAGTTTGGTAGACTGCCAGTCATGTTTAAACAAACTGGCTGTTGAGCCTTGTGAGGCTTGTAGGCACCCTAGAGCAAAATAGCCTACATGTAAGTGCTTGTAAGATACACACATTTCCATAGAGGGTTCATATTATGACTGCCAGCCAGCCAGTCAGATTCGCTTGCATTCAATAGCTACCACTGTATTAAACAAACATCAATTTACAATACCAGTCAAAAGTTTGGATACACCTCATTCAAGGTTTTTCTTTATTTTTTAAAAACTATTTAAAAAATAATAATGAAGACATCAACAGTATGAAATAACACATATGGAATCATGTTGTAACCAAAAAAGTGTTAACAAGAAATTTGTGGAATGGTTGAAAAACAAGATTTAATGACTCCAACCTAAGTGTACGTAAACTTCCAACTTCAACTGTATATCCATCCTGCCCTGCCTTTCCAAAGTCTTCGAAAGCCAAGTTAACAAACAGATCAATGACCATTTCGAATCCCACTGTACCTTCTCTGCTGTGCAATCCGGTTTCCGATCTGGTCACGGGTGCACCTCAGCCACCCTCAAGGTACTAAACAATATCATAACCGCTGTCGATAAAAGACAGTACTGTGCAGCCGTCTTCATCGACCTGGCCAAGGCTTTTGACTCCGTCAAACACCATATTCTTATCGGCAGACTCAACAGTCTTGGTTTCTCAAATGACTGCCTCGCCTGGTTCACCAATTACTTCTCAGACCGAGTTCAGTGTGTCAAATCGGAGGGCCTGTTGTCCGGGCCTCTGGCAGTCTCTATGGGGATTTCACAGGGTTTAATTCTCGGGCCAACTCTTTGTTCTGTATATATCAACGATGTTGCTCTTGCTGCAGGGGGTGATTCCCTGCTCCACCTCTACGCAGACGATATACATCTGTATACTGCATTCTGTATACATCTGGCCCTGATTTGGACACTGTGTTAACAAACCTCCAAACGAGCTTCAATGCCATACAACACTACTTCCATGGCCTCCAACTGCTCTTAAACGCTAGTAAAACTAAATGCATGCTTTTCAACCGTTCAACCGCCTGAAGGTACCACGTTCATATGTACAAACAATAGTACGCAAGTATAAACACCATGGGACCACGGAGCCGTCATACCGCTCAAGAAGGAGACGCGTTCTGTCTCCTAGAGATGAATGTATTTTGGTGCAAAATTGTGCAACTCAATCCCAGAACAACAGCAAAGGACCTTGTGAAGATGTTGTAGGAAACAGGTACAAAAGTATCTATATCCACAGTAAAACAAGTCCTATATCGACATAACCTGAAAGGCCACTCAGCAAGGAAAAAGCCACTGCTCCAAACTGCCATAAAAAAGCCAGACTACGGTTTGCAACTGCACATGATGACAAAGCTCATACTTTTTGGAGAAATGTCCTCTGGGCTGATGAAACAAAAAATAGAACTGTTTGGCCATAATTGTAACATTCTGAGTGTAGTGGGTGGGAAGTCAGGCGCAGGAAGCAGAGAGTTCAGGGGAGTGCTACTTTAATGCACAAGAACTGGCGAACATAAGCCAACTCCACGAAAACACAGGGCGTATAAACAAACAAACGCCCCAAACAGGGGGACTTAAACTGTCCAGAAAAACCCACGAAATGGGAAAACACGAAACCCACAGACGTGCACACAAGTTACACAAAACAGAAGGTCACAATAATTAATCCCGCACAAGGAACCAGGCAGGCCGGCTGACTAATAAAGCCTCACTAATATTATACCCAACTCAAAACAGGTGCACTCAATAAACACATAAGGAGGGGGATGAAATAATCAGTGGCAGCTAGTAGGCCGGCGACGACGACTGCCGAGCACCATCCGAACGGGAAGGGGAGCCACCTTCAGTCGGAGTCGTGACAATAATGACCATCGTTATGTTTGTAGGAAAAAGGGGGATGCTTGCAAGCCGAAGAACACCATCCCAACCGTGAAGCACAGGGGTGGCATTATCATGTTGTGGGGGTGCTTTGTTGCAGGAGGGTCTGGTGCACTTCACAAAATAGATGGCATCATGAGGAACGGAAATTATGTGGATATATTGAAGCAACATCTCAAGACATCAGTCAGGAAGTTTAAAGCTTGGTCGCAAATGGGTCTTACAAATGGACAATGACCCCAAGCATACTTCCAAAGTTGTGGCAAAATGGCTTAAGGACAACAAAGTCAAGGTATTTGAGTGGCCATCACAAAGCCCTGACCTCAATCCTATAGATAATTTATGGGCAGAACTGAAAAAGCATGTATGAGCAAGGAGGCCTACAAACCTGACTCAGTTACACCAGCTCTGTCAGGAGGAATGGGCCAAAATTCACCAACTCATTGTGGGAAGCTTGTGGAAGGCTACCCAAAACATTTCACCCAAGTGAAACAATTTAAAGACAATGCTACCAAATACTAATTGAGTGTATGTAAACTTCTGACCCACTGGTTCTGACCCACTGGGAATGTGATGAAATAAATTAAAGCTGAAAGAAATCATTCTCTCTACTATTATTTTGACATTTCACATTCTTAAAATAAAGTGGTGATCCTAACTGACCTAAAACGGGGAATTGTTACTAGGATTAAATGTCAGTAATTGTGAAAACTGAGTTTAAATGTAGTTGGCTAAGGTGTATGTAAACTTCCGACTTCAAATGTAGGTTTTAAATAGTTTGGGTCTGGAGTGTCTCCCCCTTTGAAGAAGGGGATGACCGCGGCAGCTTTCCAATCTTTAGGAATGTTGAACAGTACGAAAAAGAGGTTGAACAGACTAGTAATAGGGGTTGCAACAATGGCGGTGGATAATTTTAGAAAGAGAGGGTCCAAATTGTCTAGCCCAGCTGATTTGTACGGGTCCAGGATTTGAAGCTCTTTCAGAACATCTGCTATCTGGATTTGGGTGAAGGAGGAGCTGGGGAGGCTTGGGCAAGTAGCTGCAGGGATGCGGAGCTGTTGGCCGGGGTTGGGGTAGCCAGGAGGAAAGCCAGCCATAGAGAAATGATAATTGAAATTCTCGATTATCGTGGATTTATCGCTGAGGAACCATGAGCTGTACAACAAAGGAAGACCACAGAGTCATTTTTGCCCATCTTTCTCATCCATGGTTTTACAATATCTTCAATGGTTTTCAAAAAATTACCCAGGAGGGATGTTTCTACCTGAGCCATAAGTGCTGTAACATGAATGGTAAATGGGTTAACGTGCAGGAAATGGCATTGCTCCTCCATAATTACAGTCCTGCATTAGCCACAAAGCAGGGTCAGGTATCATATGCACTAAGAGAGAGGAGACTAAGCTGAAACACAAGCAGCAACGCACAAGGTAGAAACAATAATCACATTCATACAGCACTATCATCACCACTTATAGCATCATACCAGCTGAGTGACTGGAGTTCAGTGACACTTCTAACAAAAGTCATCATTTGCTAATCGTGGAGAACGAAGACACTCTCCGTGTCGTCAGAATCTGTCATTTCACTTAGAGGATTTGGCTGTGTCACTAGTACTAGAGCCTGTAGCTAAGAGACAGGGGTGCTTCAGCAATCTGAAGTTGTGGGGGGGGGGGGGGGGGTAGAGGAGAGATTCGGAACCTGTCAACAAGCTGCCTCAGCCAACACTCAGGAACTGTGAGGTATCATCTGCCCGCTGATTACATAGAAACAACGCTTCATCACAATGGAGCTCAACACACAACAGACTTGCAGAAGCCAGATTTAATTATTGTGACGGCATGCAATTGATTTGGGAATTCATTCTTTAATGTCAAACACTGCATGCACAGACTGAGTCAGGGGGAAATAATGAAATGAGCCCCCAAACAGAATGGCTGCTTGGTGGATAAGTGGAGAAGATCTACCAGCTGCCACAGGTGGAACATTTGATAAAGTAGTGGTAATGGTTCCTTCAGCTGGCAGTAGATAACCTCCTGAGACAGTACTTGACAGTGACTATTGCCACTAGGGCTGTCCCTGACTAAATAAAATACTGGTTGACCGAAATTGATTGGTCAAAATGTTTTTGTGTATTTTTCCATGTATAGACACACCCCATGTGTTATAATAAAATCAACGATATGCATTGAGCTTGTCAGATGCTTTAAGCTTACGCTTTGATGAAATACGACAAATGCCTCAAGAGGGCGCCAGAGATCTAGATAACCAGAAGAGAAACCGTAACCTGACCCAACTATTCTCCCCCCGCTCCTGCTGGCTTTCACAGATTCTGCCACTACTCTCCTGAAGTTGCCAACCTTTCTCACGTGAAATGCCAATTTATCTTACCATTTATACAGATCTGCGTGCCAGTTATGGTTTCATATGCCATATGACTTAAATGTAAATGTAATATGCAAATGTTCATTAAACAGTTTAATTTCATTTATAATAACATCTTCATATCGCAAAATCAATGTCATGTGGTTAATCTGAATTCTATTAAAAGCTAAGTGAAAATTATCAATTTAAAAACGCCAATGCCATTACCAACTATGTAAAAATAGCCAAAAAATATCATTTAAATAACATTGGCTAGACATGGCCTGTCTGTAATGAACTTGAAACATTTTATCAACTTTTTAACTTGGGTCCAGCCCAAAGCTTTCATGAGCAAACTTTCAACATTGTATAAAATATTCTGTGCCGTCAGCGTTTCCAGCACTAGTGAGTTCGGGACAGACACCCCTGTAGGTTATTTGTGATAGGGATAAAAAGCAGTGCTTGACTTGGGCAGGAGCACACTGGAGCGGAGTATCGGCACCTCGAGTTTTCTTAAGGTGCCGGTACCCCAGAGTGGAGCCCTGGCTTTCATGGTAACGTCAACAGTGAAGAGGCAACTCCGGGATGCTGGCCTTCTAGGCAGAGTTGCAAAGAAAAAGCCATATCTCAGACTGACCAATAAAAAGAAAAGATTAAGATGGACAAAAGAACAAAGACACTGGACAGAGGAACTCTGCCTAGAATGCCAGCATCCCGGAGTCGCCTCTTCACTGTTGACATTGAGACTGGTGTTTTGCGGGTACTATTTAATGAAGCTGCCAGTTGATGACTTGTGAGGTGTATGTTTCTCAAGCTGGACACTCTAATGTACTTGTCCTCTTGCTCAGTTGTGCACCGGGGCCTCCCAATCCTCATTCTATTCTGGTTAGAGACAGTTTGCGCTGTTCTGTGAAGGGAGTAGTACACAGCGTTGTACGACATCTTCAATTTCTTGGCAATTTCTCGCATGGAATAGCCTTAATTTCTCAGAACAAGAATAGACTGATGAGTTTCAGAAGAAAGTTCTTTGTTTCTGGCCATTTCAAGCCTGTAATCGAACCCAGAAATGCTGATGCTCCAGATACTCAACGAGTCTAAAGAAGGCCAGTTTTATTGCTTCTTTAATCAGAACAAGAGTTTTCAGCTGTGCTAACATAATTGCAAAAGGGTTTTCTAATGATCAATTAGCCTTTTAAAATTATAAACTTGGATTAGCTAACACAACGTGCCATTGGAACACAGGAGTAATGGTTGCTGATAATGGGCCTCTGTACGTCTACAGTATGTAGATATTCCATAAACAATCAGCCGTTTCCAGCTACAATAGTCATTTACAACATTAACAATGTCTACACTGTATTTCTGATCAATTTGATGTTATTTTAAAAGGACAAGAAAAATTGCTTTTCTTTCAAAAACAAGGACATTTCAAAATGACCTCAAACTTTTCAACGGTAGTGTATATTTGTTACTGATCGACTAAAACAATGTCGGTCGACCAGCAGCCTAACGACCAAACAATCGACTAATTGGAGTCAGCCTTAATTGCCACTAAAGAGAAGCGCCAGGGCAACCTGGAATGGAATAGGAGTGAGTCATTCCGGTTCCATACTGAAGCTTAACTTTCACATGAAGTTCTGCTTCTAGAAGTGTTTATGATACAACTGTATATACGTCTATCTGGAGTTCCCTTTCGGTTCTTTGACACCATAGTTAACCCACCATCCCCACTGCATCTCAGAGCCCTCTCTCTCTCTCTCACACACACACACACACACACACACACTGTGAGAGTGAAAATAACCCGAGGTGGAGGAAAGGTGAGCTGACGGTGACTTCCCCCATTTCCCCTACGGAGCTATGGTTGCTTGGAGGTTTCAGAGGGCAGTGCAGCCCTGGCTTTCAAGGTAAACCTTTTAAGACAGGATTCACCCACCTTCGCCTGGTAGGCCTGTGGAGATGAAACCACACATCCCTATTAGGAGATCCATCAGGCTTCCACAGGAGACGTCAGGGTGAAGGTGGGAATCGCTACTGTACCGGATGACTAGCGTTGCACTCAGCTTTCTAATGAGAGAATATTTTCATGCCAAGATGATGGAATGGAAGTCATTTTTCTGCCCTACTATCGAGCGTCCAGGCTCATTTCACATAGTGGCACCGTGATGAGTCATAGTTGGGTCGGAGATGGGCTGAGAAACATTAAAAGGACAATGAGCATGCCACCCTCCCAGCCTTCTTTCTCCTCCATCTATCCCTCCCAGCAGTCTGCCTTCTACAGGTCTGACAGCAGCGCACGCCTTGGCAATATGTCACAACTGAAAAACACTTACCATCAACCATCCTGCTGGGGTCGTTTTATATCGATGTGCAAACGAAGGAGTTTAATGATATTTATGGAAAAGCAGGAATACTGTACACTATTTAAATTAACAAATGTCCCAATTAAGCCTTTATGGAATACAATGGTGGGTTGAGAACGTCATGGAAGGTGCTTGCTGTTTTGTGGGATTTACAAATGCCCAACACACCCGTTCTCTATAAAGATAAACACTGCCACTGCAACCTCCACGCTTTATTGAACCGTCCCTGAGACAAGCAAGTGCTTGGTTAACATCCACCCTGAACTCGTATAATCTACCAAATATAATACAAGCATGTTTTACAAGGGCTATGATGCAAACAATCATAAGGAACGAGCACTTTCCACTACTCATGCCTGTTTCTATTACGTGGGTAATAGCTGGGAATGGTGCTAGAAGGACTGCTAGAGGATCACAACCATAAGAGATAAAAACAAGGGCACCCTATTCCATATGTAGTGCACTACTTTTGACCAGGGCCCATAGAACTCTGGTCAAAAGAAGTGCTCTATATAAAAGAGGGCTGGTAATTGCCAGGGACCTCACGATATGATATCACAATACTTAGTGCTTTCAGAAAGTATTCACACCCCTGGAATTTTTCCCACTTTTTGTTGTGTTACAAAGAGGGAGTGTGCAAAGCGGTCATCAAGGCAAAGGGTGGCTACTTTGAAGAATCTAAAATATAAAATATACTTTGATTTGTTTAACACTTCATTTGTTACTACAGTTGAAGTTGGAAGTTTACATACACTTGGAGTCAAAAGTCGTTTTTCAACCACTCCACAAATTTCTTGTTAACAAACTATAATTTTGGAAAGTCGGTAAGGACATCTACTTTGTGCATGACACAAGTCATTTTTCCAACAATTGTTTACAGACAGATTATTCCACTTATAATTCACTGTATCACAATTCCAGTGGGTCAGAAGTTTACATACACTAAGTTGACTGTGTCTTTAAACAGCTTGGAAAATCCCAGAAAATTATTATTCAATTGGCCTATTGGAGGTGTAGCTGTGGATGTATTTCAAGGCCATCCTTCAAACGCAGTACCTCTTTGCTTGACATCATGGGAAAATCAAAAGAAATTAGCCAAGGCTTCAGAATTTTTTTTGCAGACCTCCACAAGTCTGGTTCATCCTTGGGAGCAATTTCCAAACGCCTGTAGGTACCACGTTAATTTGTACAAGCAAAAGTACTCACGTATAAACACCATGGGACCACGGAGCCGTCAAACCGCTTAGGAAGAAGACACATTCTGTCTCCTAGAGATGAACGTACTTTGGTGTGAAAAGTGCAAATCAATCCCAGAACAAGAGCAAAGTACCTTGTGAAGATGTTGGATGAAACAGGTACAAAAGTATCTATATCCACAGTAAAACGAGTCCTAAATTGACATAACCTGAAAGGTCTCTCAGCAAAGGAAGAAACCACTGCTCCAAAACCACCATAAAAAAAGCCAGACTACGGTTTGCAATTGCACATAGGGACAAAGATCAAACTTTTTGGAGCATATCCTCTGGTCTGATGAAACAAAAATAGAACTGTTTGGCCATAATGACCATCGTTATGTTTGGAGGAAAAAAGGGGAGGCTTGCAAGCCGAAGAACACCATCCCAACCGTGAAGAACGGGGGTGGCATTATCATGTTGTGAGGGTGCTTTGCTGCAGGAGGGACTGGTGCACTTCACAAAATAGATGGCATCATGAAGAACGAAAATTATGCGGATATATTGAAGGAACAACTCAAGACATCAGTCAGGAAGTTAAAGCTTGGTCGCAAATGGGTCTTCCAAATGGACAATGACCCCAAGCATACTTCCAAAGTTGTGGCAAAATGGCTTAAGGACAACAAAGTCAAGGTATTGGAGTGGCCATCACAAAGCCCTGACCTCAATCCTATAGACAATTTATGGGCAGAACTGAAAAAGCGTGTACGAGCAAGGAGGCCTACAAACCTGACTCAGTTACACCAGCTCTGTCAGGAGGAACGGGCCAAAATTCACGCAATTTATTGTGGGAAGCTTGTGGAAGGCTACCCATAATGTTTGACCCAAGTTAAACAATTTAAAGGCAATGCTTCCAAATACTAATTGAGTGTATGTAAACTTCTGACCCTCTGGGAATGTGAAGAAATAAAAGCTGAAATAAATGTATTTTCTATCATTCTGACATTTCACATTCTTAAAATAAAGTGGTGATCCTAACGGACCTAAAACAGGGAATTGTTAATACATGGATTAAATGTCAGGAGTTGTGAAAAAACAGAGATTAAATATACTTGGCTAAGGTGTATGTAAACTTCCGACTTCAACTCTACATAACTCAATATGTGTCATTTGATAGATTTGATGTCTTTACTAATATTCTACAATATAGAAAGAAAAACCCTTGAATGAGTAGTTGTGGTACTGTCAAAACTGTAACTAGGCCACTCAGGAACATTCAATGTCATCTTGGTAATTAACTCCAGTGTATATTTGGCCTAGCGTTTTAGGCTATTGTCCTGCTAAAACGTGGATTTGTCTCCCAGTGTCTGTTGGAAAGCAGACAACAGACCCTAGTCTATAAAATATGAAGAGTGGTACTCAGTAATGTGTCGTGTTTGTCCCAAACATAATGCTTTGTATTCAAGACAAAAAAATGAATTCCGTTGACATATTTTTTGCAGTATTACTTTAGGGCCTTGTTGTAAACCGGATGCATGTTTTGGAATATTATGTATTCTGTACAGGCTTCCTTTTCACTCTCATTTAGGTTAGTATTGTGGAGTAACAAAAATGTTTTGATCCATCCTCAGTGTTGTCCTCTCACACTCAATTAACTCTACCTGGTTTAAAATCACAGTTTCCTTTCTCTTCGTAAACTGATTTAGGAAGGACGCCGGTATCTTTGTAGTGACTGGGTGTATTGATACACCATCGAAAGTGTCATTAATAACTTCACCATGCTCAAAGGGATATTCAAATTCTGCTTTTTTTTATTACCCATATACCAATAGGTGCCCTTCTTTGTGAGACATTGGAAAACCTCCCTGGTCTTTGCTCTTGAGTCTGTGCTTGAAATTCACTGCTCGACTGAGGGACCTTTGTATGTGTGGGGTACAGAGATGGGGTAGTCATTCAAAAATGTTAAACACCATTATTGCACACAGTTAGTCCAAGCAACTTATCTGACTTGTTAAGCAAGTCATAACAAAGAGGCTGAATACTTATTGACTCAAAATATTCTCTTTATTTTAAAAATTATTTTTATATTTCTAAAAAACAAATTCCACTTTGACTTTATGGGGTATTTTGTGTAGATCAGTGACACAATCAACATTTAATTTGATGTTCTGAACATTTTGCTCACATAGTGTTCTAATATTGAGTTGCATCCCCCTTTTACCTTCAGAACAGCCTCAATTCGTTGGGGAATGGGCTCTACAAGGTGTCCAATGTGTTCCACATGGATGCTGGCCCATGTCAACTTCAATGCATCCCACAGTTGTGTCAAGTTGGCTGGATGTCCTTTGGGTAGTGGACCTTTCTTGATACACACGTGAAACTGTTGAGTGTGAAAAAACCCAGCAGCATTGCAGTTCTTAATCCAACGGAACGCACAAAAGACGACATCCCTCCTCCTAGCAGCCAGCTGCCCCGCCCCTCCCGGTCTTCTCTCAGAGACAACAGCATATCAGGAGGCAGCCATTGTCTGAACTGAGAAGTGGGAGTGTTGAGGATATTGACATTTAACACATTCAATAAATAATGTATAATTAACAAAAGGTTCTTAATTAATTTCACAACCACAGCTGTTGTTTTTCCTCACACATGAGCAATGGGCGTGTCTAGGAGATATCATCACCGAGCACTAATCAGTAGCTTAGGTATGGAAACAGACCGCTTCGCCAACCATGGCCCCGTGACCAAGCCTTGGGTACCGCATAGAATACCCACAGAATAGTGCCACCTTACTCTCTGAAAAAAAAGACTCAATCTCCTCTGAAGCTTTTGAAGGCAGCTCCAACGGATGCTCCCGAGCACTGCAATGGCTCCATCAGATTAGGGGACAGTCTTATTCTCCAGAGAGAGAGACAAATGAAGAGACACATAAGATAAGCTTTACTTGTCCAAAAATATAAATAAATTCTGTAAGTGGTTGTAGTTCAGTGGCACAGCACCCCTGAAAGACTGAGATTCCCACTAATCAGGCTTCTAAGGCGAGATACATAAGCATTGTAGAATAAATTCTCAAACACCATGCATGAACCCATTTTCCATTCAAGTTATGTACAATACAGTTTCTCTAAAGAACACTATTAAATAGTTTACTTTTTCTGTTGTGTTGCAATTGTATTCATGGAGAATGACATTCTACCCATCCATATACCATCTGTGAAGAGAGAAAAATTATTATCAGTAAAAGCACAATAAATCACATTAAGCGTTAAAAAGCCATCAAAATGTATTTAATTATGTTGTATATTTACTTTATATGCTTATCTTTTATTATTTGTAATTGTTGTTGCATTGTCAAGATGAAACATGCAAATAAGCATTGCATTGGACAGTGTATACCATTGGACAGTGTATACCATTGGACAGTGTATACCATTGGACAGTGTATACCGTTGGACAGTGTATACCATTGGACAGTGTATACCATTGGACAGTGTATACCGTTGGACAGTGTATACCATTGGACAGTGTATACCATTGGACAGTGTATACCATTGGACAGTGTATACCGTTGGACAGTGTACACCATTGGACAGTGTATACCATTGGACAGTGTATACCGTTGGACAGTGTATACCATTGGACAGTGTATAACATTGGACAGTGTATACCATTGGACAGTGTATACCATTGGACAGTGTATACCGTTGGACAGTGTATACCATTGGACAGTGTATACCATTGGACAGTGTATACCGTTGGACAGTGTATACCGTTGGACAGTGTATACCATTGGACAGTGTATACCATTGGACAGTGTATACCATTGGACAGTGTATACCATTGGACAGTGTATACCGTTGGACAGTGTATACCATTGGACAGTGTAGACCATTGGACAGTGTATACCATTGGACAGTGTATACCATTGGACAGTGTAGACCATTGGACAGTGTATACCATTGGACAGTGTATACCATTGGACAGTGTATACCGTTGGACAGTGTATACCATTGGACAGTGTATACCGTTGGACAGTGTATACCATTGGACAGTGTATACCATTGGACAGTGTATACCGTTGGACAGTGTATACCGTTGGACAGTGTATACCATTGGACAGTGTATACCATTGGACAGTGTAGACCACTGGACAGTGTATACCATTGGACAGTGTATACCATTGGACAGTGTATACCATTGGACAGTGTATACCGTTGGACAGTGTATACCATTGGACAGTGTATACCATTGGACAGTGTATACCGTTGGACAGTGTAGACCACTGGACAGTGTATACCATTGGACAGTGTATACCATTGGACAGTGTATACAATTGGACAGTGTATACCATTGGACAGTGTATACAATTGGACAGTGTATACCGTTGGACAGTGTATACCATTGGACAGTGTATACCATTGGACAGTGTAGACCATTGGACAGTGTATACCGTTGGACAGTGTATACCATTGGACAGTGTAGACCATTGGACAGTGTATACCATTGGACAGTGTATACAATTGGACAGTGTATACCGTTGGACAGTGTATACCATTGGACAGTGTATACCATTGGACAGTGTAGACCATTGGACAGTGTATACCGTTGGACAGTGTATACCATTGGACAGTGTATACCATTGGACAGTGTATACCATTGTGTATCCTGTGCATACGACTAATAAAACTTGACAACTGTGTACAAACCATCAGGGCTTTCACAGAATCCCAGCACGTAAAGCTCGAGTGATTCAGGAACAGAATTCATAACACTGGCACTTTATTTCTTCATTATTTCTTCCATACCTGCAATTTCCCCTCCATACACTTGAGTGAAATTAAGCATTTTCCCCTCCCAGGCAGTCAGTCCAAAATGGCACCCTATTCCCTATGTAGTACACTACTACTTACCCGGGCCCTGATCAAAAGCAGTGCACTAAATAGAGAATAGGTTGTCATTTTGGATGTACACTTATTTCTCCACCTCCACCGGCCTGCTCGCTGCACCTCATCACTCTGAGAGCTTCGGGTGCGGAGGGATATAATGAAAGGAGGAAGAGGATAGATTGATATTCTAGTCAGTCTACAGGGCTGTTGCCGGAGGCTGCTTTCATGTCTAATGCGACGACTGGCCCTCTGTAGCAGGCTTCAACCTCCCTGTTAAATATACAAGCGAGAGAGTAAGAGAGAGAGAGAGCATGGCAGGACTACGTAACTAGGCTACTGCCTGGCGGCCGAGAGTCAAACAAGGTTACAGTCTGAAGAAACTGAAGCGGAAGACGTTTGGGGGTTTGGCATTGACGGATGGATTTAATAAAACCATAACTTAGCAAAGACATTCATGAGCAGGGAAAACGTGAAGATTAATAGACACTCCCACACTGGATTTGGTCAGTTGAATGTTGCGATCACTGAAGGTGATAATATGCCACGGTGTGTATCCCAAACTCACTGATCTCAGGTGACTGTCCAAGACTGTTAGAGATGGCCACGTACTGTATGGCTACAGTCTTGCGAGCTCTGATCCAACGTTGCTATTTTGTGATTGTTTTGGCGTTTATGTAACTTTTTTTGCACAAAATGTATTATTTCTTGTGTTTTTGTTCAACTTTACTTTTTATTTCATATTGTATAGTACTACTGATATTGATTATACTCTCTGGTCTTGTTACCATTTGATCTGAACGAACTGTGCCTCAAGTATGTTGGCAGAGTCAAGCCTCTAGATGTTCATGTTAATTATCCTACATTATATTTGTTGAACATGACTGGTGTTGAGTCTATATTTAAGTAACTAAAAGTCTCAATGTTTGGCTACATTTCCTGCAGCCTCTCTCAGTCAATATGCATATGACCTACACTTTGACATGCAGGCTTTAAAAAAATGTATGTACATGAAAAATAAATATTATTCAAACGTTGGCCTCTCTGATCCAATTCTGATTGGAGTAATTGTATAATATTGTGATTTTTCTTACTTGTTCATATAGACAACTGAAATCTCTATATATTTATTTTTTATTTTTTACTAGTCCCCGGACAAGCGTACAAGGGTTAATGTCGAGCCATGAGAGTGGTTATTTTCTATAGCAAATCCAATTGAGGATGGTGTTAGTGGCACATCCACTTACTGCAGCCATTATGAGTGCAGGGAGGCAGCCAATCCCTCCCTCTAACATAAGAGCAGAGTCCATTTCTATTATGCCTCTGTGAACACATTCCTCAGTGGTGCTTGCTGCCCTGCCTCCTGAACTCTCTAGTACTGTGATACATATGACCTCTTTTTGTAGTATTGTTGCTTGGATCCCGTGTGGCTCAGTAAGTAGAGCATGGCGGTTGCGAGTTCAATTCCCTGGAGAACCAGTATGAAAATGTATGTACTCAGCAAAGTACAGGGTGGCAAAAAAGTATTTAGTCAGCCACCAATTTTGCAAGTTCTCCCACTTAAAAAGATGAGAGAGGCCTATAGGTAGGTACACTTCAACTATGACAGACAGAATGAGGGAAAAAAATCCAGAAAATCACATTGTAGGATTTTTAATTAATTAATTTGCAAATTATGGTGGACAATAAGTATTTGGTCACCTACAAACAAGCAAGATTTCTTGCTCTCACAGACCTGTAACTTCTTCTTTAAGAGGCTCCTCTGTCCTCCACTCGTTACCTATATTAATGGCACCTGTTTGAACTTGTTATCAGTATAAAAGACACCTGTCCACAACCTCAAACAGTCACACTCCAAACTCCACTATGGCCAAGACCAAAGAACTGTCAAAGGACACCAGAAACAAAATTGTAGACCTGCACCAGGCTGGGAAGACTGAATCTGCAATAGGTAAGCAGCTTGGTTTGAAGAAATCAACTGTGGGAGCAATTATTAGGAAATGGAAGACATACAAGACCACTGATAATCTCCCTAGATCTGGGGCTCCAGCAAGATCTCACCCCGTGGGGTCAAAATGATCACAAGAATGGTGAGCAAAAATCCCAGAACCACATGGGGGGACCTAGTGAATGACCTGCAGAGAGCTGGGACCAAAGTAACAAAGCCTACCATCAGTAACACACTACGCCGCCAGGGACTCAAATCCTGTAGTGCCAGACGTGTCCACCTGCTTAAGCCAGTACATGTCCAGGCCCGTCTGAAGTTTGCTAGAGAGCATTTGGAAGATCCAGAAGAAGATTGGGAGAATGTCATATGGTCAGATGAAACCAAAATATAACTTTTTGGTAAAAACTCAACTCGTGTTTGGAGGACAAAGAATGCTGAGCTGCATCCAAAGAACACCATACCTACTGTGAAGCATGGGGGTGTAAACATCATGCTTTGGGGCTGTTTTTCTGCAAAGGGACCAGGACGACTGATCCGTGTAAAGGAAAGAATGAATGGGGCCATGTATCGTGAGATTTTGAGTGAAAACCTCCTTCCATCAGCAAGGGCATTGAAGATGAAACGTGGCTGGGTCTTTCAGCATGACAATGATCCCACACACACCGCCCGGACAACGAAAGAAGCATCTCAAGGTCCTGGAGTGGCCAAGCCAGTCTCCAGATCTCAACCCCATAGAACATCTTTGGAGGGAGTTGAAAGTCCGTGTTGCCCAGCAACAGCCCCAAAATATCACTGCTCTAGAGGAGATCTGCATGGAGGAATGGGCCAAAATACCAGCAACAGTGTGTGAAAACCTTGTGAAGACTTACAGAAAACATTTGACCTCTGTCATTGCCAACAAAGGGTATATAACAAAGTAAGGAGATAAACTTTTGTTATTGACCTGTCATAATTGAAGTGTACCTATGATGAAAATTACAGGCCTCTCTCATCTTTTTAAGTGGGATAATTTGCACAATTGGTGGCTGACTAAATACTTTTTTGCTCCACTGTAACTTGCTCTGGATAAGAGTATCTGCTAAATTACTAAAACGTAAATGGATGGAAGCTTGATGACTGAATTTCATCCAACTGAAAAGTGATCTGGGATGCGACGGGAGCCCGAGGTGCCAATCAAAGATTTCGCTCTGTCTGGAGTAATTGAGCACCAAATGAGCACTTCTGGTTGAATGCACACAAGTTATGGATTGCTGAGGTGTATCTTATACTTGTGTTCATCTTCCATTTGATGAAGGTAATGATGGGGATAATGATGTGTATTGCATAATCTCCCAGAAAGTGCCCTGTCACTGAGTTCCTTACATATGACTGTCTGATAGAGCTTACAGAGACGACAGAAAGAGCTTGTCCTTTTCAAAGAGCTTTAATGTCAATATAAGAGTCTCACAAGGCATATCTGTCCAAAAGTATGGCAGAACACATACAGTGCCCTCCCATAGTATTCACACCCCTCAACTTTTCCCACATTTTGTTGTGTTACAGTCTGAATTTAAAATGGATTACATTTAGATATCTTTGTCATTGGCCTACACACAATATCCCCATAATGTCAAAGCGGAATTATGTTTTTCAAAATGTTTACAAATGAATAAAAAATGTGAAGCTGAAATGTCTTGAGTAAATAAGTATTCAACCCCTTTGTTTATTACAATGTAAGGTGACAAAATTACTGTTCATCTCAAAATATTCTAACCCCTTTACTTTTTACATCTTGGACGTTTAGTCCTTGCATCAATAGCTCTGTCTGAATTTGAGAGTGCTTACATTTCTCCGGGCAAATCCCTCAGCTTTTTACCAAAACAGAAGTGGATTGTCCGCTTTATTGTTTCAGCTAAGGATTGCCCCTTTAATGTAGTCAATGATTAATTATTTAGAGGGCTGAAGGTATGTGATTGCAATAGCAATATATTTAAACAGTGCATTTTCTGTCTTTAGTTTAGCTTATTATTAAAATAATAAAAAATAAAACGTACATGCCCTCCAGGCTTAGTGCAAGAGTGAGCTTTACACTACAGTTGGAGAGAACCCTGAGCTCTCTGAATGAAGTCAGCGGGTGTCCGTCAATCTTCAGATGTGCACAGAAAGCCTGCCTCTCGGTGGGATTCAGAGCTATCTCCAATATTGCAGTCAGACACCACCTCGTCAGTCAGGCCTCTGCTCTGCCGCCCTCAGTGGATGACTCATAACGCCCTCCTCTCCTCCTGGCTGCATCCCAAAAGGCACCATATTCTCTTTAAAGTACACTACTTTTGACAAGGGCCCATAGTAGTGCACTTTATAGGGCATAGTTTACCCTTTGGGATGCAGATGCTGCTTTCACTCCCAGCCCAGGATCCCCCAGTGATTTGCCCACTGTGTGCCTGTGTGCCTAGCACTCAGAACACAGTTGATTCACCCTTGTTTAAAAAAATATGCGCATACAGTGCCTTCAGATTTTTTCTACATTTTGCTGTTACAAAGTGGGCAACATTTTTTTCTATGTTTTGCCCCATTCCGTTTCCTTTTTATCCTGGAAAAACTCCCCTGTCCTTAACTATTACAATCACACCCATAACATGATGCAGCCACCACTATGCTTGAAAATATGGCGAGTGCTAACAGTTATGTTTGGGGCAAATCCAATGCAACACATAATACTTTGTATTTAGGACAAATAGTGAATTGCTTTGGCACATTTTTTTCCAGTATAACTTTAGTGCCGTGTTGCAAACAGGATGCATGGTCTGGAATATTTTTTATTCTGTACAGGCTTCCTTTTCACTCTGTTAATTAGGTTAGTATTGTGGAGTAACTACAATGTTGTTGGTCCATCCACAGTTTTCTCCACAGCCTTTAAATCCTGTCACTGTTTTAAAGTCACCATTGGCCTCATAGTGAAATCCATGAGCGGTTTCCTTCCCCCCAGCAACTGAGGTAGGAAGGGCGTCTGTATCTTAATAGTGACTGAGTGTATAGATACATCATCTGAACTGTAATTAATAACTTCACCATGCTCAAAGGGATATTCAATGTCTGCTTTTTTAGTTTTACCCATCTACCAATAGTTGCCCTTTGCGACACATTGGAAAACCTCCCTGGTCTTTCTGGTTGAATCTGTTTGATATTGACTGTTCAACTGAGGGACCTTACAGATAATTGTTTGTGTGGGGTACAGAGATGAGGTAGTCATTCAAAAATCATGTTAAACACTCTTTGAAAACAGAGTGAGTCCATGCGACTTATGACTTGTGAAGCTAATGTTTACTCCTGTATTAATTTAGGCTTGCCATAACTTACATTGCAGAATAGACAGAATAAAATAATTATTTAAGGTGAGACAATTTCATTACTTATACGGTGAGGCTATTTCATTACTTACAGTTGAAGTCGGAAGTTTACATACTCTTAGGTTGGAGTCATTCAAATTTGTTTTTCAACCACTCCGCACATTTCTTGTTAACAAACTATACAGTCGTGGCCAAAAGTTCTGAGAATGACACAAATATTAATTTTCACAAAGTCTGCTGCTTCAGTGTCTTTAGATATTTTTGTCAGATGCTACTATGGAATATTGAAGTATAATTCCAAGCATTTCATAAGTGACAAGGCTTTTATTGGCAATTACATGAAGTTGATGCAAAGTGTCAATATTTACAGTGTTGACCCTTCTTTTTCAAGACCTCTGCAATCCGCCCTGGCATGCTGTCAATTAACTTCTGGGCCACATCCTGACTGATGGCAGCCCATTCTTGCATAATCAATGCTTGGAGTTCAGAATATGTGGGTTTTTGTTTGTCCACCCGCCTCTTGAGGATTGACCACAAGTTCTCAATGGGATTAAGGTCTGGGGAGTTTCCTGGCCATGGACCCAAAATATCGATGTTTTGTTCCCCGAGCCACTTAGTTATCACTTGTGCCTTATGGAAAGGTGCTCCATCATGCTGGAAAAGGCATTGTTCATCACCAAACTGTTCCTGGATGGTGGGGAGAAGTTGCTCTCGGAGGATGTGTTGGTACCATTCTTTATTCATGGCTGTGTTCTTAGGCAAAATTGTGAGTGAGACCACTCCCTTGGCTGAGAAGCAACCCCACACATGAATGGTCTCAGGATGCTTTACTGTTGGCATGACACAGGACTGATGGTAGCCCTCACCTTGTCTTCTCCGGACAAGATTTTTTACGGATGCCCCAAACAATCGGGAAGGGGATTCATTAGAGAAAATGACTTTACCCCAGTCATCAGCAGTCCAATCCCTGTACCTTTTGCAGAATATCAGTCTGTCCCTGAAGTTTTTCATGGAGAGAAGTGGCTTCTTTGCTGCCCTTCTTGACAACAGGCCATCCTCCAAAAGTCGTCACCTCACGGTGCGTGCAGATGCACTCACATCTGCCTGCTGCCATTCCTGAGCAAGCTCTGTACTGGTGGTGCCCCGATCCCGCAGCTGAATCAACTTTAGGAGACGGTCCTGGCGCTTGCTGGACTTTCTTGGGCGCCCTGAAGCCTTCTTCACAACAATTGAACAGCTCTCCTTGAAGTTCTTGATGATTCGATAAAAGGTTGAATTAGGTGCAATCTTACTGGCAGCAATTTCCTTGCCTATGAAACCCTTTCTGTGCAAAGCAATGATGACGGCACGTGTTTCCTTGCAGGTAACCATGATTAACAGAGGAAGAACAATGATTCCAAGCACCACCCTCCTTTATTCGAACTCAATCAGCATGACAGAGTGATCTCCAGTCCTGTCCTCGTCAACACTCAGAACCGGGGTTAACGAGAGAATCACTGACATGATGTCAGCTGGTCCTTTTGTGGCATGGCTGAAATGCAGTAGTAATGTTTTTGGGGGATTCAGTTCATTTGCATGGCAAAGAGGGACTTTGCAATTAATTGCAATTCATCTGATCACTCTTCATAACATTCTGGAGTATATGCAAATTACCATCATACAAACTGAGGCAGCAGACATTGTGAAAATTTATATTTGTGTCATTCAAAACTTTTGGCCACGACTGTAGTATTGGCAAGTCGGTTAGGACATCCTACTTTGCGCATGATACAGATATTTTTTCCAGCAATTGTTTACAGACAGATTATTTCACTTATAATTCACTGTATCACAATTCCAGGGGGTCAGAAGTTTACATACACTGTCAACTGTGCCTTTAAACAGCTTGGAAAATTCCAGAAAATGATGTCATGGCTTTAGAAGCTTCTGATAGGCTAATTGACATAATTTGAGTCAATTGGAGGTGTACCTGTGGATGTATTTCAAGGCCAACCTTCAAACTCACTGCCTCTTTGCTTGACATCATGGGAAAATCAAAAGAAATCAGCCAAGACCTCAGAAAACAATTGCAGACTTCCACAAGTCTGGTTCATCCTTGGGAGCAATTTCCAAACACCTGAAGGTAACACGTTCATCTGTACAAACAATAGTACGCAAGTATGAACACCATGGGACCACGCAGCCGTCATAACACTCAGGAAAGAGACGCGTTCTGTCTCCTAGAGATGAACGTACTTTGGTGCGAAAAGTGCAAATCAATCCCAGAACAACAGCAAAGGACCTTGTGAAGACGCTGGAGGAAACAGGTACAAAAGTATCTATATCCACAGTAAAACAAGTCCTATATCGACATAACCTGAAAGGCCACTCAGCAAGGAAGAAGACACTGCTCCACAACAGCCATAAAAAAGACAGACTACGGTTTGTAATTGCACATGGGGACAAAGATCGTACTTTTTGGAGAAATGTCCTCTGGTCTGATGAAACAAAAATAGAACTGTTTGGCCATAATGACCATTGTTATGTTTGGAGGAAAACGGGAATGCTTGCAAGCTGAAGAACAACATCCCAACTGTGAAGCACGGGGGTGCAGCATCATGCTGTGGGGGTGCTTTGTTGCAGGAGGGACTTGTGCACTTCACAAAATAGATGGCATCATGAGGAACGGAAAATTATGTGGATATATTGAAGCAACATCTCAAGACATCAGTCAGGAAGTTAAAGCTTAGTCACAAATGGGTCTTCCAAATGGACAAGCATACTTCTAAAGTTGTGGCAAAATGGCTTAAGGATAACAAAGTCAATGTATTGGAGTGGCCATCACATAGCCCTGACCTCAATCCTATAGAAAATGTGTGGGCAGAACTGAAAAAGCGTGTGCGAACAAGGAGGCCTACAAACCGGACTCAGTTACACCAACTCTGTTAGGAGGAAATGGGCCCAAAAAATTCACACAACTTATTGTGGGAAGCTTGTGGAAGGCTACCTGAAACGTTTGACCAAAGTTAAACAATTTAAAGGCAATGCTACAAATACTAATTGAGTGTATGTAAACTTCTGACCCACTGGGCATGTGATGAAAGAAATAAAAGCTGAAATAAATAATTCTCTACTATTATTCTGACCTTTCACATTCTTAAAATAAAGTGGTGGTCCTAACTGACCTAAGGCAGGGGATTTTTACTAGGATTAAATGTCAGGAATTGTGAAAAACTGAGTTTAAATGTATTTGGCTAAGGTGTATGTAAACTTCCGACTTCAACTGTATACTGTGAGGCTATTTCATTACTTATACTGTGAGGGTATGGAATTACTTATACTGAGTTTACTCACTTTTTTCCCCTAATCATAATGTCCAATGTCTGATGTGTTGGCCAACCATGTTTCATTTGGATGACATTTCATGCTTTTAACAACTGTATAGCCTTGCATGAAATACATGGCCCCAGGAACCACCTGGGGTAGGCCTATTTGGTTGCATGTAGTCTGGTCTATTGTGTATTCTTAACCCCCCCCCCGTTGATAGTGGCCATGTGTATACTAACAATACAATTCCCTATAGCCCTATGGCCATATTTCTTTTAGAATCTCAGGTTATAACTATTGGAGGGACGCCATTGTTTTTCTTCATCATCAACGAGTACTTCTTCATCAGACATGTTTGTAAATGGTTGTTTACTTCGTGTAACTAATCTGCCATGCTAGGCTACGGTCCTCACTTCTCCACCGGATTCTTCTTCTTTTGCCCCTGTGATTGTGAATAAGGGCTTTACATGCAGTTTTTACAAAAAGGGATTCTCCCACGATAGTGCACATACGCAGTTGTTACCCATTTACACTGTTGTTGCAGTCTGCACATAAAATAATCTCAATTGTTTTAGGTGGAAAAGTACACATTGACTCAATACCGATAGTACTTTTGATCAAAAATAGCTAATTCGGCAATACGCTTTAAATAAAACAAAGAATGTGTCCATAATTATCAGATGTATCAATCGCTCTTTGACTGACAACAGAGCAGAGCGAACAGCACATAGACACGTCACATGACCCGTTTTTGCAGATTTAAAGTTGGAGCCTGTAGAGAAAGAGAGGAGAAGGCAAACTCCACCTAACCAGTTACAATGTATGGAATCACTTGACAAATTTGGGATTTTAGGTCAACTCCCCCCCCCAACAGGGCCTTGAAGAAAGCTTTTAATTCCCGAAACTAAGGTAAAACAGCATCAGTTTTAGCCCTTATAAAAGACGGTAAGACATGTCTTTGTAAGGCATTGTTGAAGTGAAGAGAGAATGCAGGTGATAATGGAGGATGTGGTTCTTGAATCCAACCATAGAAATTGCTGCAATGTTACCAAGGTCAGTGTTGCATGAAATTGTGAAAGGTGTGTGTTTGAGTAGACTTACAGGAAGGGAGTGATGTTACGCAGACCGTTAAGGTACTGCAGGGAGTCTGAATCCACTTATGAGTCCTTTCTATACCACCAACATGATCTGTTTCTCTGAATTGCCCTGTGAAAGCCTAACACTTTATAATTTAGCTAGTCATATTGGCAATAGAACAAGCTTTAAAATCATGCCCACCTGACCCAGATTGATTTATAATAGACTGTTTTTGGATTGCGTAAGCAGTAACTGTGTGATGATTGGGATGCAGGGTTGTGTTCCAAACAAAACTACAAGTGTGCTTGCTCTAGTTCCTCAACGGTACAGCTAGGAGAGCTCAAAAAATACTTATGAATCTTAAAATGACATTGAAATTACTTAGGACCTGTGCACTTATTGGAGAGGTGTGCGGCCACTTGGAGATAATTCTCCCATAATCTCCAAACTGTTCCCATGCATATGCTTTAAATATTTCTTCTGTAAGAAACATTTCAATTTAGCCCTATCCAGCTAAACCGCTGCTCTTAGCAAAAATGTGTTTGGAGTTACCCGTCTAGCTAATAGGTTATGTTAGACTTCCAATTAGACTGTGGCTGGTGAGGTCAAAATAATGAAAGACTGTGGAGGAAAACAGACCAGTTTTTTAGGATTTGCTTTAAGAGTTTGCTGCAAGCGAATCAATGATTACATGCTTCTATGGTTTGCAAGGAATTGAATATCGATAAGGGGAAGCAGGGGTTTCATCTGCAACTCAACATTTGTAATTAGGCTAAATATAATTTAATTGCAACGCAAATTACTTCTGTAATGATGGAGTATACGAAATGGCACACTGAACATTTTTGAAATCTTCTGATTCAGAGATGGCAATCTGGACAATACCTTAGTATTGTTAACATGCACACAAAAGCAAAACATTTACTAAAACTTCTGATTCAAAAATGGCACTCCGGACAAAATCTTGGAATTGTTTAACATAGGCCTACCTAGATAAGGGAAGGACAGAACACTTTCCATTGACAAGCATGATGCAGTCACACACACACAAAACACAGACTGCGTCTCCCTCCCCAGTCCCCACCACGTTCACCTTGAGCTGCTGGAGGGCAGACGGGTAAGGAGGCGGTGCTAGGCGGGCGGTGCTAGGCGGGCAGTGCTAGGTGGGCGGTAGCAAGTCTGTGAGCCTGCCTAGCAAGGACAGGAGGCAGACTGATAGACAGCCATCGATTGCTCCGCTAAGGAATCACTGATAAGACCGGGATTAAACTCCTATAGTCTGCCTTTTTGAATTCAATCACCCAATCACTAACACAGTCAGTACAAGGTCCTCACAAAAGGGTTGAGGTAATTCCATAGTGCTGCATAAAAAGTGTGAAAGTGTCTCTTTCATGGTGCAACACAGATACATGACTGCAGTTTGTGACTCATAGCTCCTCACAGAAAACAAATGAGTGCTTTGGAGTACGCCCCCAGAGATAGAAATTGCATTCTTCAGTCGTCCCCCAGTTAACTCTCTTTTAAAGTCCTCCCAGCAGTCAATATATCACCTTAGCTTTATTCTAGTCTCCACCATACGTCTGATTCGGCGAAAATAAACTAATCTCATAAAGTAGGAAAATGAACTAGGCCCACATTTTAGGTCCCTAAGAAAATTAAATTGCAGATAAACAGGTATCCCATTTCCAAGATGAGAATGGCTCGCTGGCAGGAAGAAATCCATCTGTTCCCTTGCTTTCGGCTTGAAAGTCGTTTCTCGATGCAGGCCATAAGAAACACCGCAGTTTTGAAGAACCATTCCACTTAGGTAGCATTAAGCTAGTGTTATTGTAGGGGTTAAAGGTCAAGGTTTTCTGATACTGATCACTGCTTTAATGATCAAATTAAACAGTGAATTGAACTAATTGGTGGCAGTGTTGAGGCGTGGATATTAGACTGGTGGGAAAGGCATGGAAAGATTACCAATCACGTCATTAAATCTGGGTACATTACATTCAGCCACAGAAAAAACACCATCAGGCAGAATAATTATGCTACATAGCCTAATATTAAATGCTTTTACTGGTTGTCTCTCCTCACAAACACCCAATCACAGCCCCTGAGCGCCGCCCCCTTCCATTACAAAGGTTGGATTTTCAAATCCAAACAATGAGAAGTCTGTAAGCCTGAGGGAAAAATATATATTTGAGAGGACTAGGGATGTGGATCTTTCTCTTTGAAGACGATTCGATACATATGTATAGTAGACACATGGGCTCCGATATGATACAGGAAGATGAGGCATCTACCACCCCACTACAACCAGGGAGACTAGACATCTACCACTATCAGATTAGGGTCATAAAAGAGACTAGACATCTACCACTATCAGATTAGGGTCATAAAAGAGACTAGACATCTACCACTATCAGATTAGGGTCATAAAAGAGACTAGACATCTACCATCTATCTGATTAGGGTCATAAAAGAGACTAGACATCTACCACTATCAGATTAGGGTTATAAAAGAGACTAGACATCTACCATCTATCAGATTAGGGTCATAAAAGAGACTAGACATCTACCACCTATCAGATTAGGGTCATAAAAGAGACTAGACATCTACCACCTATCAGATTAGGGGGGGACAATGTAGCTTGTGTTTTTTGTTCCCCCACTTTGGTTCTGAAATCACCATCACCCACTAATTAACGTGTCATTTTTGTGTTTGAGCTCGTAATGTATCAATATTTACCGTTTACAAATGAGCTATGACATAGCCAATGAATATATAGCACAACTTTAGATTTCTTACCCAATCTCAAAATCGAAAGGTTTTGACCATTTGGATATTTTTAATGGAGCGATCTTTTCTTCTCCGCTCACTTCGGCAATGCAGTGCGCCTCGTAAAAGTGATTGCTGTCCTCATTATGAAATGATCAACTTTACCCTGCATATCTAACCATTACCATATACCCTGACGGTTTAAAGCAAAACTACCAAAACTATTGCTGATCAAAATAAAAATCTTTTGTAAGCCCCGTTCAACAGGTATACAGCAGGTATAGCCAGATGAAAGTTGTCTCCGGTAGCTCACTTTTATTCTGGTAAATCACAACAACGCATAGATAACAATAACCTAGAAAATTACATAGGTTGTCACTCAAATAATAAAGCCTAATATCACGCAAGCCGTTTTAGCATTAGAATGCTGAAGGTGCAGTGCATGAAGCTGGGCAGTTTTACTAAGCTACTGATATTGCCTGGGTTGTTCGGCATACAAAATGACTTGCAGATCAACGATTGTCAACACAGTTACATGCAGATCGACACTGAAGGAGAGGACACTTCAGTTGTCATAAAATATCAGGCATTTTCAGAAGGTAGAATATAATATGAGCAAGAAAAACAAATTGTGAACCAGCGATTCGTACTGTTTGAATACATTTTCTGACCAACGCATGCTACATTTGGATCGGTTTGGGGTCAGCGTATTGACGCACTTGTATCTTTTAAACATTTGAATGGGGGACCGATGCCTATCGGTGAATCGTTACATTCCTAGAGAGAACCAATCAAAACCGTTGCACAATATCTGAGTGAATATTGCATTAACAAACTGCCTCCTTCCCAGACCAGTGTCACGGCTCTCCGTGTGCTGAGTCACTTAGGTCCTGTCAGCCAGGCTAATTCAGAAGGGCTTCTCAACTAAAAAGGGCATCTCCGTAGTTTTTCAGAAGAACAACATTTCCTCAATAATTCAATAGTGCAAGAGCTGTAAAGAGTAATCTGAACTTTGTCCCTTTTTGGAAAAAGATGACTTAGTCTAGAATTTACACATAAGAACCTCGAACTCCGACCACATACCAGACAATGGTTTCCCGCTTTGGGCAAATCAATGTCAGACAAATCCATTCAAACAGGCTATAATAATGTTGTAGACCTGCTAAGTAAATGGAGTAAGGTGGTGGCTAACAAAGTTCGATGACAACTGCACCAATTTGCAGTTTGACCCATTGCTGTCGTGTGCTTAAGAGCCACTTGACATGTAGAGCATGTGACCGCAGATGGCTATGTGTGTGCGCAAGTGTGTGTGCAAAGGTGGGTGGGGGTTATTAGGGGCCTCAGCACACAGCTCAATTAAAACCAGTGAGTGAGCACATCTAGCTGGTGTGAAAGAGCATTCAGTGTCACTCTTCATTAAGTCCAGATCTTTTCCACATCTACTGTCAGCCATTTGAAATGACCAGAGGGCTCTCCATCGCCTCCAACTGAACCCTCTCTCATACTCCAGTCTGTTAATGGGCCCTTAACATAGACCAGAGCTAAGGCAAATCAAATCTAAAACCTAATCGTCCACTCAGCAAATGCTTTTTTTGCCTCCTAGGAGTCCATTTTCCAGTCCCATCCACTTCACTGCAAAATGCTCAAATAAAACAGAGCGACTCGATAAGTCCTTTGTATTCTAACAAAATACAGGCTATTGCGATTAATGCAAAACTATTTCCCAAACTAAATTAAAGAGATAGTCCAATATAGTCCCATTTAAAGGGAAAATTGTACATTAAATGAGCAGACACGGAAACATGAGGGAGGCAGGAGTCGGGACACAATCCAGCCGCACAGCAATAGACAAAAGCCATCACACAGCTTTGGCCTCTCATTGAAATATCATTGAAGGAATTTCCGGCAAACATGCCATGAAGTGGAGAGCTGTGCCACTGTGAATGAATAAACCAGATTCCAATTCCCCCCCGTTTCATGTTGGCTCGAACAGATATATGGCTGTATGCAGAGGCTCTGGAGCAGATGGCCTCAGCAGCTGAACCAAGACAGTGAGTGAGGCAGGCATAATTCCAATCAAATCAAATGTTATTTGTCACATGCGCCGAATACAACAGGTGTAGACCTTACAGTGAAATGCTTACTTACAAGCCCTTAACCAACAATGCAGTTTTAAGAAAAATGAGTGTAAAAATAAATAAATTAAGTAACAAATAATTAAAGAGCAGCAGTAAAATAACAGTAGTGAAGCTATATACAGGGTGTACCGGTACAGAGTCATGTGCGGGGGGCACCAGTTAGTTGAGGTAATATGTACATGTAGTTAGAGTTAAAGTGACTATTCATAGATAATAAACAGAGTAGCAGCAGTGTAAAAGAGGGGAGGGGGGGGGCAATGCAAATAGTCTGGGTAGCCATTTGATTAACTGTTCTGGAGTCTTATGGCTTGGGGGGTAGAAGCTGTTAAGAAGCCATTTGGACCTAGACTTGGCGCTCCTACACCGCTTGCCGTGCGGTAGCAGAGAGAACAGTCTATGACTAGGGTGGCTGGTGTGTTTGACAATTGTTTTGGGCCTTCCCCTGACACCGCCTGGTAGAGGTCCTGGATGGCAGGAAGCTTGGCCCTGGTGATGTACTGGGCCGTACGCACTACCCTCTGTAGTGCCTTGCAGTCAGAGGCCGAGCAGTTGCCATAACAGGGAGTGATGCAGCCAGTCAGGATGCTCTTGATGGTGCAGCTGTAGAACATGTTCAGGATCTGAGGACCCATGCCAAATCCTTTCAGTCTCCTGATGGGGAACAGGCTTTGTTGTGCCATTTTCACAACTGTCTTGGTGTGTTTGGACCATGATAGTTTGTTGGTGATGTGGACACCAAGGAACTTGAAGCGCTCAACCTGCTCCACTACAGCCCAGTCGATGAGAAGGGGGGCGTGCTCGGTCCTCCTTTTCCTGTAGTCCAAAATCATCTCCTTTGTCAAGATCATGTTGAGGGAGAGGTTGTTATCTTGGCACCACACTGCCAGGTCTCTGACCCCCTCCATGTAGGCTGTCTCATTGTTGTTGGTGATCAGGCTTACCACTGTTGTGTCATCGGCAAACTTAATGATGGTGTTGGAGTCGTGCCTGGCCATGCAGGCATGAGTGAACAGGGAATTACAGGAGGGGACTGAGCATGCCCCCCCGGGGGTGGCCCCCGTGTTGAGGATCAGTGTGTTGGATGTGTTGTTACCTACACTTACCACTTGGGGGCGGCCCATCAGGAAGTCCAGGATACAATTGCAGAGGGAGGTGTTTAGTTCCAGGGTCCTTAGCTTCGTGATGAGCTTTGAGGGCACTATGGTGTTGAATGCTGAGCTGTAGTCAATAAATAGCATTCTCACATAGGTGTTCCTTTTGTCCAGGTGGGAATGGGCAGTGTGGAGTGCAATAGAGATTGCATCATCTGTGGATCTGTTGGGGCGGTATGAAAATTGGAGTGGGTCTAGGGTTTCTGGGATAATGGTGTTGATGTGAGCCATGACCAGCCTTTCAAAGCACTTAATGGCTACAGACGTGAGTGCTACGTGAGTGCTACGGGTTGGTAGTAATTTAAGCAAGTTACCTTAGTGTTCTTGGGCACAGGTTGAAAATGTCAGTGAAGATTCCTTGAAAGCAGCAGCTCTACCCGTTAGCTCAGTGTGAATGTTGCCTGTAATCAATGGCTTCTGGTTGGGGTATGTACGGTCACTGTGGGGACGACCTCATCAATGCACTTATTGACAAAGCCAGTGACTGATATGGTGTACTCCTCAATGCCATCAGAAGAATCCTGGAACATATTCCAGTCTGTGCTAGCAAAACAGTCCTGTAGCTTAGCATCTGCTTCATCTGACCACTTTTTTATTTAACATGTAAGCTTCCTGCTTTGCTTTTTGCTTGTAAGCAGGAATCAGGAGGATATAATTATGGTCAGAGTCGCCAAATGGAGGGCAAGGGTGTGCTTTGTACGAGTAAAGGTGGTGTAAGAGTTTTTTTCCCCTCTGGTTGCACATTTAACATGCTGGTAGAAATGAGGTAAAACAGATAAAAGTTCCCTGCATTAAAGTCCCCGGCCACTAGACAGCACCGCCTCCGGATGAGTGTTTTCCTGTTTGCTTATAGCCATATACAGCTCATTGAGTGCGGTTTGTGGTGGTAAATAGGCAGCTACGAAGAATATACATGAAAACTCTTAGTAAATAGTGTGGTCTACAGCTTATCATGAGATACTCTCCCTCAGGCGAGCAAAACCCAAAGACTCATTAGATTTCATGCACCAGCTGTTGTTTACAATATAGATAGACATCGACATCCTACTAACAAGAGACTGGGCGATCTATGATCTGTCATAAAGGGTTCAGATAGTACTGGTTGGAAGTCGAAACAGGGGTTACCAGGGGAGGTAACCCAGTCATTCATGGCTAACATTTCATACAGGACAAAAACAGGCTTCAGCACAAAGAGATCTGTGATAGTAGCTGGGACTGGGGCTGGTCCCTACTCCTGCCATGACCAGACGAGACAGATGAACAGTGGTGGGAGAAATGTGAAGACTGACAGAACTGCTAGAAACCGTCACTCTCCTCTACTCTGTTATCAGGCATTTAATGTGAACATACAGAGCTAGTTTCCCACTGATCCAGCGCAGTGCAGATCTAGTTAATTGCACCATACCCTTCAGGTGAGACATTTCAGGGCAGAGGGTGCAGGGCCTTGAATGGGAGGTTTAATAGCTTTTGGAGTATAAAAACACGCCCTTGGCCTTGTCAGAAAACTGTAGTACATGAGCAGCATTCTAACAAACACAAATATAGATGTGGCTGCTCAATATTACTAGATTTACTAGTATAATCTGCTAAGAAATATGACTAAATTTACTAGTATAATCTGATAAGAATCGAGTCGTTATTAGATTTTCTAGGGAAATCTAGTTATTTATAGAACTAATAGTAAAAAGGAATTTGTGAATAATTTGTGAATAATCAATCAGATTATTGAGTGAATTTTACAGGAATACACTCCCATAGAAACACTGGCCATTTCCACCGTTTCTTTTTGTTGATTATTTAGAGTACCATAAATATTCTCACTGATTAAAGGGGTTGATTTTCAAATCAAAGCTTTGACAATTCCACTTTTTCTTTTAATGGTGATAAGAGGCATCTACAAAGCCCTTTGGTACGAAGGCAGTCAAACTACAATAACTAAAAGCGCTACAAGTAATAGAAACTGGAATTAGTAGAACAGCGTAGGAAGCAAATGTACTCATCATCACTTTATGAAAGCGCATTAATACTTCAAAATTAATAAAACAGATTTGTTTCAAAGTGAGAAAACAATTGGAGACTAAAATGTCATCGGAAGTTTATCTATCCTGTTGTTTCGATTAGACTTTAGATGAGTCACTAAATCATGAATTAGGCTCTGCAGATTTTGCTGTGAGGAGGCAGAGTCATTAGATCTTTTATTTTGGTATTGTCCATATGTAGCTCGTTTTTGGTCACAGGCCCAGGAGTGGCTGAAGAATTGCAACATTTGCCTTGAACTAACGCTGCCGATAGCAATATTGGGTGATTTGAAAAGCCATAGTCAAACAATCAATAATATAATAATTATTTTAGCAAAAATAGTTATTTTTTATTTATAATCTGTAGAAGCTATGAGAATAGAAAGGCTCAGTACTTTTGTCAAGCATCACAGCACAGTTGAAAATGTTATATGGCAAATTGAAATCCAAAATGGATGGTGTTAAGAGATAGATGGGAGGGGTTGAATGGAGCTGAAGGGTGGAACTAATAATAAGATAACCAATGTAAAACATACGGGGTTTGTAAAATGTATATAGGTTCAGAACTTTTGTGAAATAGCACAGTTACAAATGGAAATCAAACTGGATGGACATCAGAAATAGAGGAAGGACTAAAAACAAACTAAATATAACTATCGTAAAAAAGATTGTGTCTGTAAAATGTGTATAATATGCATAAACCGAAGGTAGAAGCCTAAGTGTTATTGTTTATTAGTTTACTGCAATTGGGGGACTGGTGGTAGGGTTTGCGGGGAATAATAAAGGTATATTCTAAAAAAAGTATGTATGTCTATATAGGTATGTGTATGTATTAGAGGTCGACCGATTCTGATTTTTCAACGCCGATACCGATACCATTTATTGAAGGACCAAAAAAGCCGATACCGATTAATCGGCGGCCGATTTTTTACAAATGTATTTGTAATAATGACAATTACAACAATACTGAATGAACACTTATTTTATCTTAATATAATACATCAATAAAAATCAATTTAGCCTAATGAAACATGTTCAATTTGGTTTAAATAATGCAAAAACAAAGTGTTGGAGAAGTAAAAGTGCAATATGTGTCATGTAAAAAAGCTAACGTTTGAGTTCCTTGCTCAGAACATGAGAACATATGAAAGTTTGTGGTTCCTTTTAACATGAGACTTCAATATTCCAATGTAAGAGGTTTTAGGTTGTAGTTAATATAGTATTTATAGGACTATTTCTCTCTATATCATTTGTATTTCATATACCTTTGACTATTGGATGTTCTTATAGGCACTATAGTATTGCCATTGTAACAGTATAGCTTCCGTCCCTCTCCTCGCCCCTACCTGGGCTCGAACCAGGAACACATCGACAACAGCCACACTCGAAGCAGCGTTACCCATCGCTCCACAAAAGCTACTCCAAGTCTCAGAGCGAGTGACGTTTGAAACGCTATTAGCGCACATCCAGCTAACTAGCTCGCCATTTCACATCGGTTACACCAGCCATTAGGCTGATAGGCTTGAAGTCATAAACAGCGCTGTGCTTGCGAAGAACTGCTGGCAAAACGCACACAAGTGCTGTTTGAATGAATGCTTACGAGCCTGCTGCTGCCTACCATCGCTCAGTCAGACTGCTCTATCAAATCATAGACTTAATTATAACATAATAACACACAGAAATACGAGCCTTTGGTCATTAATATGGTCGAATCCGGAAACGATCATTTCGAAAACAAAACGTTTATTATTTCAGTGAAATACGGAACCGTTAGGTTTTTTATCTAACGGGTGGCATCCCTAAGTCTAAATGTTCTTGTTACAATGCACAACCTTGAATGTTATGTCATAATTACGTAAAATTCTGGCAAATTAGTTCTCAATGAGCCAGGCAGCCCAAACTGTTGCATATACCCTGACTCTGCGTACAATGAACGCAAGAGAAATTACACAATTTCACCTGGTTAATATTGCCTGCTAACCTGGATTTTTTTTAGCTAAATATGCAGGTTTAAAAATATATACTTCTGTGTATTGATTTTAAGAAAGGCATTGGTGTTTATGGTTAGGTAGCCGTCCAACGATTGTGCTTTTTTCGCAAATGCGCTTTTGTTAGTTCATCCCCAGCATTGCATCGATTATATGCAACGCAGCACACGCTACATAAACAAGTAATATCCTCAATCCTTGTTTAGTTATAACTAGTGATTATGATTGATTGATTGTTTTTTTATAAGATAAGTTTAATGCTAGTTAGCAACTTACCTTGGCTTCAACTGCATTCGCATAACAGGCAGGGTCCTCGTGGAGTGCAATGAGAGGCAGGTGGTTAGAGCGTTGGACTAGTTAACTGTAAGGTTGCAAGATTGGATCCCCCGAGTGGACAAGGTGAAAATCTGTTGTTCTGCCCCTTAACAAGGCAGTTAATCCACCGTTCCTAGGCCGTCATTGAAAATAAGAATGTGTTCTTAACTGACTTGCCTAGTTAAATAATGGTAAAAAAAAAAATAATAATTAAATCGGCCCTAATTAATTGGCTATTCCGATTAATCTGTTGACCTCTAGTATGTATATATGTATGTATTGTGTATGGATATATATATATTTAACCCCCAAAATGTGTGGGTGATTGGAAATGCAGACAATTACATTGATGGAAGCAACAATCTTTCCACAATATTAAGCTGTTCCACGCCTTAAAAAAAAAGTTGGGGAAAAAAAGAAAAAAGTCACAAATTAGGAACTTGTAGCATGTTATACCACCACCACCTCAGACTTGGGAAGAGCTGGCACAGTGTGTGTTTGTGTGTGTTACCTTTCGTGCTGCGTGGATGTCGAAAATTGGCTTGTTCCTGACACTGAAGGGCTCCTTGGTCTTGTCGATCTGTCCCGTCTTCATCTTCTCCACCCTAGGGGAAATGATCTCTTTCTCTTTTCACAATAGCCGAACATTGACATCACACTGGCCTACCCTGAAAAGACAAACAAATCAATAATAATCTTTGAGTGTAAGGCTTTGTGTTCCCATAATTTATTTGAGAAGGAATGGATGCAAAACCTGACTTACTAATGCAATGTCAATCAAAGTAGGGCTAATATCTCCCCACAGTTCAATGGTTCATATTCATATTTTCAAATGACATCCAATCTCTCATCTTCCGCTTGATAGATTGTCTAGATATGACAAGGAGACGGGCTGCCAATCCAGTGCCATGGCAACTGTGTACAGGTCTGAATAATCATGAACTGATGAACTGAAGAGAGAGAGAGAGAGAGAGAGAGAGAGAGAGAGAGAGAGAGAGAGAGAGAGAGAGAGAGAGAGAGAGAAAGAGAGAGAAAAGAGGGACAGAGAAAGAGAAAAGACAGCGAGAGAGATAGAGGGGTAAAGGGAGAGAAAGATATTGTTGAGTTCTCTTGGGGTAGCTAGACCCAGAGTCATCATATCTCTAAGGCAGTTAGAAGCCACAGGCAATGAGCATATATTCAATAAACATTTTAGTGAGGTCACCATGCCAACGGGTCTCGTCTAATGTCCTCCACTCCTGTTTTCACACAGTTTCTGAGAAAAGGAGCCTTTAGCTTCAGACAGACCAGAGTAACATTTTACGTCTCCCAAACCTCAGGGCTCACAAGGGCCACACTTCAGGGGCGTATTCATTAGGTACCAAACGGTCAGTCTGTTTTCTTCCGTTTGGTGCCTAATGAATACGACCCTGAAAACGGGCAGAAACAAGGATGGACTACAAGACCTAAATTTGCCAAGGAAGGAGCTGGACGTAGCTGAGACAGAAGCAACTTATTAGTAAAACGAACACAGCATCTTAGTGGCTTCATAAAGGCTCTTATCTCAGTTACTGTAATGTCCACGGGAAGTCAAGTTTACATTCACATTCCAACGCTTAGTTATACATACAGCAAAGGGAATACAAAACTCTGCAGCAAGAAAATAGCACAAAAAATAATATTCACTAAAGTGAATGAAATAGAATGAGAATAAAGAAATGATGAAGTACTAATAATAGAGCTGCAGAGTGACAATATGGCCTCAGCTAATGGGGATCCTAATACAAATTAGAATTCCTACAGTAGCCTTCCCTTTCTGATGGCAGTCTTGTCTGCTTGGATCTGCTTCATTAAAAACACCAGCCCCATTGACTCATTAGCAGGAGCGGACCACTGGAGGTGCTGACAGGCAGGCTGAGTGTTAACTGCATTACAGACTATGCACCATCTTCATCATTCACTATCATCATCCTAGTCATCCTCATGTTCTTCATCATCATAGACTCAGCATTCTACTTTCTATTGACTTCTCATAGGGCCTTGATGTAGCGTAGCCTACATGCAAATAGTATTGACACTGATTGTGGGTTTTCTGATCTGGCTGTGGTAACACTCCGGTAAGCAAAATGAAAGACATGACTGGCTGGCTGACTGCTTCAAGTGTAAATTGCGGTGGAGTAGTTGGAAGGCACTCCTATTGGGTTTATAATTGAGTTTTACACAAGCTATGTATTCCTTGTTATAAATTGGGTGGGTTAAGCCCTGAATGCAGATTGTCTGACAGCCGTGGTATATCAGAACGTATACCACGAGTATGACAAAACATTTATTTTTACTGCTGTAATTATGTTGGTAACCAGTTTAAGGAACCTCGGGGATGTGTGGTATATGGCCAATATACCACGACTAAGGGCTGTTCTTATGCATGACGCATGGTGGAGTGCCTTGATACAGCCCTTAGCCGTGAAATATTGCCCATATACCAAACCTCTGAGGTGCCTTATTACTATGATAAACTGGTTACCAACATAATTAGAGCAGTAAATGAATTGGATAGTGTATAAATACACCCAGTCACTACAAAGATACAGGTGTCCTTCCTAACTCAGTTGCCGGGGAGGAAGGAAACCATGAGGCTGATGGTAACTTCAGAAAAGTGTTTAATGGCTGTGATAGGAGAAAAATACTAATACTAACCTAATTGACAGAGTGAAAAGAAGAAAGCCTGTACATAATACTAATATTACAAAGCATGCATCCTGTTTGCAATAAGGCACTAAAGTAATGTGGAAAAACAATTACATTTTTATAATGAATGCAAAGTGTTATGTTTGGGGCAAATCCAAAACAACACATCACTGAGTACCACTCCATATTTTCAAGCATAGTGGTGGTTGCATCATGTTATGTGTATGCTTGTAAATTGTTAAGGACTGGGGAGTTTTTCAGGATAAAAAATAAACGGAATGGAGCTAAGCACAGGCAAATCCTAGAGGAAAAACTGCTTCAGTCTGCTTTCCACCAGACACTGGGAGAGGAATTCACCTTTCAGCAGGACAATAACCTACAACACAAGGCCACATCTACACTGAAGTTGCTTACCAAGAAGACAGTCAATGGTTGTCTGGGATCCCGAGAGGTGGTCTAAGGCACTGCATCGCAGTGCAGAGGCGTCAACTACAGACCCGGGTTCGATCCCGGGCTGTATTCCAACCGCCGGTGATTGGGAGTCCCATAGGGCGGTGCACAATTGGCCCAGTGTCGTCTGGGTTAGGGGAGGGTTTGGCCAGGGGGCTTTACTTGGCTCGTTGCACTCTAGCGACTCTGTGGAAGGCCGGGCGCCTACAGGCTGACCTCGGTCGTCAGGTGAACGGTGTTTCCTCCGACACATTGGTGCGGGTGGATGTTTCGGGGGGAGGCAAGATTCAACCTTTGCTTCCGAGCCTGTTGGGGAGTTGCAGCGATGAGACAGGAATGAAATTGGAGAGGAAAAAGGTGGTAAAAACACACACACAAAAAAAACGTTGTCCATCAATGATCAATAACCAACTTGCCAGAGCTTGAAGAATTTTTTTAAAGAATAATGGGCAAATGTTGTACAATCCAGGTGTGCAAAGCTATTAGTGACTTACCCAGAAAGACTCACAGCTGTATTCGCTGCCAATGGTGATTATAACATGTATTGACTCAGGGGTGTGAATAAATTAGATATTTTTGTATTTCATTTTCAATACATTTGCAAAAATGTAAACAAAAAATATGATTTCACTTTCTCATTATAGAGAATTGTGTGTAGATCTAAAAAAAATAGTTAATCCATTTTGAATTCAGGCTGTAACACAACAAATTGTTGAATAGGTCAAGGTCGCAGCAGGTAGCCTAGCGGTTAAGAAGTTGGGCCAGTAACCGAAAGGTTGCTGGGTTGAATCCCCGAGCTGACTAGATGAAAAATCTGTCAATGTGCCCTTGAGCAAGGCACTTTGCTCCTGTAAGTTGCTCTGTATAAGAGCATCTGCTAAGTGACCAAAAAAAGTATCAATGTGTGTATTCTGCACCATTGTGTAAAGGCCATGCCTCTCCTCAAGAGCTTTGTGTGGTATCAAAGAGCATTACAGGAGGATGAAGGTCTTACATGTAAGGCAGGGATTGATGGTACTGGGTTGGATTTGGTCCTACAAACTGCATCTTTAATGTGAGCCGAATGTGGTCTAGTTTAGGGTCAGTTCAATACTTTCACACTGGGAAAACACAGGGGCAATTAAGAATATTTCCTTTACACTTCTGAGAGCTTTATTGTGTGGTATCAAAAGAGCCTTATGGGGAGATATATATATATATATCTTAAAAGTGATTTAAATAGGCAAGTCAGTTAAGAACAAATTCTTATTTACAACAACCAAACCCGGACGACGCTGGGCCAATTGGGAGTCCCATAGGGTGGAACACAATCACAGCCAGTTGTGATACAGCCTTGATTCGAACCAGGGTGTCTGTAGTGACACCTCCAGCACTGAGATGCAGTGCCTTAGACTGCTGCGCCACACGGGAGGCTGAGTCTTTAACGTAAAGCAGGGGAATCAAGGAGGACCTTATGGTTGTGTGTTGGGTTAGCGATAGTATGCTTTTGGAGCTGACTGTGCTCTATTGGATACTTTGGGTCATTTCAATACTTTTCTGCTTGGAGACTGACCTACCCAAATGAAGAACTGATGGACTGACTGCATTTAGGGCCTCTCGGTGCTAGCAGGAGTCATAGCTGAGGAGCTCATCACTGTGTAGGGACAGAGGACCATCAACAACTGAACCTTCTATAAAGCAGCTCAGGGGATAATACCCCACATATCAAGAGTGCTGCTGTGAGGGCTAATTACAATGCTGTTTGATTCAACTTTAGCGAAAGTGAAGCTCTTCAGAAGCTGTATATTACCTCAGCAGCAGCTTCTGTGACATGGCTCGTCTCCAACTCTTTAATATCCTGTCTGCATACCAAATGGCACCAGATTCCCTATGTAGTGCACAACATTTAACCAGTTCCCATAGGGCTCTTGTCAAAAGTAGTACACTATATTGTAAATAGGGTGCCATCTGGGATGAAGCCACAACCTGTAAAGACGCCTATATGCCTGGTAGGCTCAGCGATGTTGCTTAGGCTTTGTGAGGGCAAATACAATTACGTGAACACACAGTGAGACGAAAAGCGAGAGTATAGTTAATTTATTTTAAGAAGATTTATCAGCTTTGAGTGAGAATTGAATCCAATGCACAGCAACTCAAAGCAGAGCTTCATGTTCCCGGAGCAACAACTGGTATCAAAGCCAACCAGTTTTACACCATCTGTCAGATGTGTCATCAGGCGAGAGAACCAGAACGACGTGACACAGCTACAAAACAATCATTCTGGGCATGTGCAGTCCTCCCTTCAGACTCTCTGCTCAGGTACAGTTCAGAGTTTAGTATACCTGCTATAAGAGTTTTTTTTACATTTATTTTACCTTTATTTAACTAGGCAAGTCAGTTAGGAACAAATTCTTAATTTCAATGGCAGCCTAGGAACAGCAGGTTAACTGCCTGTTCAGGGGCAGAACTACAGTTTTGTACCTTGTCAGCTCGGGAATTTGAACTTGCAACATTCCGGTTACTAGTCCAACGCTCTAACCACTAGGCTACCCTACCACCTCAGGTAGCCAAGTGCAAGAAAGACCACCCTTCTCCAACCTTGTTCTTACTTATCCATTTAGTTTTTCCCACAAAAAATGGTAAATGCAAAGTGGAACCTTTTGAAAGTTTGAAAAGCGCATAAACCTGACCCAGGCAAAGTACAAATCTCTATAGGAGTCGATTATCATTATTAATTTCATGGGACTTTATTTGTATGGACAGAAAAGCCTAAGATTATGCAAGGAAGACATCAATGCATGGCAAATGTATGCGAGATAGAAAATAACCTAATTCAATTTACCCCCCCCCAAAAAAACAAATATCGTCTCAGTATACTGAATTAATTGGAAAAGCTGCATAGAATGAAGCAAGGAAACACGCTTATAATCTCAGGAATGGGTTCATTAATACAGAAATAGTACTATTCAAGCCACAATCCAGAGCATCATATAAGAGCTCTTAGGGGGGTCAACCAAGGATGCAGGAAGGAATCTACAGTACCAGTCAAAAGTTTGGACAACTACTCATGGACATCTTTCTTTATTTTTACTATTTTCTACATTGTAGAATATTAGGGAAGACACCAAAACTATGAAATAACATTTAGTAACCAAAAATATTTGAGATTCTTCAAAGTAACCTCCCTTTGCCTTGATGACAGCTTTGCAAACTCTTGCCATTCTTTAAACCAGCTTCATGAGGTAGTCACCTGGTATGCATTTTACATTTACAGGTGTGCGTTGTAAAAAGTTAATTTGTGGAATTTCGTTCCTTCTCAATGCGTTTGTTGCCAATCAGTTGTGTTGTGACAAGGTAGGTTTGGTATGCAGAAGATAGCCCTGTTTGGTAAAAGACCAAGTCCATATTATGGCAAGAACAGCTCAAATAAGCAAAGAGAAACGACAGTCCATCACTACTTAAGACATAAAGGTCAGTCAATCTGAACATTTTAAAGAACTTCAAATGTTTCTTCAAGTGCAGTCGCAAAAAACCATCACACTCTATGATGAAACTGGCTCTCATAAGGACCGCCACAGGAAAGGAAGACAAAGAGTTACCTCTGCTGCAGAGGATAAGTTCATTACCAGTTAATAGCCTCAGAAATTTCAGCCCAAATAATTGCTTCATAGAGTTCAAGTAACAGACATCTCAACATCAACTGTTCAGAGGAGAATTAGGCCTTCATGGTCAAATTGCTGCAAAGAAACCACTACGAAAGGACACCAATAAGAAGAAGAGACTTGTTGGGCCAGGAAACACGAGCAATGGACATTAGACCAGTGTAAATCTGTCCTTTGGTCTGATGAGTCCAAATTTGAGATTTTTGGTTCCAACCCCCGTGTCTTTGTAAGATGCAGAGTAGGTGAACGGATGATCTCTGCATGTGTGGTTCCCACCGTGAAGCATGGAGGAGGAGGTATGATGGTGTGGCAGTGCTTTGCTGGTGACACCATCTGATTTATTTAGAATTCAAGGCACACTTAACCAGCATGACTACCACAGCATTCTGCAGCGATACGCCATTCATGGGACTTTATTTGTAGTCAGAAAAGCCAAAAATGATGCGAGGAAGAGACATGCATGACAAATGTATGCGAGATGGAAAGTAACCTAATTCAAAAGAAAGGTGTCCATGAGTAGGTGTCCAAACTTTGACTGGTACTGTAGATTCCTTCCTGCATCCTTGGCTGACTTACACCCCCCCCCCGCCACACAAACACACAGACAAACAGACCCCACCCCCACACAGACAGACATACACACCACCCCCCCCCCCAGAATATGCTGAGTGGCTGGCTCTATACCCAGGAGCAGATATCCCATGCCACTTACTGTAGCCACCAGGTGACTGGTGAGGCAGAAGGGACTGGAGGTGACAAGGCTTCACACGCCCACAGACCAGTTACCTTAGCAGGCACGACAGAGTAATGAGTCCTACTGGGTTGCCACGCAACAGGCTCCCTCCGAGAGTTCCCTCGAACACACATGCCTTACACAATGAGAACATCATTTCATTCTGCCACACCTAATGACACACCTGACTGCAATAGGAACATTAGGGGGACATCTGTGTATAATGTCAATTGCAGAAATGCAGAAATGACTTGGCCATTGGCTGTTTAATTTCAAGTCAATGTCTTTCCATTACAAAATCCAAAAAGCAGAAACGGTGATGAAATATATTAAATATGGAGATAAATCTACAGTAACATTGTGTGTTTATCATGACCCAGCTCTTGGATTCTCCTGTTGGTGGCTGACAGTGAGTGGTATGGTTTAACTCTGGAGCCGACACAGACAGGACCTTTCCAGGAAAACAAAAAAAGGCTTATTTCATAACCCCTGGCAACAGCAGAAAAGATCATTTTCTCCCCCTTGTCTCCGGGTGGTGATTGAGGTCAAGCAATGTCATGTTTTCGAGAGGCACCTAGTCATAGACAAGGGACCAGCATTGTGGCATCGTGTAGGATGACTGTTGAAGTAATGTACCGTAACAGAGTAATGCAGCATGAAGTGATAATCCATATCAAACAAACTGTAACAGTAGCCAATCGACTCTGTTCTACTGCACACAACTCCAACCTAAGCTTTGTAACCTCATCCTTTCCTTTCAAAGATTACAGCCACATAGGCCCAAATGGATAGATCATTATTACAACCCACTTGTCTTCAAGAACACATCGTCTTCTACAATAATGATCTGACGAAGGAGCAATGATTCTGGCAGCAAAGCAGACAAGCGATTAGAGAATAGTGGCGATTGATTGTGTCTTGACAAAATAAGTTGTGACTGTCTCTGTGTGGAGCCTGGTGCCTAGGCTGGGCAGTCTGACTGGGATGATAGAGCAGGCCAATAATGGGCTGGGTACTGGGGATCAATTGTGCAGCGCTTAATGACGGCTCGGGGAGCTACACAGCGCTGCTAACCTCTGTACCGCCACCTCCATCCTAGCCCCCACCACTGCCTTCACCAAGACCCTCTACTTCCCTCCCTGTGTGATCCACTGATCGATGGCGGCAGGAGGCGACACACTCCACATAATGGCCTCAATCCATCCTCCTGGAATCCATCCTCCTGGAATCCATCCTTTCTATTATTAGGACAGAACAGGGACTGACAGACTGGCTGGCAGACTGTTTCATGCACGCGCATTCATCTCTGAGCCTGCCTGGTAAAGGCCTAGCTAGCCTAGCATTGAGATTGGCATCAGCACCGGCTATGAGTTCATTAGACAACAGTAGGAATATTATCTGTTAATAGCCTATATGCCATTTCCCCCTGAAATAAACCACAGCAATCTCACAGCTCAGTGAAAATGTGTGATGTGGATGAAGCCAGGGAATACAAAATCAACGTGCGTCCCGAGTAGTACCCTATTCCTTACTGGGACCATAGGGCTCTGGTCAAAGGTAGTATACTATGTTGGGGATAGGGTGCCATTTGGGATTCAACTTTAGTCTTCTATAACAAATATTCTCTGTACATAGATGTCAGTGGGAATGATCGCCCAGGTAACTAATTAGCAGTAAATTGACAATTAGTTTCAGTTGAGAAGAAGACCATCAAGCTCAATGCTCCTTAGCGGAGTGTCTTCAGTAGTTGGTGTATACAACAGAACTTGTGAAATAGAAAAACAAACATGTGATTTGTGGAAGTTAAACATTCAGAAAGTCTGAGGACTACAAACATGCAAAACAGGATTGTGGTCCAGGGAGGCAACTCTGAAATGGCTGTGATAGAGATGTACTTTTAAATGTTTTTGCAAAAACATGTTTAGCGATTGGCAGATTGGCTGCTGTGACGTTAGCATGTGCATCCTGGACAGTGTCCTGGATGTTTACGGTCAGGTTTTACTGAGTCCTGCTGGCTGACTGGCTGACCAGAGTGGAGGGGTCTGGGGAGCAGGCAGATTGAGCTCCGCTCCTCTCCTCCTAGGCAGCATTCATCAGTCTGACACACAGACTGGCTGCCACCATGGACAGACTCAGGGCTAACAATGTAGATAGAGATATTAACTATTAAACACAGGGGTCAGAGGGGCTGCTGATGGGGCTTTAGTGTGCCAATAGACCTGGTGTACTGGCTGACCTTGGGCATACTGACTAAGGCCTGGTATGTCTGGCACCTCGTCAGGGAATGACAGGGGCAACACATCAGAGGCCACACATTTTCAGCTGACCAGGCACAGAAGGCACGGCACTACTCACGTTGAGTTTAATGATGTCATAGATCAGGTAGAGCGGGACGGGCTGGCCGTTCACCTTGTCGATAATCATCTCCTGTGGAAACAAGAGACAGAAAGGTGTCCAGAGGGGGTGGTCAGGACATTTTAGACAGACAGAGACACATAGAGAGACAGAGACACAGACAGAAAGACACAGAGAGAGCGACAGACAGAAAGACACAGAGAGAGCGACAGACAGAAAGACACAGAGAGAGCGACAGACAGAAAGCGACAGACAGACCAGAGCAAACTTTCCCACTCAGACAATAAGAGGAGCATCCTGGAAAGTGCCGGTCCAACAGCGCGGGGTAACTAAGCCCTCTCAAAGGGGCCGGCTGCGTCTCCTGAGGAGTGCGTACGGCAGCCTGCGGCACACACCAGGAATTACTGGGGAGAGGAACAGCAAATGGCAGGCAGCGGCAGAAATAGATTTAAACATTCATTATTCAACAGCGTGGAGTTGAGAATCAGGTACATCAGAGCTGAGGAGAGGCCCAACTGACACATGACTGAGTTTATAGTGATGTCATGCAACTAGGTGGTGCAGGGAGAGAAAGAGAGGACGAGAGAGTATGAATTATACAGTACACACCACCATTCTGACACATTTCCATAGGAACATTAAGGGAAATACTGCTATCTGCTATACTATTATGACATTTCACTCTAGTTTGTCCTTTTAACGGATTTTACTCATCAACTATTTACTCAAATGTGAGTGTATAATCGCAGGCAAATATAAGACAACACTTACTCAAATGATGACACTACAGCAGTGAACTACAGGACAATCAGCAAGCTTTGATTCTCACTGACATTGGACAAGTTGTTGTGAATTTCTCTGGGGGAGATGAAGACAGTTCTGCAGACATGAGTTGACATACAACACATTGAGACACAAAGCCTATCCTACCCCTCTTTTACGCTGCTGCTACTCTGTTTATCATCTATAAAGTCACTTGAACTCTACCTACATACAGTGCCTTGCGAAAGTATTCGGCCCCCTTGAACTTTGCGACCTTTTGCCACATTTCAGGCTTCAAACATAAAGATATAAAACTGTATTTTTTTGTGAAGAATCAACAAGTGGGACACAATCAGGAAGTGGAACGACATTTATTGGATATTTCAAACGTTTTTAACAAATCAAAAACTGAAAGATTGGGCGTGCAAAATGATTCAGCCCCCTTAAGTTAATACTTTGTAGCGCCACCTTTTGCTGCGATTACAGCTGTAAGTCGCTTGGGGTATGTCTCTATCAGTTTTGCACATCGAGAGACTGAAATGTTTTCCCATTCCTCCTTGCAAAACAGCTCGAGCTCAGTGAGGTTGGATGGAGAGCGTTTGTGAACAGCAGTTTTCAGTTCTTTCCACAGATTCTCGATTGGATTCAGGTCTGGACTTTGACTTGGCCATTCTAACACCTGGATATGTTCATTTTTTAACCATTCCATTGTAGATTTTGCTTTATGTTTTGGATCATTGTCTTGTTGGAAGACAAATCTCCGTCCCAGTCTCAGGTCTTTTGCAGACTCCATCAGGTTTTCTTCCAGAATGGTCCTTAATTTGGCTCCATCCATCTTCCCATCAATTTTAACCATCTTCCCTGTCCCTGCTGAAGAAAAGCAGGCCCAAACCATGATGCTGCCACCACCATGTTTGACAGTGGGGATGGTGTGGTCAGGGTGATGAGCTGTGTTGCTTTTACGCCAAACATAACGTTTTGCATTGCTGCTAAAAAGTTCAATTTTGGTTTCATCTGACCAGAGCACCTTCTTCCACATGTTTGGTGTGTCTCCCAGGGGGCTTGTGGCAAACTTTAAACAACACTTTTTATGGATATCTTTAAGAAATGGCTTTCTTCTTGCCACTCTTCCATAAAGGCCAGATTTGTGCAATATACGACTGATTGTTGTCCTATGGACAGAGTCTCCCACCTCAGCTGTAGATCTCTGCAGTTCATCCAGAGTGATCATGGGCCTCTTGGCTGCATCTCTGATTAGTCTTCTCCTTGTATGAGCTGAAAGTTTAGAGGGACGGCCAGGTCTTGGCAGATTTGCAGTGGTCTGATACTCCTTCCATTTCAATATTATCGCTTGCACAGTGCTCCTTGGGATGTTTAAAGCTTGGGAAATCTTTTCGTATCCAAATCCGGCTTTAAACTTCTTCACAACAGTATCTCGGACCTGCCTGGTGTGTTCCTTGTTCTTCATGATGCTCTCTTTCGCAAGGCACTGTACATATTACCTCAACTAACCTGTGCCCCCGCTGCTATTTTACTGCTGCTCTTTAATTATTTGTTATTATTATTTAAATGTATCTATTTTTTTTACCTAACACCTATTTTTCTTAACTGCATTGTTAGTTAAGGGCTTGTAAAGTAAGCACCATCACTGTCAGGTCTACACCTGTTGTATTCGGCGCATGAGACAGATACAATTTGATGATTGCAATGTTAAACAAACCATACAAATCTATGAAGAAAGACTACTGTTAACAAAACATTGTTTAACTCAAGCCTTGGGCCGTAGTTTACCCAGGCCTGGACTGTCACATCTGCAGTGTCTGCTGCTTCCAAAGCCTCCTAATGTGTACCCTGCACAAAGACACAAAACCCACCAGCTCAATCAGTAACACTGAGTTACTAAGAGGAAAAATACACCTGCTTAGCATAAGACTGCTCAGAGCAGAATAATCATCTGAGGAAAAGAGATTGATGGCTAAGCAAACTCACCTCCCACATAACTGGGCTGCTGTACAGAATGCAGGGCTGTGTACACAGGCATGAAGCATAAAGACAGCTAGCCTCTTCTCTCCTCGGTTCCCATTAGGGACGGTGATAAGTGACTGGTGTCTTGTGCACCTGCTGTTTGGGGAGCGCTGGGACCGAGTAAAGAGCACTATATATGGAACAGGGTGCCATTTCAGATGCCGCCTAGGTCACCTCACCCAGGTCCCAGCACAAGAGAGAGATGGGACAGAAATCCCAGGAAAGAATAAAGACAGGGTGGCATGCCTCAAATTTCCCTGCGGCCTTGGCAGCCATGCACATTGATGCCCCCTTGTGTGGCCAGAATGCCCCTAAAAAAAAATCCATTGTGCCCTTGGGCTGAATATAATAATTCTAATTCCCTTCTCCCGGCTACCAATCGCACCTCCTCGAAGCACCTTTTACTCACATGGCTCTCTCAGATATATCAATTCTTATTAGCCAATGCCTGTCATGTGACCGGGTTTTGCTCACAAGAATCGCAGCTCTGAAGAAGGCTACAAGAAAAGACAGACCCGTCGAGAGATGCAATGGCGCGTGTTCTTATCCAAATCTGAGGTGCATATTGAAGATGTTAGAAGAACTGTCCACATTCTGGTTTATAACCTTGGTGCCCTGGCAGATTGGGCACCTCTTGAAGGCCTGAGGGGCAAGACATTCGTAGCGAGTGAGAGGGAGAGACACAGACAGACAGAAAAGAGAGAGAGAAAGACAGACAAAGACAGAGAGGGGAGAGAGAGAGTGTAGCAAATCAGATACATATTGAATGCAGTAGATCGATTGCATGAAATCTAACTTCAAAGTTTCACTCCAACTGAAATTGACTTGCATATTACATGGATATAATCATATTCAAACAGCTGCTTCATAATTACTCAGAGCCACATATTCAACGGCATCTTTTACAGTTTAAATCCAAACATGGTGGGATTAATAAAGTATCTGGGGAACAAAACTGCATCAAACTTCAAATACTGAACTCACCTCAACCTCTACCTACAGAAACAACCACATTATATTCTACAGCACAAAGACACTTTCAAACCAATTCTCTCCTCGACTGACACAACTGGATGACAAAAAAAGACAGACTGATATCTTGTGATTTACATCCTAAAGCCGCTCTACTTCAATGCAAATGTGCCAGCCTGCAGTTAGAGACAGCCATATCTTCAAATAGCATGATGTGCTGCTACGTTCACCGGCAGCGACGAGGTAGGGGAGTTGTTTCACTCATTGAGGAAGTTTTTGCACTAATCCTGAATTAGTTCTCAGGCTTTTGCAGGTGAGATACGGGACTTAGTTTGCATTAAGAAATGCGCTGCCCTTTCCTTGGCCTCGGGAAGATCACATAAGCCTGCAGTACAAAGACAGTCCTTCTGGATGCATATTAACGTTTGATTATGAGGAACTTTGAGAAAGCTCTGACTGCATCTACAGTACAGGACTGGAGGCAAAGCCATGAAGACAATGTTGATCCAGTCTTCGAAGAGGAGTGGTGTTCGGCCTTAATGTAGTTATACACTCTTGAGCACTACTTTGACTCCTATCATTCTTCAATGCCCCTGTCCCAGTGAAACACATCAGATCTAATCCTACTGCTGAGGACCTTCGTTTCATTACAATATTGTCATGCAATAGAGAGGCGTGTAAAACAGGATATTGCTGAAAGTCAAGTTAATCTGGGTTCTCTAAGACGTTCCATTAACATGGATGGTGGTGGAGAGAGAACTGTGGGAGCATGGTGGGGCAGACTGCAGACCCCAACTGTTAAGTATCCCACAGCCTGCCACGCCACCTCCGTTCTTACTGCCTGATCCCTCCATCAGATTTCCATGCCTTCAATAGAATGCAAAGAACAAAGAGCAAAGAGCAAACAAAAGCTGTCATGCCAACTGCTCCTCTGTTTCAGTAAATTAATAAACAATCTAAGTCAACATGAAAACTGTTTTGATTAAGAGGAGTAAAGTCAACCCATGAAAGTCAACAACAGGGGAGCTGAGAGGATAGGATCAAACAAAAATTGAGGACACACACTTCCTGCTTACAATCAACACAAACAAAAACCCGCTCAGCAATGTGCAATTACATGGCAGAGTTGATCAATCCAATTATATGCTTCCAGTAGACTGACCGGCAGCAGTTCTCTCTCCATCAACAAATGCCAAGTGAAGCAGGATGTTTTAATGAGCAACACAGTATCGGTTAGCGCTTTATTTCTAAAGGTTAAGTAGCCTAATCAACGCATCCTAAAACAGTGGCAAATGAGCTTGCACCCCATTACACCACTTTATAACATTAGTGCAATCATGTTGCGCTGACTGCACCAAGCTTTTTCTGCAAACTTCTAAATTAATACAAAGACGGGCCATGCCTGGCCTGTTGGATGGCGAAGAGAACCACTTCTAAAAATGCAGTGACAGATGTACAGCTCTCCAAAGGAGAGGAGACTGGTGACAGATGTATAGCTCTCCAGAGGAGAGGGGACTGGTGACAGATGTACAGCTCTCCAGAGGAGAGGGGACTGGTGACAGATGTACAGCTCCCCAGAGGAGAGGGGACTGGTGACAGATGTACAGCTCTCCTGAGGAGAGGGGACTGGTGACAGATGTACAGCTCTCCAGAGGAGAGGGGACTGGTGACAGAAGTACAGCTCTCCAGAGGAGAGGGGACTGGTGACAGATGTACAGCTCTCCAGAGGAGAAGGGACTGGTGACAGATGTATAGCTCTCCAGAGGAGAGGGGACTGGTGACAGATGTACAGCTCTCCAGAGGAGAGGGGACTGGTGACAGATGTACAGCTCCCCAGAGGAGAGGGGACTGGTGACAGATGTACAGCTCCCCAGAGGAGAGGGGACTGGTGACAGATGTACAGCTCTCCAGAGGAGAGGGGACTGGTGACAGATGTACAGCTCTCCAGAGGAGAGGGGACTGGTGACAGATGTACAGCTCTCCAGAGGAGACGGGAACTGGTGACAGATGTACAGCTCCCCAGAGGAGAGGGGACTGGTGACAGATGTACAGCTCTCCAGAGGAGAGGGGACTGGTGACAGATGTACAGCTCTCCAGAGGAGACGGGAACTGGTGACAGATGTACAGCTCTCCAGAGGAGAGGGGACTGGTGACAGATGTACAGCTCTCCAGAGGAGAGGGGACTGGTGACAGATGTACAGCTCCCCAGAGGAGAGGGGACTGGTGACAGATGTACAGCTCCCCAGAGGAGAGGGGACTGGTGACAGAGATGGATGGCAGATCACTGCCAACTTTACTGCATTTTCTACAGTGTGAGCAGCAGTAAGAACAAAAAAAGCCTTAATCATATATGGATTAGACCTAATTAATTTGCCATCTATACCAGCTGGTTCAGAGAGCTCTGGAAGGCATCCAGGTCCCTGAGTTGTGTGGAATACAAAAGTGTTTGTCCCAAATGGCACCCTATTCCCTAATCTACTAAATAGGGGAAAGGGTGCATTTGGAATGCAGACAATATGAAACAGGCCTAGAGAGAGAACTCATGAGAGAGCCTCTCAGTCATTGAAGATGGGCATGCACTCTCATAGCCAACCAAGACCTCCAAAGAGCTGGACACGACACCTCCACTTCTGACCTGCTACAGGATAACGAGCAGGGCCATGAAAAACTCCTGGTCCCAATTACGAGATACAACAGCGTGGCGTTAAAGTAAGAGGCATATAATCTTCCAGTGTCTGCTGGAGCTATACTAGACCATAGAGAGCATGTCCGTTGAGATCCTTATCCCTGATGACTGAGGAGTGGTGGGCCACATCTGCCTTGCCTTGTGCTCTTCTGCTCCTATAGGCTCTGTTCTGGAAGAACCACTGACTTCCTGCACCTGCTCTGCTGCTACTCTGACAAAGACGCAGGAGTCTGGACAACAGCATCCCTGGTGTCCCATTAGCAGTGCTCTCTTTAAAACTCTTACACACAGACACACATTAATCATGATCATGCTCAGTCATCCTCTAATCTAGTTATTTTATTCTACCCTTTATTCCCATTTTCAACAATTCCCTTCCGGTCTAATTCAATTCCATGCAAGTGTTCATCAGGTATAATTCCATGATGTCAAATCTGAAAGACTCACTGACAAAATAAAGGCAACGGCTTCGGCATTGTATGTGGGTTCTGAACAGCAGTATGCTGTTGAACAGTGCCTGTGGATGCCATGTGCACATGATTACCACAAGGCCCTCAGCCTTGAGTAGAGTGTAGGCTATAGCCCTTCTCATCCACACATAATCAAGAAAAAAGCTAACCGTCTCTAGCTTAATGGAGGGCTTTTAAAACACTGTGGGGGCCAGGCACTGACGTATAGTCTCATCGTCACTTTTATATCGAAACGGTTCAAGGTGGACCTGGCCACTTGAAGCTGTACTCGTCCTTCATACCTCTCCTCCACTGCAGGGGATCAATACAGGGAGGTGAGATTGACTCTGTTCTCTAGGGCTGTACTGCTAATGGCACCATTTTCCCTATATAGTGCACTACATAGGGAATAGGGTGCCATTTGGGACGTGTCCTGGCTCTGCTGTTCTCCACTACCACTGATCAAAAGAGGAGATGGAGGAGGAAAAAGCTGCAGTCATTAAGCCCAGAGATACTTTTTACATATTATTTGACCCACTTCATATGTATATACTGTATTCTAGTCAAGGCCATCATATTTAACTATTGCTATACATATACTATTCTATCCACGTATTCTTCAGATAGAATATATAGTATATCCACATACTGCCCATAAATACCATTACACACACATCTATTTATACTCTAGACTTAGACATTGCTCATCCTAATATTTCTTAATTCCATTTTTTTACTTTTTAGATGTGTGTAGTGTTGTTCATTGTTAGATATTACTGCAATGTTGGAGTTAGGAAGACAAGCATTTCGCTAAACCCGCAATAACATCTGCTAAATATCTGTCAAAAATCAAAACCTACAACCTCATTTTGACCAAAAATAACTGGAGAGATTACAGCTACCAAGGTTTCCTTTTTCCAAGCTATACGGAGGGTGCTCTATGAAACAATCAGCAGAGACCTGAGGACACCATCCAACCTGGACCTGAGCTGCCAGGCTTGCGAGGACAGGCCAGATACAGATTCAATTAGCACTGAGGTGTGAAGTAAAAGGTGTTGGGGCCTTTGGGCCCAACAAGTGGCAGGAGTCTTTGAAGCGCCCTTTGAAGCCCCCTACTGCTGTTCAAAGACCATTCAGTGGCATTTCAGTCAGTGTGAAACCTTGGTAGCTGTAATCTCTCCAGCTTGGTTTCCACCTGGCGATCTGTTCACCTTTTTGCCCTGGCCTGTCTCCCCCATCACTGCAACCTTAAAGGTCCTCAATGATGTCACCATTGCCCTTGATTCTAAGCAATATTGTGCTGCTATTTTTATTGACTTGGCCAAAGCTTTTGATACGGTAGACCATTCCATTCTTGTGGGCCGGCTAAGGATTATTGGTGTCTCTGAGGGGTCTTTGGCCTGGTTTGCTAACTACCACTCTCAAAGAGTGCAGTGTATAAAGTCATACAATCTGCTATCTCAGCCACTGCCTGTCACCAAGAGAGTACCCCAAGGCTCAATCATAGGCCCCATTTATATGCAGATGATACAGTCTTATACTCAGCTGGCCCCTCCCCGGATTTTGTGTTAAATGGTCTACAACAAAGCTTTCTTAGTGTCCAACAAGCTTTCTCTACCCTTAACCTTGTTCTGAACACTTCCAAAACAAAGGTAATGTTGTTTGGTAAGAAAAGTGCCCGTCTCCCCACCAGTGTGATTCCTACAACTGAGGGTTTAGAGCTTGAGGTAGTCACCTCATACAAGAACTTGGGAGTATGGCTAGACGGTACACTGTCCTTCTCTCAGCATATATCATATAGCTAACTTTAGCTGCAGGTAATTTATAGATTGGCAGGTAAGGGTGCTCTCGAGTGGCAAGATGTTCTTTACTATACAGCCATCCGATTTGCCACCAATGCTCCTTAAAGGACACATCACTGCAGTCTATACCCCTCTGTAAACTGGTCATCTCTGTATACCCATCGCAAAACCCACTGATTTATGCTTATTTATAAAACCCTCTAAGGCCTCAATCACCCTTTTGAGAGATCTACTGCAGCCCTCATCCTCCACATACAACACCCGTTCTGCCAGTCACATTCTGTTAAAGCACAAACATCCCTGGGTCGCACCTTTTTTCAGTTCGCTGCAGCTAGCGACTGGAACGAGATGCAAGAAACACTCAAACTGGACAGTTTTATCTCTTCATTCAAAGACTCAAACATGAACACTCTTACTGACAGTTGCTTTGCTGCTTTGTGTGATGTATATTGCTGTCTCTACCTTCTTGCCCTTTGTGCTGTTGTCTGTGCCCAATAATGTTTGTACCATGTTGTGTTGCTACCATGCGTTGCTGCCTTGCTATGTTGTTGTGTTCGGTTTCTCTTCATGTAGTGTTGTGATGTGCGTTTTGTCCTAAATGTATATATTTTTTATTTTTAATCCCAGCCCACGTCCCTGCAGGCCTTTTGGTAGGCCGTCATTGTAAATTAGAATTTGTTAACTGCATTGCCTAGTTAAATAAAAGGTTAAATAAAAAGATACACAAATAAATAAATGTGTATGCAACCAATAAAATATGACTTTGATGGTTATGGCTTTGATTTGAGACAGTGATTGGCAGGAAATTGAAGCAGATGGGAGGATATTTAATGAATGATAGTGGTGGATGATTTGTTCTGAAATGGTTTCCGAGCTCACAATGACTGTACTGAATGTGTTTCAGAGAGCTTGTAAACAACTGCTGATGTGACAAGGATGAACTGAAAATGATCCATTCGATTACAATGCAGCACTGCCTGGCCTTGCATACAATGGCTTCAGCAAACATGAAGTTTGAGGAGACGAGGCAATATCTTCACTCCTGCAGAAGGACAATTTCAAACCACACCACTCCCATCTCCTTCCTAAAATTGGGCCGATGTTCCTAGAAGAACAACAAAAGACGAGTGTCATTATATTTTGGAAGGAAAGTGGACAGATGTGTCACCCACTGAGAAGACAACAGTTATTGCAAAAGGCTAAAGTGGTCCCCCTGTCATCTAATTGACCAATTAGCCATGTCTCTGCTGTCCAGTGCCTTATGTAGTGAGTCTGGAGAAGCAGTCACTGCAGCCTAACTCTCTGAAGGGCCCTTCCTCATCAGTCAAGGATCCTAAGCCACATTTCCCTCCCACTCTCGCTCCCTTTCAAGGCATTATCATGAAGCTGTATACCCGGTGCCAAAGTATAATGGATCCCGAAAATGTAGGCCCTACTACAATTCAAAATACCCTTTTATTCATACTGGCAGAAATCCCTCTCCACCTGCTGTTCTCCACCCCCCTCCTCCCATGCAGTTCTGTAAGGCTCTGATTCCCCCTCATCTACCAGCCCTGATCCTAATGATGCACAGAGGCCATTGTGTTAGCTCCTAGCAGTGGTGCCCAGAGGCCTGAGTGACAGCAGCTCCACCCCCCTCGGGGACCCTCAGATCAGATCCAGCAGCTTTGCACATCATTAGTGAGCAGCAGAGTCCACTGGCAGGAAGGGCAGGGCAAGGCTGCCACTCAAATAACCCTAATACCCCCAGTGGTAGAGGAGTGTGGGCCTAGTTCTCCTATTTGACACCACAGTGAGAAAGGTTATTTTACATAAATAATTGGGAGGTGTACGATCAAGCGTTGCCATATTCTACGACACTTGTGCTGATTTCCTCTTTACACTCTCAGAGCCAGTGACATACTCATCATAAAGTAGTAATACTGAATAGGTAGAAGGGAACCATGACCTCTGATGAACACATCGTATGGTATTTCAGTACACATAATGGATTTACAATCCACCAAAGGGTTTCAGTATTGGGCAACAGCCTCTAAGAGTGTTGTAACGTTAGATCAAATTCAACAGAAATTAGCATTTTTAATATAAGGACTCGTACTGTATATTGATCTGGGTTTGGGCTGTGTGGGCTGACTTGTGTGCAATAAAATCATCTCCAGAAAATCTGACAGATCAACACAGAGAGAGAACATAATAACTGGCGATATTAGATCAGCAGCCTGTGTCTCGGTCTCCTTTAATAGCCAGGAGATATAATCTAATCTAACACTTCTTACACCATCAGTCCTATTGATTACTCCTTTTGAGAAAATGACTGCAACTAGGCTACACAAGGGAAGGGGGTGAGAGGAGGAGGGAGGAGGAGAAATTAGGAATTAAGCGCTTGCCCACTGTTGGTCTGAGATAAGGGAGTGTCTAGAGCACTGGTTCTCAATCCTGGTCCTGGGGACCCAAAGGGGTGCACATTTTAGTTTTTGCCCTAGCACTACACACCTGATTCAAATCATAAAAGCCTGATGAGTTTATTTGAATCAGGTGTGTAGTGCTAGGGCCAGGATTGAGAACCGCTGGTCTAGAGGCCCAGGGACCAGTGTCGCTCTTCCTCCTTAACCCATGGATCAGGACCAGGATCAAGACCGCTACGTCCCAAATGGGATACATTCCATTTATAGTGCACAACTTCTAACCAGGGCCCGTAGGAATAGAGTGCCATTTGGGACGTATAACTACTCAGTCCCCCTCCTAATCCCTCAGCCCCCCTCCTACTCCCTCAGTCCCCCCTCCTAATCCCTCAGCCCCCCCCCTACTCACCTCAGCCACCCCAATGACTGGCAGCTAGCTCCCTCTCTCTCCATGGAGGGAAGCAGCAGACTGTCACACAGATCGAAACACCAACTCCCTTCCTTCAGTCCAGAGAGGACTGATTGTATCACTTCTTCAGATTGGTGAAGTGTGAGTGGAGTGCACACTGTTTGGAGACTGTTGAAATATTCGTAAGCAGCAAAAATTGAAACAATGCTAGAAAATGAAAGTTCTTATGCTCACTGAGGTTACTAGGGTGAGTGACTGGAGAGATGTGGAATAAACAAGAGGTTCTTTGTGTGAGTCACTTCAATAAGATGGAGAGAAAAAAACCAAGTCATGCTTACTTTGAACTGACAGTGTGTGCGTGTGTTTACTGTTGACTACCCAGAAAACCCATGGGAATATGTGCAGAGCCAATCTTGCAGGACCACCTTGAGTGCAGACACATTGCCAATTGAAGACTCCCAATCCAGCAGTTAAAACGATAAGCGTCAGGAATTCTCGACATAATCCGCAAGGTTGAATTAAGATCAAACTGCACAACGGCAATCAATCAGCAAGTCTCCCTTCCTGAAATAAATGCGCCAGAATCCTTGAAATTCCTATAAATCTCATCACCAAGGCATGACAATTTCACAGCTCTTAATTGCTTCTAGTATTGAAGGCTCATATTTCAGAAATGTGAACACTTATTATCCCTCTTCCTGAGATCAGGGTTGCCAGTTGAACAAACATGTCCAGATAAAATTATCTCTCAAAACCCACCCACAAGGTCTGAAAACTACATTTATTTTTTGCCGCAGCAAGAGAGGAGTTGCCACATTTATCCAATAAACCCTTTTTCTATAATATTATCAAGCGAATTAAGGAACATCAACGTAACTTGTAACAATATAATGCTAAAAATGTGGTTTTCCATCAATATAATAATTGAAATAAAGGAATTTCTCTATATGTTGCAAGATAAATTATAATTTGTCCTTATTTAAACTCGCCAGATAATTTTCCATCAACGGATGTTGATTTAACTCTTGACTGTTATGACTGTAAATAAATCCCTTTTGCACATGTGCATAAGAAAATCCGATAGGAGAGTTTGAGTGACAAAGGTTGGACAGAGGATCTCGAAATCTCTGCGCAAGAAACTTGGACGACCTTCAAAAACCAATGTTAGGCTATTTTCTGGCAACTGTGCCTTATTATGTGCCAGATGTTATGACTACAAACTGTTATAAATGGCCTATTTGAAAGATTGACATGTCATTTCAATAGGCATAAGCTACTGACTAATATCTGGGTTTATGATTGTAATTCACTTTGCCATGGTTTGCTGAGCTAGATGCAGGTAGCCTATGGCCCCTGATATGCCTGCATCTAATTTAAGAGCCTTCAGTAGCCTAGGCAAGATGTGTTGCAAGATGCAAGCTGAATGGTTTAGCAGCTTGCTTAGTTCAAATTGACAGACATTTATGCAACATGTATAGCGAGGTGATTGAGATAAGAAGTGCTCATGTCCCCAATAGCTTGCCCTAATGGGCTACTGAGGATGGGGTCGTAATTTCAAATCACTGAATTAAATATCAATAATATGAACTGAATTTGCTTGTCAACAAATGGCCAGTGTTTTTCCCCCCCATAAAAGTGGTTCCATCCGGTTTTCCCTCCCTCCCCACTCACTCACTCACTCACTCACTCACTCACTCACTCACTCATTCAATCAGCCTGCCTCATAGCAGGTCACAGTGAAACCATTTTTTTCCAATCCCATGACGGCCGAGGTGTAATTTAGAAGTAGCTCAAAAACTCACAATTCGCGACTAATACATTCACCAGCAACATCGTTTTCAAAGTAGCCCAGTTTTGCGAGAAACTGGCAGACATGGCAACCCTGCCTGGGATTAATTATGGCCAACGTCATAGGACAGGTGCATATGCTGCTTCACGTACACCACAACTAAATAAATTGAGCCGGCATCCGTCCACCACCTTAACCCTAATGAGTTTGAATCCCAAATAGCACCCTACGCGTTATAGTGCACTACTTTGACCAGGGGCCATAGGGTAGCGCACTATATAGGGAATAGGGTGTCATTTGGGATGCATCCTGAGACTTATCTGAGGTGCTTTTCAGGCTTTATGTAGCTGAACATCACCACCATTCAGAGGATGTTTAAGCAGGCCCAGGGAGGAGAGGGTTGTATTGTAGCTGAACGTCACCACCATTCAGAGGATGTTTAAGCAGGCCCAGGGAGGAGAGGGTTGTATTGTAGCTGAACGTCACCACCATTCAGAGAGGATGTTTAAGCAGGCCCAGGGAGAAGAGGGTTGTATTGTAGCTGAACGTCACTACCATTCAGAGGATGTTTAAGCAGGTCCAGGGAGGAGAGGGTTGTATTGTAGCTGAACATCACCACCATTCAGAGAGGATGTTTAAGCAGGTCCAGGGAGGAGAGGGTTGTATTGTAGCTGAACATCACCACCATTCAGAGAGGATGTTTAAGCAGGCCCAGGGAGGAGAGGGTTGTATTGTAGCTGAACATCACCACCATTCAGAGAGGATGTTTAAGCAGGCCCAGGGAGGAGAGGGTTGTATTGTAGCTGAACGTCACCACCATTCAGAGGATGTTTAAGCAAGTCCAGGGAGGAGAGGGTTGTATTGTAGCTGAATGTTACCACCATTCAGAGAGGATGTTTAAGCAGGCCCAGGGAGGACAGGGTTGTAATTGTTTTTATCATCAATGATCTTTATTCAGCACCTGCCTGTTAATTGTGTCTTACAGACAGACACACACAATTCACATATTGAACTTTGGCTCTTGGCTAAACAGGCAAACATCTGGGGGTCCTGTGTGCCTTAGTTGGTAGAGTTTGGCACTTCAAAAGTCAAGGTTGTAGGGTAACCAATATGAAAACGTATGTAAGACCTAAAGGTATGCTAAACATCTGTCATGATGAACCAAGGTGGGTGGAATCAGGCGCAGAGAGCAGGTTTCAGTGATTTGACAGTTTATTCTCCGATGCACAAAAGACGACGGTCAACCTTGGGTGAATAATCCAACACAGGATCATAATAGACCGGAGAATAAAACACAAGTACTCCACCAAATGACATGAAGACAAAACATATAAACATACAAAGCAAACTATGGTCAGGGTGTGACAGTACCCCCCCCCCCCCCAGAGTCTGGCTGACTGGGGGATCTGGAAGAGTCTGGCTGACTGGCGGATCCTGGCTGACTGGCGGATCTGGAAGATCCTGGCTGACTGGCGGATCTGGAAGAGTCTGGCTGACTGGCGGATCTGGAAGAGTCTGGCTGACTGGCGGATCCTGGCTGACTGGCGGATCTGGAAGATCCTGGCTGACTGGCGGATCTGCAAGATCCTGGCTGACTGGCGGATCTGGAAGAGTCTGGCTGACTGGCGGATCCTGGCAGACTGACGGCTCTGGCTGCTCCATGCTGACTGGCGGCTCTGGCTGCTCCATGCTGACTGGCGGCTCTTGCTGCTCCATGCTGACTGACGGCTCTGGCTGCTCCATGCTGACCGAAGGCTCTGGCTGCTCCATGCTGACCGACCGCACTGGCTGCTCCATGCAGACTGGCAGCTCTGGCGGCTTCTTGCAGACTGGCAGCTCTGGCGGCTTCTTGCAGACTGGCAGCTCTGGCTGCTCCATGCAGACTGGCAGCTCTGGCAGCTCCTTGCAGACTGGCAGCTCCTTGCAGACTGGCAGCTCCTTGCAGACTGGCAGCTCTGGCTGCTCCATGCAGACTGGCAGCTCTGGCTGCGCTAAACAGGCAGGAGACTCCAGCAGCGCTGTAGAGGAGGAAGGCTCTGGCAGCGCTAAACAGGCGGGAGACTCCGGCAGCGCAGGAGAGGAGGAAGGCTCTGGCAGCGCTGGAGAGGCGAGGCGCACTGTAGGCCTGATGCGTGGTGCTGGCACTGGTGGTACTGGGCCGAGGACACGCACAGGAAGCCTGGTGCGGGGAGCTGCCACCGGAGGGCTGGTGCGTGGAGGTGGTACTGGGTAGACCGGACCGTGCAGGCGCACTGGAGCTCTTGAGCACCGAGCCTGCCCAACCTTACCTGGTTGAATACTCCCGGTCGCTCTGCCAGTGCGGCGAGGTGGAATAGCCCGCACTGGGCTATGCAGGCGAACCCGGGGACACCGTGCGCAAGGCTGGTGCCATGTAAGCCGGCCCAAGGAGACGCACTGGAGACCAGATGCGTAGAGCCGGCTTCATGGCATTTGGCTCGACGCTCACTCTAGCCCGGCCGATACGCGGAGCTGGAATGTACCGCACTGGGCTATGCACCTGCACTGGGGACACCGTGCGCACCACAGCATAACACGGTGCCTGCCCGGTCTCTCTAGCCCCCCGGTAACCACAGGAAGTTGACGCAGGTCTCCTACCTGGCTTCGCCATACTTCCTGTGAGCCCCCCCCCAAGAAATTTTTGGGGCTGACTCTCGGGCTTCCATCCGCGTCGCCGTGCTGCCTCCTCATACTAGCGCCTCTCCGCTTTCACCGCCTCCAGCTCTTCTTTGGGGCGGCGATATTCTTCTGGCTGTGCCCAGGGTCCTTTACCGTCCAGTTCGTTCTCCCATGTCCATTCCTCCTTGAGCTGCACCTTGGGGCGGCTACACTCCCCTGGTTTAGCCCAGGGTCCTCTCCCGTCGAGGATTTCTTCCCAAGTCCAGAAGTCCTTAATACGCTGCTCCTGCTGCTGCCCGTTACCACGCCGCTTGGTCCTGTTGTGGTGGGTGATTCTGTCACGATGTACCAAGGTGGGTGGAATCAGGCGCAGAGAGCAGGTTTCAGTGATTTGACAGTTTATTCTCCGATGCACAAAAGATGACGGTCAACCCAACACACAGGGTGAATAATACAACACAACCAAATGACATGAAGACAAAACATATAAACATACAAAGCAAACTATGGTCAGGGTGTGACAACATCATATATCATTCATTATATATTAAAACTGTATGAGATTAAATAACAACCAAGCAGAGAAAAAGCAGCACAGCATTTCTGAAATAAATATTGCTCTTCTCTGACAACCTCCTCTCACATTCATAGAAAAGACCTTGCCACAAATGGAGGTTGTACATCTGCTTGCCACATGCATGGCCCTGAACACGTTGTGCTATTACCACTCAGTGAGCTTTCAAAAAATATTTTTAATCTCCACCAACAGTAGAAGAACCAAGCCCTGTTGTTGGTGTACTGATAGAGCTGTACTACGCATTGTGTGATAAGACGTCTCATCTGGTGTGAAGGGCTCAATCTCCTCCAGCAATTGATCCAACAACAAATAAATCAACATCAATTTGACTGACTGACTTGCATATATTCAATGTCTTGCATCCATTTCCCTTCCATTCCTTATTTTGCTTCCCTTCCAACTGGGAAACTACGACTGGGCCCTCCTCATGATGCTACTCAGTCGTGCATGGATGCACAAGCACGACTCACTCCCAATTTATATTTTTAAAAAGAGCATCAATGAGAGCATTTACCATGGCTTCAACCCACATGGGCTCATTTATAATGCACTTTGTAGTGCAGGCCAGAGGAAAAAGATAAGCAAAAAACCATTGAGCTGGCTTGTTTCATCTCCTGTACAATAAAGTGATTTTCAGATGCACTAAAGATGGAGGAATGCTGTAAGAAGTGGTTGGAGGAAAGGCCGTGGGCAGGAAGGTAGTGGTTCCCCCACAGGCGAGCCGCTGCAAATTGAAGGTGGCCTGGTTGGACTCTCAGGAGATAATGAGCAGCTCTCATTCATCTCAACATAAGGGCTGTGTCCCAGATGGCATCCTATTCCATTTAGTACACTTTTGACCATAGCCCTATTACTTACAGCACACAGAAAGTATTCAGACCACTTGACTTTTCCACATTTTCGAAAATGGATTAAATCAACTTTTGTCCTTCAATTTACACATAATACCACATAATGACAAAGCAAAAACAGCTTTTTAGAAATGTTTGCACATTTATATACCTTAAAAAAACTGAAATATCACATTTACATAAGTATTCAAACCCTTTACTCAGTACTTTGTTGAAGCACCTTTCACGGCGATTTCAGTCTTCTTGGGTATGAAACTACAAATTTGGCACACCTGTATTTGGGAAGTTTCTCCCATTCTTCTCTGCAGATCCTCTCAAGCTCTGTCAGGTTGGATGGGGAGTGTCGCAGCACAGCTATTTTCAGGTCTCTCAGAGATGTTCAATTGGGTTCAAGTCCAGGCTCTGGCTGGGCCACACAAAAACATTCAGAGACTTGTCCTGAGGCCACCCCTGCGTTGTCTTGACTGTGTGCATAGGGGGGTTGTCCTGTTGGAAGGTGAACCTTCGCTCTGGAGCAGGTTTTCAGCAAGGATCCCTCTATACTTTGCTCCGTTAATCTTTTCCTCAATCCTGACTAGTCTCCCAGTCCCTGCCGCTGAAAAACATCCCCACAGCATGATGCTGCCACCACCACGCTTTACCGTAGGGATGGTGCAGGGTTTCCTCCAGACGTGAAGTTTGGCATTCAGGCCAAAGAGTTCAATCTTGGTTTCAACAGACCAGAGAATCTTGTTTCTCATGGTCTGAGACTCCGTTCTATGCCTTTTGGCAAACTACAAAATGGGCTGTCATGTGCCTTTTACTGAGGATGGGCTTCCATCTGGCCACTCTACCACAAAGGCCTGCAGAGATGGTTGTCCTTCTGGAATGCACACCATGTAATTAACTGAGGACAGTGCCCGCATACAAAAGCATGAAAAACATTTCAACCAGGCAGATGCGCCACGAAAGTCGGAAATGGCGATATAATAAATGCCTTACCGGTGATGATCTTCTTCTGTTGGCACTCCAAAAGATCCCAGATACATCACAAATGGTCCTTTTGTTCGATAATGTACTTCTTTATATCCATAAAAACTCAGTTCACCTCCATCAAAATGCATACAAAATGAATCCCAAACGTTACTAATAAACTTTTCCAAACAAGTCAAACAACGTTCATAATCAAACCATATTTACGTATTACAGTACCTAAACGATCAAATTTAAAACGGAGAATCGTTATGGTCTTTACCGGAAAAAATACGAAAGAACGCACTCTCTTTCACACGCTTGGAAACACTACAGCCAAAATGGGAGCCACCAAGAAAACAAACATTTCTGGCTCATTTTTCCAAAAGCCAGCATGAAACTCTTTATAAAGACTGTTGACATCTAGTGGAAGCCGTAGGAACGGCAATCTAGGAGGATTTCGCCTTATAATAAAGTTGACAGCCATTGAAAACAGTGAAAAGAAATGTTGTCCTCTGGGTTTCTCCTGCCATATCAGTTATGTTATACTCAGACATAATTTTAACAGTTTTAGAAACTTTAGAGTGTTTTCTATCCAAATCTATCGATTATATACACATATCCTAGCTTCTGGCCTGTGTAACAGGCAGATTACTTTGGGCAAGCTTTTCATCCGGACGTGAAAATACTGCCGCCTACCCAAGGGAGGTTAATGGTTAGGTGTCCAGACGGGAGCCAAAAGTTACCTAAAGGACTCTCAGACCATGTGTACAAGATTCTCTGGTCTGATGAAATCGAGATTGAACTCTTCTGCCCGAATGCCAAGCGTCACATCTGGCAGAATCCTGGCGCACACACACACGCACACGCACGCACACGCACACACACACACACACACACACACACACACACACACACACACACACACACACACACACACACACACACACACACACACACACACACACACACACACAATAAAACATGTTTAATCAACTGCTTAGAGCATAAGGGACTGGAAATTCAGAAAACGTAATAAACTTTGAAGTGATACTCCTCTCTTATGCCGCTTTAGAGCTGAAACAACACAATTACTCCATATGTCTAGCAAAGAAAGTCTCTTCTGTCAGAACAGCCATTTTACTGGAGAAATAACAGGCTGTGTTCTGCCCTGGTGTCTCTTAACTATGGTTCCAAAGGGTCGGAAACTTTCCGGTAAATTTCCCATGGGAAGTTAAGCCCTGGAATTTGGGCAATTTTGCTTAAATTCATTTAAAAAAAGTTAGCTTATAACAGGGAACATTTTTTGTGGGATACACAAGGCAATTCTAGGTCGTGTGACATATGTTGGTTAAACTATCCCCAATTCAATGGCATTGAAACTAATCAAATCAAATGTATTTATATAGCCCTTCTTACATCAGCTGATACAACTTTTGTTACTGACCAAATACTTATTTTCCACCATAATTTGCAAATAAATTCATTAAAAATCCTACAATGGGATTTTCTGGAGAATTTTTTCTCTCATTTTGTCTGTCATAGATGAAGT